>NC_092339.1:345372272-345695454 GCF_046630445.1 Rutidosis leptorrhynchoides | reverse complement strand
ACAAGCTTTTAGTTGCAATTGTTCTATTTACAAGTGATATTCGTTTAAATAATAAAAGGTGAAGACAAAAGACAGATTCGACGAATTGAAGACGCAAACGACCAAAAAGCTCAAAAGTACAAAGTACAATCAAAGTGGTTCAAATTATTGATGAGAAATGTCTCAAAATTACAAGAGTACAAGACACGAAACACAAAATACAAGATATTAAATTGTACAAAAGGACGTTCTAAAATCCGGAACCGGGACCAAAGTCAACTCTCAACGCGCGACATAACGGAGCAAAAATTACAAGTCAACTATGTACATAAATATAATATAATATATAAATAATTCTTAAAATTATTTATATATTATATTTATTTATTAAACCGTCGGCAAAGAAGCAAACAAAGTCATGTGACCTGGAAAAGTAGGCCATGCGATCGCATGGCCTGGCAGTTATAAAACCATGCGATCGCATGGTGAACAGAATCAGGCCACATTCCTATAAAAGGCGCAGTTTTGAGCGAATGAAAACACATCTTTTTCTTTCCTCTCTTACTCTCAACGTATATATATATATATATATATATATATATATATATATATATATATATATATATATATATATATATATATATATATATATATATATATATATATATATATATATATATATATATATATATATATATATATATATATATATATATATATCAATTTTAATTTTAATTTTAATTTTAATTTTAAATTCTAATAATAAGGGTATGTTAGCGAATGTTGTAAGGGTGTAAGTCAAAATTCTGTCCGTGTAACGCTACGCTATTTTTAATCATTGTAAGTTATGTTCAACCTTTTTGAATTAATGTCTCGTAGCTAAGTTATTATTATGTTTATTTAAGCCGAAGTAATCGTGATGTTGGGCTAAATATTAAAATTGGGTAATTGGGCTTTGTACCATAATTGGGGTTTGGACAAAAGAACGACACTTGTGGAAATTAGACTATGGGCTATTAATGGGCTTTATATTTGTTTAATTAAATGATAGTTTGTTAATTTAATATAAAGATTTACAATTGGACATACCTATAAATAACCACATACACTCGATCGGACACGATGGGCGGGATATTTATAAGTACTAATAATCGTTCATTTAATCGGACACGGGAATGGATTAATAGTTAATGGACTTATTAAAACAGGGGTGAATTATGTACAAGGACACTTGGCGTAATTGTTAACAAAGTATTAAAACCTTGTTACAGTTTAAGTCCCCAATTAGTTGGAATATTTGACTTCGGATATAAGGATAATTTGACGAGGACACTCGCACTTTATATTTATGACTGATGGACTGTTATGGACAAAAACCAGACGAATATATTGAATAATCCAGGACAAAGGACAATTAACCCATGGTAATAAAACTAAAATCAACACGTCAAACATCATGATTACGGAAGTTTAAATAAGCATAATTCCTTTATTTCATATTTAATTGCACTTTTAATTATCGTACTTTAATTTATTGTCATTTTATTTATCGTACTTTTTAATTATCGCAATTTTATTTATCGTCATTTTATTTATCGCACTTTTATTATCGTTATTTACTTTACGCTTTAATTTAAGATATATTTATTTTTAATACTTTACATTAGGTTTTAACTGCGACTTAAGTTTTAAAATCGACAAACCGGTCATTAAACGGTAAAAACTCCCTTTTTATAATAATAATACTACTTATATATATATATATATATATATATATATATATATATATATATATATATATATATATATATATATATATATATATATATATATATATATATATATATATTTTTACAAATATAGTTTTTTTTTAAAATATAGCGTTAAACTTGGTCAAGATCCCTGTGGAACGAACTGGACTTACTAAAAACTACACTACTGTACGATTAGGTACACTGCCTATAAGTGTTGTAGCAAGGTTTAGTTATATCCACTCTATAAATAAATAAATAACTTGTGTAAAATTGTATCGTATTTAATAGTATTTCCTAGCAAAAATATAACTATTTCATATACACCTCGCATAACATCAAGTATTTTTGGCGCCGCTGCCGGGGAAACTACAACGCCGAAAGCGCAACGCTATAAAAAAACAAAATCTATATATTTGTTTTTAAGAGTTGTTAAATATATATAAAATTAAAAAGTATTTTTATTTTAGTTTTTAAAATTAAATTTTTATTTAAGTTATATATATATATTTTATATAATCTAAAAACAGAAAAAATAAATAAAAAAAAGTAAAAACATTCGGGCCAGGTACTGTAGCAGCCCAATATCTGAGCTGAATCCGAGGCTCTTGCGATCGCATGATATTTTAACCTACACTCCATGCAATCGCATAGAGTGATTTGACAGGCCTGGTACATCAGTTCCATCGAATTAGGGTTTAAAATTAATAATAATTATTAATATTAACCTAATTAGGGTTTAATTAATTAATAGTTTATTTTAGTTTTAGTATTTAATTTGTTTTATTTAGTTTAAATTAGTTTTATTAGATTATAAACCTAATACTTTTATAAAATATATAATATAAAATTAATATTTTTATAAAAATTAGTAATTTTATCAATTTTTGTCTCTTTTTATAAATTGTATATTTTTATTATTTAGTACGTAATTTGTATTTTTATCGCTCGTAACTAGTTTTAACATAGTTTTTACCATAGTTATTTTTATTTCTAGATTTTTAGGCTTTGCCGTAAAATCCCTTAAGTGCTTTTTCTTTAGACTAAGATTTAGGGTGCTTTAGAATTTTGCGACGCCATTTTAAGATTTTAGTACTTTTTAAGTTATTACCGCTTTGTATATAGTTTTCCTTTTAAGCTTTAATACTTTTAGACGCAACTTTTAATTCCTAGTTTTTAGACTTTTAAGTTTCGATGCGCTACGTTCTTTTTATTATTTTTCGACCATTTATTTTTCGACGTTTTCTGACGCACTCTTTTTCTTTCTTATTTCTCGACGCTCTAGTTTTTAGGACATAGAATTTTCTATTTCTTCTCTAAAATTTCTTTAAACTTCGACGAAAAATTATTTTAAGTGGTTAAATTGATAGACATCCTAAATTTTCTGGTTTGTAGTAATAGTTGGATTTGTTAGTGGCAAGTTGTGGGCTTCCGATTTAAAGGGTCCTGGCTACCTGCTGCATCTATTGGCTATTCGAAACGTGGGCAAAATCAGAAAAGTCTATTAATTTGATAACTTATATAATTTTTATTTTTATAACTAATAGGATATTCAGTGAACGCACCGAGCAAAACGTTCACCACCTTTCATACGTTCACCACCTGTAACTCGATCAAGAAATCTAGCCAATATTGTCGCCGTTGATTTTTCTTTAGAATCGTCATATGGTCGACCAAGTACTCCAACTCAAATTTTCGATAATCCATTTTTCGAAACCGACCTCACAATTGAGAATTCGGAGGATATTCAGGGACAATTCAAAGATCCTGAACCATTAATCTTTCCTCCGGAACCACCAATCATTCAAACAGAGATTGTCGAGGAACAACCCATTAAATCAGAATCCTCTAGTGATTCAGATTCAACAAATTCAATCATGGAAAATCTGGAACCTCTAAGTATGGAAGACCGAATGAGACCTAACGCACTGGCCAAGGTCACGCAATTACTCAACCAGACATTAATGCGCCAGATTATGAAATCAAAGGACAAATCCTACACATGGTAACTAATCAATGCCAATTTAGTGGTGCGCCGAAGGAAGATCCAAACGAACATCTTCGAACCTTTAATAGGATCTGTACTTTATTTAAAATAAGAGAAGTGGAGGATGAACAAATATATCTCATGTTATTTCCCTAGACTTTAAAGGTAGAAGCCAAAGATTGGTTAGAATCGTTACCTGAAGGGGCGATTGATACATGGGATGTCTTAGTTGAAAATTTTCTTAAACAATTCTTTCCGGCATCTAAAGCCGTAAGACTTCAAGGAGAAATTGTTACGTTCACGAAAAAGCCAAATAAAACTCTATATGAAGCGTGGACAAGATTTGGAAAGTTATTGAGAGGATGTCCGCAACATGGTTTAGACACTTGTCAAATAGTACAAATATTCTACTAAGGATGCGACATCACTACAAGAAAAGATATCGATATAGCAGCTGGTGGTTCCATTATGAAGAAAACCGCAACTGACGCTTACAAAATTATTGATAACACTGCTTCCCACTCACATGAGTGGCACCAAGAAAAAGATATCGTTAGATCATCTAAAGCAGCTAGAGCCGATTCTAGCCATGAATTAGATTCCATTTCCGCAAAGATAGATGCTGTTGAAAGACGAATAGAAAAGATGACTAAAGATATTCACTCAATACGAATTAGTTGTGAGAAGTGTGGAGGACCACATTTGACAAAAGATTCTCTCAGTATTGAACAAACAATGGAACAAAGAGAGAATGTTTCATATAAAAACCAAAGGCCTGGAAATAATTATCAGAATAATTATCAACCGCCAAGACCAATCTACAATCAAAATCAGAACTATAACCGAAATGTTCCATACAACAACCAACAAGGTCCTAGCAATCAACAAGTATCTAATAATACTTACAATCAATAAAAACCTATTTTTCAAAATAAACCACCACAAACCGATGATAAAAAGCCAAATTTAGAAGACATGATGTCAAAGTTAGTTGAATCTCAAACGCAGTTTTTCACATCTCAGAAACAAACGAATGAACAAAATGCTCAAGCATTTAGAAATCAACAAGCTTCTATTCAAAATTTGAAACAAGAAGTAAGTAACCTAGCAAGGTTGATAGGTGAAAGAAAATCGGGAAGTCTACCTAGCGATACAAATGCTAACCCCCGAAATGAAACAGCTAAAGCCATTACCACGAGAAGTGGTATTACACTTAAACCACCTGAAATGCCTTTAATTTCTGATGACTATATTCATACTCCACAAGAACCACAACCTAATCAAGAAAAGGAAACAGAACCGGTAGTTGAAAAGGTTAATGAAGATAACACAGTTAAGGCTAAACCTTATGTTAAACCATACCAACCACCACTTCCTTACCCGAGTAAAATGAGAAAAAAGAGACTTGAAGCCGAGCAATCCAAATTCTTGGATATGTTTAAACAAATAAATGTAAATCTTCCTTTCATTGATGTAATTTCAGTAATGCCAAGATATGCTAAATTCTTGAAAGATCTAATTACAAATAGAAAGAAAATGGAAGAACTCTCGGCTGTTACTATGAATGCTAATTGTTCTGCAGTACTGTTGAATAAGATACCAGAAAAACTATCAGATCCAGGAAGTTTCACAATTCCATGTTTTCTGGGTAGTCTTAGTTCAATAGAAGCATTGGCAGACTTAGGTGCTAGTATAAATTTAATGCCGTATTCACTATATGCTAAACTAGATCTTGGAGAATTGAAACCAACACGAATAAGTATACAACTAGCCTATCAATCAGTAAAATATCCTAGAGGGATAATGGAAAACATGCTAGTTAAAGTTGGTACTTTAGTATTTCCAGTAGATTTTGTTATTCTGGACATGGAAGAAGATTCTCGAGTTCCTCTCATATTTGGAAGACCATTCTTAAACACGGCTAAAGCAATAATAGACGTGTTCGGTAAGAAGCTGACCCTAAGTATAGAGGACGAGAGTGTTACCTTTTCAGTTGATAGAGCCATGCAAAAATCGCAATCTGCAGATGATACATGTTATTATATTCAAACCATAGATTCACATGCAGAATTGTTAGAAGAATTTCCATAATTACAAGGAACAGGAGAATGTTCTTTAGGAGAAGGAAC
Source organism: Rutidosis leptorrhynchoides (assembly GCF_046630445.1). Taxonomy (NCBI): domain Eukaryota; kingdom Viridiplantae; phylum Streptophyta; class Magnoliopsida; order Asterales; family Asteraceae; genus Rutidosis; species Rutidosis leptorrhynchoides. The sequence goes on along the minus strand of NC_092339.1, from coordinate 345,689,608 downwards.
TGAACCAATTGATGAAGCTGAAATGTTAGCTACACTTATGGCTAATGGATATGAACCAACAACAGAAGAAATTCAAATGTTAAAAGAAGAAGACAGATATCGATATAAATCATCGATAGAAGAACCACCGAAATTAGAGTTAAAGCCACTTCCAAACCATTTGGAATACGCTTATTTACATAGTGAAACTGAATTACCTGTAATAATATCGTCTTCTCTTACTGAAAATGAAAACTCTCAACTCATTTCTGTGCTAAAAGCTCATAAACCAGCTATTGCATGGAAGATTCATGACATTAAAGGCATAAGTCATTCGTATTGCACACATAAAATCCTTATGGAAGAAGGTAATAAAACGTATGTGCAACGCCAACGAAGACTAAATCCTAATATGCAAGATGTTGTTAAGAAAGAAATTTTTAAACTGCTAGATGCAGGTTTAATTTATCCAATCTCTGAATGTCCATGGGTAAGCCCAGTTCAATGTGTACCTAAGAAGGGTGGCATGACTGTCATCACAAATGAGAAAAATGAGCTTATTCCTACTAGGACTGTAACAGGATGGCGTGTTTGTATTGATTATAGAAAATTAAATGACGCCACCAGAAAAGATCACTTTCCCTTACCTTTCATTGATCAAATGTTGGAAAGATTAGCCGAAAATAGTTACTATTTTTTTCTTGATGGTTTTTCCGGATATTTTCAAATTCCAATAGCACCCGAGGACCAAGAGAAAACCACGTTCACGTGCCCTTATGGTACTTTTGCTTACAAACGCATGCCATTTGGACTTTGCAACGCCCCTGCAACTTTTCAAAGGTGCATGATGGCAATTTTTCACGACATGATAGAAGAATGCATGAAAGTTTTCATGGATGACTTTTCAGTCTTCGGTGATACATTTGAATCATGTCTAGTCAATCTTGAACGAATGCTTATTAGATGCGAACAATCAAATCTAGTTCTTAATTGGGAGAAATGCCATTTTATGGTTAAAGAAGGCATCGTTCTTGGTCATAAAATTTCAAAGGAAGGAATTGAAGTGGATAGAGCTAAAGTAGATGTAATTACTAAACTTCCACATCCCACCAATGTTAGAGGAGTTAGGAGTTTTCTAGGGCATGCCGATTTTTACCGACGTTTCATAAAAGATTTTTCTAAAATTGCCACTCCTATGAATAAACTCCTAGAAAAGGATGCTCCATTCATCTTTTCGGATGAATGCATCAAATCTTTTAATATTCTTAAAGAAAAACTCACTAATGCGCCGATTATGATAACTCCAAATTGGAATCTACCGTTTGAACTCATGTGCGATGCAAGTGATTTTGCAATGGGAGCCGTTTTAGGACAAAGGATTGAAAAACGATTTCAACCTATTTATTACGCTAGTAAGATGTTACAAGGAGCACAAATGAACTACATAACTACTGAAAAAGTACTCCTTGCCATTGTCTTTGCTTTTGACAAATTTCGTTCATATCTCGTTCTAGCTAAAACGGTGGTATATACAGACCATTCTGCTCTAAGATACCTATTTTTGAAACAAGATGTCAAACCAAGATTAATCAGTTGGATCTAACTCTTACAAGAGTTCGATATTGAAATTCGAGATAAAAAGGGAGCAGAAAATCTCGCAGCTGATCATCTTTCTCGTCTTGAAAATCCTGAATTAGAAGTTCTAAATGAATCAGCCATACAAGATAACTTCCCTGATGAATATCTATTGAAGATAGATTATAGTGAAATTCCATGGTTTGCAGACTATGCAAACTACTTAGTATGTGGATTCCTTGAAAAAGGGTTGTCGTACCAAAAAAGAAAGAAATTCTTTAGTGATATAAAACACTATTCTGGGAAGATCCACATTTGTTTAAAAGTTGTCCCGATGGAATAATACGCCGATGTGTATTCAGAGATGAAGCTAGTCAAATCTTAAACCATTGTCACACAGGACCAACAGGAGGGCATTATGGGCCTCAACTCACAGCAAGAAAAGTTTACGATGCTGGATTCTATTGGCCTACAATTTTCAAAGATGCACACCTTCTTTGCAAATCCTGTGATGCTTGTCAAAGGGCCGTAAAAATAAGTCAACGTGATGAAATGCCACAAAATGTCATTCAAGTATGTGAAGTATTTGACATTTGGGGTATTGACTTTATGGGTCCATTTCCAAAATCTCATAATAATCTCTACATTCTCGTTGCCATTGATTATGTATCTAAATGGGCGGAAGCACAAGCTCTCTCGACTAACGATGCACGAGTTGTAGTCAACTTCTTAAAACGTCTTTTTGCTAGGTTTGGAATACCGAAAGCTTTAATAAGTGATCGGGGTACTCATTTTTGTAATCACCAACTTGAGAAAGTTCTCAAAAGATATGGAGTAACTCATAAGATCTCAACCGCTTATCATCCACAAACAAGTGGACAAGTTGAAAATACCAACCGAGCACTAAAACGTATTCCAGAGAAAATCGTAGGATCAAATCCGAAGGAATGGTCCATGAAATTGGAGGATTCACTTTGGGCTTTTAGAACAGCCTACAAAACTCCAATTGGAACCACACCTTTTAGACTAATTTATAGAAAAGCATGTCATCTTCCAGTAGAAATTGAACAAAAGCATTTTGGGCTTTGAAGACATGTAATCTTGATTTACATGAAGCTGGACGTTGATAATGCTAAAAACAAACATATATTTCATAGCATTATTTCTCAAGAAAGACAAGCTTTTAGTTGCAATTGTTCTATTTACAAGTGATATTCGTTTAAATAATAAAAGGTGAAGACAAAAGACAGATTCGACGAATTGAAGACGCAAACGACCAAAAAGCTCAAAAGTACAAAAGACAATCAAAGAGGTTCCAATTATTGATAAGAAACGTCTCGAAATTACAAGAGTACAAGATTCAAAACGCAAAGTACAAGATATTAAATTGTACGCAAGGATATTCGAAAATCCGGAACCGGGACCAGAGTCAACTCTCAACGCTCGACGCAACGGACTAAAAATTACAAGTCAACTATGCACATAAATATAATATAATATTTAAATAATTCTTATAATTATTTATATATTATATAAATAAAATAAACCGTCGGCAAGAAAGACTCCAAAATGGAGTGAGCTGTATTTACAAACTCCGATACTCGCGGAGTTTGAAGGCAAAAAGGGCCGCGAGTCGCGGAGTATACCTGAACTCAATTCCCTATAAAGCCAACCGAATTCTGATCATTTTACACACTCATATATCCATCTCTCTATCTATATCGTAATATTTATATTTATAATTTATATTTTAATTTTAATTTTAATTTTAATCCTAATAATAAGGGTATGTTAGCAAATGTTGTAAGGGTGTAAGTCGAAATTCTGTCCGTGTAACGCTACGCTATTTTTAATCATTGTAAGTTATGTTCAACCTTTTTAATTTAGTGTCTCGTAGCTAAGTTATTATTATGCTTATTTAAAACGAAGTAATCATGATGTTGGGCTAATTACTAAAATTGGGTAATTGGGCTTTGTACTATAATTGGGGTTTGGACAAAAGAACGACACTTGTGGAAATTAGACTATGGGCTATTAATGGGCTTTATATTTGTTTAACTAAATGATAGTTTGTTAATATTAATATAAAGATTTACAATTGGGCGTCCCTATAAATTACCATATACACTCGATCGGACACGATGGGCGGGGTATTTATATGTACGAATAATCGTTCATTTAACCGGACACAGGAATGGATTAATAGTCACTAGAATAATTAAAACAGGGGTGAAATTATGTACAAGGACACTTGGTATAATTGATAACAAAATATTAAAACCTTGGGTTACACTCAGTCGACATCCTGGTGTAATTATTAAACAAAGTATTAAAATCTTGTTACAGTTTAAGTCCCCAATTAGTTGGAATATTTAACTTCGGGTATAAGGATAATTTGACGAGGACACTCGCACTTTATATTTATGACTGATGGACTGTTATGGACAAAAACCAGACGGACATATTAAATAATCCAGGACAAAGGACAATTAACCCATGGGCATAAAACTAAAATCAACACGTCAAACATCATGATTACGGAAGTTTAAATAAGCATAATTCTTTTATTTCATATTTAATTTCCTTTATTTTATATTTAATTGCACTTCTAATTATCGCATTTTTATTTATTGTTATTGTATTTAATTGCACTTTTAATTATCGTACTTTTTAATTATCGCAAGTTTATTTTATCGCACTTTTATTATTCGCAATTTCATTATCGTTATTTACTTTACGCATTAAATTAAGTCTTGTATTTATTTATTATTTTACATTTGGTTTTAACTGCGACTAAAGTTTTAAAATCGACAAACCGGTCATTAAACGGTAAAAACCCCCCTTTATAATAATAATATTACTTATATATATATTTGTATTTTTATAAAAGTAAACTAATATAGCGTTAAGCTTTGTTTAAAGATTTTCCCTGTGGAACGAACCGGACTTACTAAAAACTACACTACTGTACGATTAGGTACACTGCCTATAAGGGTTGTAGCAAGGTTTAAGTATATCCATTCTATAAATAAATAAATATCTTGTGTAAAATTGTATCGTATTTAATAGTATTTCCTGCTGAAATTTAAAGCTATTTTATATACACCTCTGCTAATACATCAAGTATTTTTGGCGTCGCTGCCGGGGTTTCGCTTAAAAGCCGGAAGCGCAACGCTAATATAAAAAAAAAAAGTTTTTATTTAATTTATATATTTTATTTAACTATTAAAACAGAAAATATAAAACAGAAAAATAAAAAAATATATATATAATAAAACTGACCTGTCGAAACTTGACCTGTTTTTGAACTGGAATTGAACCCTCCGCGACCCGCGGAGGTTTTGAACTGGGTCATCGCGACTCGCGGAGCCGCCACCGACAGAAACCCTAAACATCATTAATTACGGGGTATTTATTAATTATTATTATTATAAACCCTAATTACCTATTATTATTATAATTAGTTTTATTTTAAAGTTTCTTTTTATTTAATTTGTTTTATTTAGTTAAATTAGTTTAATTAAATTGTAAAATTAGTAGTTTTAATAAATAAATAATATAAAAATAATATTTTTATAAAAATTGTACTTTTTACAGCTTTTAATATATTTTTATATTTTGTCCTTTTTTAATCGTTTTAGCATAATATTTGTATTTTTAGCACATATTTAGTTTTAAACTTAGTTTTTGCCATAGTTATTTTTACTTCTAGATTTTTAGGCTTTGCCGTAGAATTCCTTAAGTGCTTTTTCTTTAGACTAAGAATTAGGTACTTTAGAATTTTGCGACGCCTTTTTAAGTTTTAGTTTCTTTTTAAGTTATTTCCATTTGGGATTTAGTTTTTCCTGTAAGCTTTAATATTTTTAGACGACTTTTACCTATGTATCAATTATCATTCCAATTAGTAATCTCAATTTGCGATTATAATTTTAAGTTAGTTGTAGTAATAAGGTTAGGTTAGTCAAGTGTTTTTAAGTTTTATAAGTTTCTTTTATTTTTCCGTCACCTTTTATTTTTCAACCATTTTTCTTTTTCGACCTTTTTCGACGAACTCTTTTTCTTTCTTATTTCTCGCTATTCTAGTTTTTAGGACATAGATTTTTATTCTACTTCTTATCTAATTTTCTTAAAATTACGAAAATTTATTTTAAGTGGTTAAATTGATAGACATCAAAATTTTCTGGTTTGTAGTAATAGTTGGATTTGTATGTGGACCGGGTTATTAGAGCCAAACAGTCCTCAATTATATTGAGACCAAACGAATCCTGCCCCTCTGCTGCATCTTTTGGCTATTCGAAACGTGGGCAAAATCAGAAAAGTCTATTGATTGGATAACTTATTATAATTTTTCTTTCCTTTTAAAAACTAATAGGATATTCAGTGAATGCACCGAGCAAGACGTTCACCACCTTTTGTACGTTTACCACCTATAACTAGATCAAGACATTTAGCAAATATTACTGCCGTTGATTTTTCTTTAGAATCGTCATCCAGTCGACCAAGTACTCCAGTTCAAATTTCCGATAATCCATTTTTTGAACCCGACCTCACAATTGAGAATCTGGAGAATATTCAGGAACGATTCGTAGATCCTGAACCACTAAACTTTCCTCTGGAACCACCAATCATTCAAACAGAGATTGTTGAGGAACGAACCATTAAATCAGAATCCTCTAGTGATTCCGATTCAACAAATTCAATTATGGAGAATCTGGAACCATTAAGTATGGAAGACCGAATGAGAGCTAAACGCACTGGCCAAGGTCACGCAATTACTCATCCAGACATTAATGCGCCAGATTATGAAATCAAAGGACAAATTCTACACATGGTGACTAATCAATGCCAATTTAGTGGTGCGCCGAAGGAAGATCCAAATGAACATTTATGTACCTTTAATAGGATCTGCACACTATTTAAAATCCGAGAAGTGGAGGATGAACAGATATATCTCATGTTATTTCCCTGGACTTTAAAGGGAAAAGCCAAAGATTGGTTGGAATCGTTACCTGAAGGGGCGATTGATACATGGGACGTTTTAGTTGAAAATTTTCTTAAACAATTCTTTCCTGCATCTAAAGCCGTAAGACTTCAAGGAGAAATTGTTACATTCACACAGAAGCTGAATGAAACTCTATATGAGGCGTGGACAAGATTTGGAAAGTTATTAAGAGGATGTCTGCAACATGGTTTAGACACCTGTCAAATAGTACAAATATTCTACCAAGGATGCGACATCACTACAAGGAAAGACATAGATATAGCAGCTGGTGGTTCTATTATGAAGAAAACCGAAACTGATGCTTACAAAATTATTGATAACACTGCTTCCCACTCACATGAGTGGCACCAAGAAAAAGATATCGTTAGATCATCTAAAGCAACTAGAGCCGATTCTAGCCATGACTTAGATTCCATTTCCGCAAAGATAGATGCTGTCGAGAGACGAATAGAAAAGATGACTAAAGATATTCACTCAATATGAATTAGTTGTGAGCAGTGTGGAGAACCACATTTGACAAAAGATTGTCTCAGTATTGAATTAACAATGGAACAAAGAGAGAATATTTCATACATAAACCAAAGGCCTGGAAATAATTATCAGAATAATTATCAATCGCCAAGACCGATTTACAATCAAAACCAGAATTATAACCGAAATATTCCATACAACAACCAACAATGTCCTAGCAATCAACAAGTATCCAATAATACTTACAATCAGCAAAGACCTAATTTTCAAAATAAACCACCACAACAAACCGATGATAAAAAGCCGAATTTAGAAGATATGATGACGAAGCTAGTTGAAACTCAAACGCAGTTTTTCACATCTCAGAAACAAACTAATGAACAAAATGCTCAAGCATTTAGAAATCAACAAGCTTCTATTCAAAATCTGGAACAAGAAGTAAGTAACCTAGCAAGGTTAATAGGTGAAAGAAAACCGGGAAGTCTACCTAGTGATACAAATGCTAACCCCCGGAATGAAACAGTTAAAGCCATTACCACAAGAAGTGGTACAACACTTAAACCACCTGAAATACCTGTAACTTCTGATGAAGCTATTCCTACTCCACAAGAACCACAACCTAATCAAGATAAGGAAAAAGAACCGGTAGTTGAAAAGGTTAATGAAGATAACACAGATAAGGCTAAACCTTATGTTAAACCATACCAACCACCACTTCCTTACCCGAGTAAAATGAAGAAAGAGAAACTTGAAGCCGAGCAATCCAAATTCTTGGATATGTTTAAACAGATAAATGTAAATCTTCCTTTCATTGATGTGATTTCAGGAATGCCTAGATATGCTAAATTCTTGAAAGATCTAATCTCAAATAGAAAGAAAATGGAAGAACTCTCGGCTGTTACCATGAATGCTAATTGTTCAGCAGTGCTGTTGAATAAGATACCAGAAAAATTATCTGATCCAGGAAGTTTCACAATTCCATGTTTTCTGGGTAGTCTTAGTTCAATAGAAGCATTGGCAGATTTAGGTGCTAGTATAAATCTAATGTCGTATTCACTATACACTAAACTAGACCTTGGAGAATTGAAACCAACAAGAATAAGCATACAACTAGCCGATAGATCAATAAAATATCCTAGAGGGATAATGGAGAACATGCTAGTTAAAGTTGGTACTTTAGTATTTCCAGTAGATTTTGTTGTTCTGGACATGGAAGAAGATTCTCAAGTTCCTCTCATATTAGGAAGACCATTCTTAAATACTGCTAAAGCAATGATAGACGTGTTCGGTAAGAAACTGACCCTAAGTATAGAGGATGAGAGTGTTACCTTTTCAGTTGATAGAGCAATGCGACAACCGCAATCTGCAGATGATACATGTTATTATATTCAAACTATAGATGCACATGCAGAATTGTTAGAAGAATTTCCAGAATTACAAGGAACAGGAGAATGTTCTTTAGGAGAAGGTAATGAACCAATTGATGAAGTTGAAATGTTAGCTACACTTATAGCTAATGGATATGAACCAACAACAGAAGAAATTCAAATGCTAAAAGAAGAAGACAGATATCGATACAAATCATCCATAGAAGAACCTCCAAAATTAGAGTTAAAGCCACTTCCAAACCATTTGGAATACGCTTATTTACATGGTGAATCTGAATTACCTGTAATAATATCGTCTTCTCTTACTGAAAATGAGAAATCACAACTCATTTCTGTGTTGAAAGCTCATAAACCAGCCATTGCATGGAAGATTCATGATATTAAAGGAATAAGTCCTTCGTATTGCACACATAAAATCCTTATGGAAGAAGGTCATAAAACGTATGTGCAACGCCAACCAAGACTAAATCCTAATATGCAAGATGTAGTTAAGAAAGAGATTATTAAACTGCTAGACGCAGGTTTAATTTATCCAATCTCTGATAGTCCATGGGTAAGCCCAGTTCAATGCGTGCCTAAGAAGGGTGGCATGACTGTCATTACAAATGAGAAAAATGTGCTTATTCCTACTAGGACTGTAACAGGATGGCGTGTATGTATTGATTATAGAAAATTAAATGACGCCACCAGAAAAGATCACTTTCCCTTACCTTTCATAGATCAAATGTTGGAAAGATTAGCCGGAAATAGTTACTATTGTTTTCTAGATAGATTTTTCGGATATTTTCAAATTCCAATAGCACCCGAAGATCAAGAGAAAACCACATTCACGTGCCCTTATGGTACTTTTGCTTACAAACGCATGCCATTTGGACTTTGTAACGCCCCTGCAACCTTTCAAAGGTGTATGATGGCGATTTTTCATGACATGATAGAAGAATGCATGGAAGTTTTCATGGATGACTTTTCAGTCTTCGGTGATACATTTGAATCATGTCTAGTTAATCTGGAACGAATGCTTATTAGATGCGAACAATCAAATCTAGTTCTTAATTGGGAGAAATGCCATTTCATGGTTAAAGAGGGCATCGCTCTTGGACATAAAATTTCAAAAGAAGGAATTGAAGTGGATAGAGCTAAAGTAGATGTAATTGCTAAACTTCCACATCCCACCAATGTTAGAGGAGTTAGGAGTTTTCTAGGGCATGCCGGTTTTTACCGATGTTTCATAAAAGATTTTTCTAAAATTGCCACTCCTATGAATAAACTCCTAGAAAAGGATGCTCCATTCATCTTTTCAGATGAGTGTATCAAATCTTTTAATATTCTTAAAGAGAAACTCACTAATGCGCCGATCATGATAACACCAAATTGGAATCTACCATTTGAACTAATGTGCGATGCAAGTGATTTTGCAATGGGAGCAGTTTTAGGACAAAGGATTGAAAAACGATTTCAACCTATATATTATGCTAGTAAGACGTTACAAGGAGCACAAACGAACTATACAACTACTGAAAAAGAACTCCTTGCTATTGTCTTTGCTTTTGACAAATTTCGATCATATCTCGTTCTAGCAAAAACGGTGGTCTATACCGACCATTCTGCTCTTAGATACCTATTTTCAAAACAAGATGCTAAACCAAGATTAATCCGTTGGATCTTACTCTTACAAGAGTTTGATTTTGAAATCCGAGATAAAAGAGGAGCAGAAAATCTCGCCGCTGATCATCTTTCTCGTCTTGAAAATCCCGAATTAGAAGTTCTAAATGAATCGGCCATACAAGACAACTTTCCTGATGAATATCTATTGAAGATAGATTATAAAGAAATTCCATGATTTGCAGACTATGCAAACTACTTAGTTTGTGGATTCCTTGAAAAAGGATTATCGTACCAAAAACGAAAGAAATTCTTCAGTGATATAAAACACTATTTTTGGGAAGATCCACATTTGTTTAAAAGTTGTCCCGATGGAATAATACGCCGATGTGTATTTGGAGATGAAGCTAGTAAAATATTAAACCATTGTCACACAGGACCAACAGGAGGGCATTATGGGCCTCAACTAACAGCAAGAAAAGTTTATGATGCTGGATTCTATTGGCCTACAATTTACAAAGACGCACACCTTCTTTGCAAATCTTGTGATGCTTGTCAAAGGGCCGAAAAAATAAGTCAACGTGATGAAATGCCACAAAATTTCATACAAGTATGTGAAGTATTTGACATTTGGGGTATTGACTTTATGGGTCCATTTACAAAATCTCATAATAACTATATATTCTCGTAGCCATTGATTATGTATCTAAATGGGCGGAAGCACAAGCTCTCCCAACTAACGACGCACGAGTTGTAGTCAACTTTTTAAAATGTCTTTTTGCAAAGTTTGGAACACCGAAAGCTTTAATAAGTGATCGGGGTACTCAATTCTGTAATAATCAACTTGAGAAAGTTCTTAAAAGATATAGAGTAACTCATAAAATCTCCACCGCATATCATCCACAAACAAGTGGACAAGTTAAAAATACCAACCGAGCTTTAAAACGTATTCTAGAGAAAACCGTAGGATCAAATCCGAAGGAATGGTCCATTAAATTGGAGGATGCACTCTGGGCTTTTAGAACAGCCTACAAAACTCCAATTGGAACCACACCTTTTAGACTTGTTTATGGAAAAGCATGTCATCTTCCAGTAGAAATTGAACACAAAGCATTTTGGGCTTTGAAGACATGTAATCTTGATTTACATGAAGCCGGACGTCTACGATTAAGTCAACTAAACGAATTAGAAGAATTAAGACATGAAGCATACAAAAATTCGTTAATCTATAAAGAAAGAACGAAGAAATGGCATGATAAAAGAATCAGAAGTTTAAAAGAATTTAAGGAAGGAGACAGAGTTCTTCTTTTCAATTCACGATTCAAGCTATTTCCTCGAAAATTGAAATCAAGATGGTCTGGACCATTCATAGTCAAAAGAGTTTTCTCATACGGAACAATAGAATTAATAAATTCAAATGGGATTGAATTTAAAGTTAATGGTCACAGAGTTAAACATTACATACATGGTCCGATGGAAGTTGACAACGAAGTTAATCACAATTTCGATACCACAGCTAACTAAGTGTGGGGAGAATCAAGGGGTTTATGTATTTTTGTTAGAGTTAGATTATCTGTTTTCGTGTAGTTCTCGAAAATGGAACCCGAATGGTCTTTCCCTAGCAGACCCTAAAGAACTAGTCTTCTCCCCCCATTCTGAATTTTTATTTTTTTTTAGGTTTTTACAAAATGAAGACTGCCTGTGAACTAAACCATGGTCTAATGCTACACGCTTTGATCACTAAACGTAATAATGACACACTTCCGAGTGAAATAGTATCAGTAATCAGAGAAAGATTGGACGGAGTTAGAAAAGAATCCAGATGCGAAGATAATAAGTTACAATTTGGTAAAGGAAAATCAAAATCCGCAGCGAAAAGAAGAGCACGACACCTAGAAAGATGTCACAAATGCGGAAAATGGTCACATGGAGGTAAATGTTCAAATAATCAAACCTATTCAAATACCGAATTTGTTACTTTATGCAGAGACGGACCGTTCGTATGTTTAGAAGAAAAAACACTGAATGCTCGAGGTTACGCCTATGTAGCCATGGAAAACCAATTAAACCGACTATCTTATGAATGGGATAGATCATATAACTAAGAAATCTATTTCACAGGTAAGTCTGTACAGTCTTTATTTTTATTTTTATTTTTAACCTTTTGATAATAAACGCTAATTTGTTCGCTATAAAGTATTAAATTGGTATTGAATAAAATTAGGTTTGACGACCGAAATTATTGATATCATTCAAAAATTTATTACATCACTGCGAAATTTAACGTTTATTCTTAAGGTATAAATATCTTTAATCAATCAACCCAAAATATTTCAAAAATTCGTCATGAGTTAAATTAGGTTTTGGAACCGAAATTACTTTACCGAAAAGAGGGGCGCATATTTTTGATAATATTTGATTGATAAAAGTGGGATAAAAAGCCAAAAGGATTTTTAATTTTATTTTTACCATGTTTTTAAAATTAATATATAAATCTTAAATTAATATTGTAAACTTTGTAAAAACAATATATTTAAAATTGTAAATATTTGAAAAATTAATATAAGTTGGGTGTGAATTTATAATATGAATTTTTAAATTAAGTTTGGTGTGAATTTTTAATTTTTAAAATATGAATTTTTAATTTTATGCATTTCAAATTTTAAGTTTGGTGTGAATTTTTAATATTAATTTTGAATTTTATATTTAAATTGTGTGAATTTAAAAACAAAAATTTACTTTATCTCATTAAGTTAAAAATATAATTTTTAAAATTCGTCGTAAGTTGAAGACTAGGTCTTTGAACCGAAATTGCTTTACCTAAGGGAGGGACGAGAACTTTTATTATCATTATGTTTAATCTTATTGAATTAAAGTATGCCAAAAACATTAAAAAAACCCAAAAATCTTAGCTTTTAAAACAATCGCTACAAAAAGACAAATTTTAAAATTTTGTCGAAGGACGGACTAGGACATCGATCCGAAACGACCTCGTCCTAAATAACAAGGGAAACAAAATTTTAAAATTAATTACTTAATTGTTTTAATGAGTATAAGATATATATAAAAAAAAAACTCCGCGACTCGCGGAGTTTGAAGGGTCCAAACACCGCGACTCGCGGAGGGACCAAAAAATCAGAAAAAAATAAAAACGCAGAACAGCTCAGACCACACACACAACTCAAAAAAATACTGCGAAACATACCCGCAAAAACACCCTCAAAATCACAATTTTTAACCGTTAATCATCAAATCTTTTACTAAAATCATGTTGAGAAGGATGCTATCAAGGAATTACTCAAGAAAAACGGTAAATTTCTACACCTAAACACCATTTAATCCGAAAATTAGTGTTCTTGAGCAATTTTATACCCAATTTGATTTTGATGCTTTTTAGTGTAATTATGCTTAAATTGTTTATGTATTATGCTTGTATAACCTAGATTGATGCTATTTAACATGATTAGAAGCCTTAAACTTCAAATTTTGAGTAATCTAGGGTTTGTGTTCTTGAGCAATTTGGGGCTTTTTGATATAAATAGGTTATGGCCGATTTTTGTCATGAATTGTTGCTAAATTAAGTAGTGTAACATGTTTAGGTAGTTAAATGATCCAAACTTTGAGCCTAAACATGATTTTGAGAATTAAAGTGGACTTTTTCAAGTCTAAAATTCATGAACTTGATTTTTGAAAGATAATGCCATTTAAAACTTGTTTAATTGCTAGTAATGATTATTTTGACATGTTATTTGAGTTGAATGCTTATGAACTTGGCGAACATTTTCGTATGTGCTTATTTGAAAAAGTGTAGATTTGATGAAAATATGAAAATGAGTTTAAGTTTGATATAAATTGATCATGTCATTGTAATTATTTTGATTGATGATTTTGCTGACACTAATGCATATTTGGATGCACAAAAATTGTGTTTGATGTGTTTTGCAGACTGAAAGGGGTGAATCTTCATCCCAAGCTCGCAATGCTCCTGCTGAGAATGCGGAACAACAGGAGGTGGATAACTACTACAAACAAGATATACCTCATCCAGTCATGACATTTTCTGATATGCACTTGGAAGATTTGCACCCGAACCTGAGATTTGACAGACTTTGGATAGATTATCCAAAATACCAAAGGGGTTTGCATACTCTTCATTTTAAAGTTGTTGAGGTACCGAGGGTCATAGAATGGGGACCATTAGAAGCTGTAGAATTGGCCGGGCCAATTAGGGAATTACTTGCACAGAGGTATGGTAATTCTACTTTTAACGACTGGGTACGTTTATTCACCATGCGTAGACCTGTATATAAAGTATGGTGTGAAGAATTGTTGTGTAGTATAGAATTAAATGATCGGGTAGCTAGTTTAACCGATCGATCTTTTATTAGATTTTTGTTAGGAGGTTCGATGCGCCACATGTCTTTACTAGACATGGCTCAGGCTTTACGTATATATACGCCTGAGGAGTTAGCATCTGCCGATTGTAGAGGGTTGATACTAAATGGTAGAAAGATAGATGAAAATTTTGATACACATGGTGTATGGAGTCAAATGACAAGCCATCACCGATTCAAAGGGGGAAATTACTCTTATTTGGATATAGATAGAGCTGAATTAAGAGTAATTCATAGGTTTTTAGCTAATTCGATTACACAAAGAGGTAAGAACAAGGAAAAGGTAAATGAACAGGATTTGTTTTACCATATATGTATTCGAGACCCACAAAGCGCTGTAAGTATACCTTATTGTGTGGGTTATTATTTATCAGCTATGGTTAGGGGGATGAGACTGCATAGCATAATAGAAGGTGGTATTTTTATTACTTTGATTGCTGAATATCTCGGTGTGGATATAAGTCGGGGGGGATTATTAGTCGAAGAACCAGAACCCCGCGATACTATAGGTTTAAATGTATACCATGGTGCGAAAGTTTTGAAGAGGCGAAATAACGCCGCAGTACAATACCATGGTAGACATCCACAGGTTGAGAGAAACCAACAGCAAGGTAATGTAGGAGGGGGAAATGAAATGCAAGAAATGCAAAGGTTTATAGCTTCACAGGAGTACGAAAATGCTAGACAGAGAGCATTTGAAGATTGACAAGTTCATCAAAACCAAATCATAGCTCATTGCCAACATATAGGTAGAAACTATATTTCTACGCCAAAACCCATATTCCCTCCCTGGTCTATAGAGATGCAACCACCGTATCCTGCGTATAACCCAGCCGAAGCATTCTATAGCACCTATGGTTATGCATGGAACCCCTATTGGTATCAGTATCATCCCTAGTCTACTTAGTTTTATTTATTTTGTAATTTGTAATGTTGATACGTTTAATACTTATGTTAATATTGTAATAGTTTTTATAATTTTCTAACTTTTATTCTTAGATTTTAATAATTTTTGAATGTGGGGTAATATACCAAACTTCAAAAATATGTATATATGTTTGCAGTTTATCTTATGTGCACAACAGGGTAAAACAACGCATTTTCAAAGACTGGCATTAAGTTCAGCAAAAGCAACTAATTTTGATGACAAGATGCAAAATATATGTGAAATAACAACAAGACGGAATGAACAAATGATGTGCACCATTTATCATTCAGCAAACAAACGCCAATATATTTGGAAACTTTGGTAAAATTTAATCATTTTCACACAAATCACCCTCAATAATTTAAATTGTTACTGATTTCTTGCAAATGAGGGCATTGCAAGATCTTAAGTGTGGGAAGGGGTTAAATTCTTTCAGATTTTAAAATTTTTATCTTAAACACTTGGTTACCATTAAAAATACTAGTAAAGCAGTAGTTGTATTAGAATCTAGTGCTCTCTGATAATAAAGAACAGCCCTAGTCTTATATACTTACTACCCAATTCTAGTAAAATTTTTCAAAATTTTCAATTAAATGAACTCAAAATCATGTTTATACATATTTATGAACGATAAAACTAGGTTTTAACACCGAAATTATTGTAACCTCGGAAAGGACATAAATTGAGAAACAAACCAAAATGTTAAAATTCATTTAAAATGGAATAGAGGACAATAAAAAGGAAAATAAAAGCCAAGTGTGGGAAAATTCTCCAAGTTATTCAAAACATATATCACATATTTTTGTACAAATAACTGAAAATACTTTTGCTTTGGACTAAACTAAAAAGTTTTACCTGATTTACTGTAAGAAAGATGGGTCTACACGATGAATCAATTCCATCATTAAAAGGAAGTAAAGTCTTCCGAAAAAGAAACGCGCTTGTTGATTTAGGTCATGAAGTTGTCGTCCAGACCAGCTGTAGGTTGACGAAAAATCTAGAAAAGTCATCACTAAAATCAGCAGGAAATCCACGGACCTCAGCATTAAACAGGGTCGCCAAGTGGTCAGATTTATCCTAACCTTGAGAAGGATTTATCTCGTACAATGGGGGGACACCATGAAAATTAGCTGGATAAGACTAATGAATCAGATCCCCAGAAAGGATAATCTCCTTAAAAGATCAAAAATCAGCTTTTAAGCCTGATATTACTCAATCCTTGAGATTGACCTTAAAGACTGAGAATTACAAACTCATGGAATTCAATGATATCTAAACTCGAGCTTGAACGAGAAAATATTTTGATCAAAATTACAAACCGATTTGTTTTCTGAAAACCCTATTTTCAATGCGTTCATTACCATTGAACGTAAAATCCTAGGAATTCACTTGGAATTCATTAGGTCACCTGAACCAAATCGGGTGTCAACCGTAAGAACGGTGGTTGCATAGTGGTCAAAGACAGGACCTTGTGCCAGACCGAAAAATCATAAGGGTGAGCTTTACTATTTCTCCTACCAAGGATAGTAATTGCGTCCGACACGTTATAGACCATAATTAAAAGCATGTCAGGGGACATTGCCTTAACAGTTGCTTGTTCAACGCTTTCCTTTACAACCGAACGGTAGTTTGCCGAAAGGTAATATACGGGACAAGTAAACTGGACGTGTTGCTTTCCAAATACAAGGTTAGCAAGTGGGTGACACAAAACCGCAAGTTTTGAGCTAAAATTTTCAAATCTGAAACCCACCAAACCCACAAAAATATTTTGCAAACACCGGTAAAGGGTTATTCCGGAAAACTTATCTAGGGTAAAAACTAGATTTAATTTTCAAAAGATCAAATGTTTTCATAAAGATCCAATTTCCTTAATGGATCTAAATTTTTATAGTCATGTGGGACTGTAAACCATATCGTTACTACCATTGTTTATACCGCCGTATAGAAATCACTGATGTACAAAGTGTGAAGAATAAAGAAGTGATTCTAGTATTTCAAGACGATATTGCTTGAGGACAAGCAACGCTCAAGTGTGGGAATATTTGATAATGCTAAAAACGAACATATATTTCATAGCATTATTCCTCAAGAAAGACAAGCTTTTAGTTGCAATTATTCTATTTACAAGTGATATTCGTTTAAATAATAAAAGGTGAAGACAAAAGATAGATTCGACGAATTGAAGACGCAAACGACCAAAAAGCTCAAAAGTACAAAAGACAATCAAAGAGGTTCCAATTATTGATAAGAAACCTCTCGAAATTACAAGAGTACAAGATTCAAAACGCAAAGTACAAGATATTAAATTGTACGCAAGGACATTCGAAAATCCGGAACCGGGACCAGAGTCAACTCTCAACGCTCGACGCAACGGACTAAAAATTACAAGTCAACTATGCACATAAATATAATATAATATTTAAATAATTCTTATAATTATTTATATATTATATAAATAAAATAAACCATCGGCAAGAAAGACTCCAAAATGGAGTGAGCTGTATTTACAAACTCCGCGACTCGCGGAGTTTGAAGGCAAAAAGGGCCGTGAGTCGCGGAGTATACCTGAACTCAATTCCCTATAAAGCCAACCGAATTCTGATCATTTTACACACTCATATATCCATCTCTCTATCTACATCGTAATATTTATATTTATAATTTATATTTTAATTTTAATTTTAATTTTAATCCTAATAATAAGGGTATGTTAGCAAATGTTGTAAGGGTGTCAGTCGAAATTCTGTCCGTGTAACGCTACGCTATTTTTAATCATTGTAAGTTATGTTCAACCTTTTTAATTTAATGTCTCGTAGCTAAGTTATTATTATGCTTATTTAAAATGAAGTAATCATGATGTTGGGCTAATTACTAAAATTGGGTAATTGGGCTTTGTACCATAATTGGGGTTTGGAAAAAAGAACGACACTTGTGGAAATTAGACTATGGGCTATTAATGGGCTTTATATTTGTTTAACTAAATGATAGTTTGTTAATGTTAATATAAAGATTTACAATTGGGCGTCCCTATAAATTACCATATACACTCGATCGGACACGATGGGCGGGGTATTTATAGGTATGAATAATCGTTCATTTAACCGGACACGGGAATGGATTAATAGTCACTAGAATAATTAAAACAGGGGTGAAATTATGTACAAGGACACTTGGTATAATTGATAACAAAATATTAAAACCTTGGGTTACACTTAGTCGACATCCTGGTGTAATTATTAAACAAAGTATTAAAATCTTGTTACAGTTTAAGTCCCCAATTAGTTGGAATATTTAACTTCGGGTATAAGGATAATTTGACGAGGACACTCGCACTTTATATTTATGACTGATGGACTGTTATGGACAAAAACCAGACGAACATATTAAATAATCCAGGATAAAGAACAATTAACCCATGGACATAAAACTAAAATCAACACGTCAAACATCATGATTACGGAAGTTTAAATAAGCATAATTCTTTTATTTCATATTTAATTTCCTTTATTTTATATTTAATTGCACTTCTAATTATCGCATTTTTATTTATTGTTATTGTATTTAATTGCACTTTTAATTATCGTACTTTTTAATTATCGCAAGTTTATTTTATCGCACTTTTATTATTCGCAATTTCATTATCGTTATTTACTTTACGCTTTAAATTAAGTCTTGTATTTATTTATTATTTTACATTTGGTTTTAACTGCGACTAAAGTTTTAAAATCGACAAACCGGTCATTAAACGGTAAAAACCCCCCTTTATAATAATAATATTACTTATATATATATTTGTATTTTTATAAAAGTAAACTAATATAGCGTTAAGCTTTGTTTAAAGATTTTCCCTGTGGAACGAACCGGACTTACTAAAAACTACACTACTGTACGATTAGGTACACTGCCTATAAGTGTTGTGGCAAGGTTTAAGTATATCCATTCTATAAATAAATAAATATCTTGTGTAAAATTGTATCGTATTTAATAGTATTTCCTGCTGAAATTTAAAGCTATTTTATATACACCTCTGCTAATACATCAGACGTCTATGGTTAAGTCAACTAAACGAATTAGAAGAATTAAGACATGAAGCATATGAAAATTCGTTAATCTATAAGGAAAGAACGAAGAAATGGCATGATAAAAGAATCAGAAGTTCAAAAGAATTCAAAGAAGGAGACAGAGTTCTTCTTTTCAATTCACGATTCAAGCTATTTTCTGGAAAATTGAAATCAAGATGGTCTGGACCATTCATAGTCAAAAGAGTTTTCCCATATGGAACAGTAGAATTAATAAATTCAAATGGGATTGAATTTAAAGTAAATGGTCACAGAGTTAAAATTACATAGATAGTCCGATGGAAGTTGAAGATGAAGTTAATCACAATTTTGACCCACAGCTAACTAAGTGTGGGAAGGTTCGAATCTTTTAGGGTAATATGTATTTCTGTTAGAGTTAGATATTCTATTTTCGTGTAGTTTCCGAGAATGGAATCTGAATGGTCTTTCCCTAGCAGACCCTAAAGAACTAGTCTTCTCCCCCCATTCTGAATTTTTATTTTTTTTAGGTTTCACGAGATGAAGAATTCCTTTGATCTGAACCATGGTCTAATGCTACATGCTATGATTACTAAACGTAATAATGACACACTTCCGAGTGAACTGGTATCATTCATAAGAGCCAAAATGGACGGAGTAAGAAAAGAACTCAGAAAAAATCATCATAAGATACATTTTGGTAAAGGAAAATCAAAATCCGCAACAAAAAGAAGAGCACGACACCTTGAAAGATGTTATAAATGCGTAAAATGGTCACACGAAGGTAAATGTTCAAATAATCAAACATATTCAAATACCGAATTTGTTACTCTATGCAGAGAAGGACCGTTCATATGTTTAGAAGAAAAGATATTGAAGATTCGAGGTTATGCTTACGTAGCTATGGAGAACCAAATCACACGACTCTCATATGAGTCGGCTAAAGCAGGTCTCTGAGAATTCTTTCTCATAAGTAAGTATGTACAGTTTTTATTTTTATTTATTGCTTTTAACCTTTTGATAATAAACGCTGAATCGTTCGCTATAAAGTATTAAATTGGTATTCAATAAAATTAGGTATGCGTAACCGAAATTATTGATATCATACAAAAATTTATTACATCACTACGAAATTTACCATTTATTCTTAAGGTATAAATATCTTTAATCAATCAACCCAAAATATTTCAAAAATTCATCAGGAGTAAAACTAGGTAATATAGCCGAAATTACTTTACCGAAAAGAGGGGCGTATATTTTTTGATAATATTTGATTGATTAAAATGGGATAAAAAACTAAAAAGATTTTTAATTAATATATAAATATTAAATTAATATTGTAAACTTTTTAAAAGCAATATATTTAAGTTTGTATATATTTGATAAATTAATATTTTTAATATAAGTTTGTATGTATAAAAACAAAAATATAATATAAATTTGGTGTGAATTTTTAAAATATTAATAATGTGAATTTTTAATTTTTTGCATTTTAAATTTAAGTTTGGTATGAATTTAAAAACAAAAATTTACTTTATTTCATTAAGTTAAAAATTTGATATTTAAAATTCGTCGTGAGTTAAAAACTAGGTCGTTGAACCGAAATTGCTCTACCCAAGGGAGGGACGAGAACTTTTATTATCATTATTTTTAATCTTATTGAATTAAAATATGCCAAAAATATTATATATATATATATATATATATATATATATATATATATATATATATATATATATATATATATATATATATATATATATATATATATATATATATATATATATATATACCAGAACCCCATGCGATCGCATGGGGTTTGGCCTTCAACCTCATATGATCACATGAGGCCCAAATTCTGGTCAGGATCAAAAATCCCAACGAGCTGCTCTCTGTCCCATTCCACCACACACACATATCATGAACACACACACATATCATGAACACACACACAAACTCTCTCAAAAATTCACCAAATTATTTCAAATTTTTCATAAAACTTCGCTACAATCATGCGTAGGTTCGGATTTTTCAGCAAGAAGGTAAAAAATTACTCCCCTAAACTTATAAATTTTCTAGTTTTTGTGATATTTACAATTATTTTACCTAATTTAATTTTGTTAATTTCTAGTGTAATTAGAGTTAAATTGTTAGTATATTATGCATGTATAACCTAGATTGATGCTATTTAACATGATTTGAAGCTAAAAACTTCAAAATTTTTAGGAATCTAGGGTTTGTGTTCTTGAGCAATTTGGGGCTTTTTGATATAAACAGGTTATGGCCAATTTTTGTCATGAATTATTGCTAAATTAAGTAGTGTAACATGTTTAGGTAGCTAAATGATCCAAACTTTGATCCTAAACATGATTTTTGAGAATTAAAGTGGACTTTTTAGGTATAAAATTCATGAACTTGATTAAATTGATGTAAATGCCATTTGAAACTTGTTTAATTGCAAGTAATGGTTATTTTAACATGTTATTTGAGTAGAATGCTTATGATCTTTGTAAACATTTTCATATATGCTTATTTGAAAAAGTATAGAATTGTTAAAATTGTGAAAATGTGAATAAGTTTAATTTTGATTAAACATGTTATTGTAATTGTGTTAATTTGTTATTTTGCTAACACTAATACATATTTGGATGCACAAATCTTGTGTTTAATGTGTTTTACAGAAAAATATCGATACTGATGGTGCATCATCATCATCTAGACAACCTGCTCCAGAGCCTGAACCAGAAATGCAATATGAACCTGAACCGGAGCAACAACAGGAACAACAATAACCTGATCAACACGTACCTTATTATGATCGGCAAATAGAATATGTTGATGCCTACATAGTATTTCCAATGCATCCAATAGTACAACACCCAACAATTCATGAAGAACAGTTGCATCCAAATCTGAGATTTGATCGAAGTTGGAGAGATTACCCATCATATTAAAGTAACAAATTCAAACTGGTACCGAAAAATGTAGAAGTACCAAGGGTAATCGATTGGGAGCCTTTGGAAAGGGTCCAACTAGCTAACCGAGTTAGACTCCATCTGATCCAAAGGTATGGTAGCTCTTCTTTTCCCGATTGGGAACGTTTATTCACCATTCATAGGCCTGTATATAAGGAATGGTGCGTTGAGCTTATGAGTACTATAGCGTTAAATGCGGATGTAGATAGGTTAGATGATAAAAGCTTTCTTAGATTTATACTTGGCTGTAGGATGTACAGGATGTTCATGCTGGACATGGCCAGGGCTTTACAGATATATACGCCCGCTGAATTACTACTACCCGATTGTATGAATTTGATTTATCATGGTGAAAGGGTAGATAGGAATTTCGATGCTAATGCCGTCTGGAGGCATATGTCAGATTATAATGTTTTTGGGCGGGCAGGAACACATACCTACTTACATATTCACAGAGCCGAGCTTCGTATAATTCATAGATTTCTGGCTAACTCGATTACACAGAGAGGTCACAACAAGGAGAAAATGACCTTGCATGATTTATTTTACCTAAAGTGTATTCGAGACCCAAGAGGCTTTGTTAATATCCCTTACTGTGTTGGTTTTTATTTGTCTAAAATGGTGGAAGGAATACAGGAAGGGAGAGTAATAGGAGGAGGTATTTTTGTTACTCTCATTGGAGAGTATTTGGGTGTAGATAGTTAACAAGGGGGTCCACTTTTGTTATGTAGAGAACATGTTGAGCCTTTAGGATTGAGGGTCTATCAGGGTGCTAAGGTATTAAAGAGCAGATGAAATCAGGCAGTACCCTATGATGGTAATCATCCACAGGTAGATAGAGGTTCAGATGAGGAAATGGAGGAAGCGGATGACATTAGGGATGTCATTAGGGAGGCTATGACTGACGTCTACCAGCGTATAGATGAGGTGGAAATGACAAATGAGGATAGATTTAGTCGGTTAGAGCTATGGCAAGCCCGGAATGATTACGAGCATTCCAGGAAATGACAACATGATAGATGGGACTATCATCAGCGTCAGATCATGAGTCGGCTATCACCTCAGGATCACTACGTACCGACCTGACCCACTTACTATCCTCCACACCAGCCCGAGATGAGACCACCATTTACTCTCTACGACCCTAACCAGGCCTACCAGTACACTTATCACCAACCATGGAACCCA
The DNA here is from genome assembly GCF_046630445.1 of Rutidosis leptorrhynchoides. Classification (NCBI taxonomy): domain Eukaryota; kingdom Viridiplantae; phylum Streptophyta; class Magnoliopsida; order Asterales; family Asteraceae; genus Rutidosis; species Rutidosis leptorrhynchoides. The sequence goes on along the minus strand of NC_092339.1, from coordinate 345,666,069 downwards.
AATGACGACATGAACTGGAACCCCTATCCAGATTGATTTAGTTTCCGTTGGTGATTTTTTTGATTTTTATCTTTTTATTATTTCTATTTATTTATGTTTAAACATATGATATTGTGATACATTAATGTATTGTTTAATATTTTTATTATGTTCTACTAATGTTTTATATTTGATTTGAAAGTGGGATTTTAAGTCCCATTTCAAAATTACCATGCATGTTTATATTTGTATTGTATGTATTTTATTTCATGTACACAACAGGGTAAAACAGCGCATTTTCAAAGACTGGCATTAAGTTCAGCAAAAGCTACTAATTTTGACGACAAAACGAAAAATAAATGTGATGTAACAACAAGACGGATGAACAAATGATGTGCACTATTTATCATTCAACAAACAAACGCCAATATGTTTAGAAACTTTGGTAAAATTTAATCATTTTTCTACGCTAATCACCCTCAATAATTTAAATTGTTACTGATTTCTTGCAAATGAGGGCATTGCAAGATCTTAAGTATGAGAAGGGGTTAAATTCTTTCGAATTTTTAAAAAATTTTAACTTATACACTTGGTTACCATTAAAAATACTAGTAACGCAGTAGTTGTATTAGAATCTAGTGCTCTCTGATAATAAAGAACAGCCCTAGTCTTAAATACTAACTACCCAATTCTAGTAAAATTTTTCAAAATTTTCAATTAAATGAACTCAAAATCATGTTTATACATATTTATGAACGATAAAACTAGGTGTTAACACCGAAATTATTGTTACCTCGGAAAGGACATAAATTGAGAAACAACCCAAAATGTTAGAATTCATTTAAAATAGAATAGAGGACAATAAAAAGGCAAAGAAAGGAAAATAAAAGCCAAGTGTGGGAAAAATTTACCAAGTTATTTAAAACATATATCACATATTTTTGTACAAATAATTGAAGAATCTTTTGTTTTGGACAAAATTAACCATTTTACCCGGTAAATTGTAATATATTTGAAAGAAAGATGGATCTACATGATGAATCAATTCCATCATTAAAAGGAAGTAAAGTCTTCCGAAACGCGCTTCTTGATTTAGGTCAGGAAGTTGTCGTCCAGACCAGTTGTAGAGTCTACGAAAAATCTTGAAAAGTTTTCTCGAAAATCAGCTGAAAATCCACGGACCTCAGCATCAAACAGGGTCGCCATGTGGTCAGACTTATCCTAACCATGAGAGGATCTGTCTCGTAAAATGGGGAGGGCGCCGTGAAAATTAGCTTGATAAGACTAATGAATCAGACCCCCAGAAAGGATAATCTCCTTAAAGATTAAAAATCAGCATTTAAGCCTGATATTACTCAATCCTTGAGATTGACCTTAAAGATTGAGAATTCCAAACTCATGGAATTCAATGATATTTAAACTTGAGCTTGAACGAGAAAATATTTTGATCAAAATTAAAACCGATTTGTTTTCTGAAAACCTATTTTCAATACGTTCATTACCATTGAACATAAAATCCTAGGAATTCACCTGGAATTCATTAGGTCACCTGAACCAAATCGGGTATCAACCGTAAGAACGGTGGTTGCATAGCATGGTCGAAGACAGGACCTTGTGCCAGACCGAAAAACTATAGGGTGATCTTTACTATTGCTCCTACAAAGGATAGTAATTGCATCCGACACGATATAGAGCATAATTAAAAGCATGTCAGGGGACATTGCCTTAACAGTTGCTTGTTCAACGCTTTCCTTTACAACCGGACGGTAGTTTACCGAAAGGTAATATACGGAGCAAGTAAACTGGACGTGTTGCTTTCCTAATACAAGGTTAGCAAGTGGGTGACACAAAACCGCAAGTTTTGAGCTAAAATTTTCAAATCTGAAACCCACCAAACCCACAAAAACAATTTGCAAACACCGGTGAAGGGTTATTCCAGAAAACTTATCTAGGGTAAAAACTAGATTAAATTTTTAAAAGATCAAATGTTTTCATAAAGATCCAATTTCCTTAAGGATCTAAATTTTTATAGTCATGTGGGACTGTAAACCACATCGTTACTACCATTGTTCATACCGCCGTATAGAAATCACTGATGTACAAAGTGTGAAGAATAAATAAGTGATTCTAGTATTTTTATTTCAAGACTATATTGCTTGAGGACAAGCAACGCTCAAGTGTGAGAATATTTGATAATGCTAAAAACGAACATATATTTCATAGCATTATCCCTCAAGAAAGACAAGCTTTTAGTTGCAATTGTTCTATTTACAAGTAATATTCGTTTAAATAATAAAAGGTGAAGACAAAAGACAGATTCGACGAATTGAAGACGCAAACGACCAAAAAGCTCAAAAGTACAAAGTACAACCAAAGTGGTTCAAATTATTGATGAGAAACGTCTCAAAATTACAAGAGTACAAGACACGAAACACAAAATACAAGATATTAAATTGTACAAAAGGACGTTCGAAAACCAGGAACCGGGACCAAAGTCAACTCTCAACGCGCGACGCAATGGAGCAAAAATTACAAGTCAACTATGTACATAAATATAATATAATATATAAATAATTCTTAAAATTATTTATATATTATATTTATTTATTAAACCGTCGGCAAAGAAGCAAACAAAGTCATGTGAGCTGGAAAAGTAGGCCATGCGATCGCATGGCCTGGCAGTTATAAAACCATGCGATCGCATGGTGAACAGAATCAGGCCACATTCCTATAAAAGGCGCAGTTTTAAGCGAATGAAAACACATCTTTTTCTTTCCTCTCTTACTCTCAACGTGTATATATATATATATATATATATATATATATATATATATATATATATATATATATATATATATATATATATTAATTTTAATTTTAATTTTAATTTTAAATTCTAATAATAAGGGTATGTTAGCGAATGTTGTAAGGGTGTAAGTCGAAATTCTGTCCGTGTAACGCTACGCTATTTTTAATCATTGTAAGTTATGTTCAACCTTTTTAAATTAATGTCTCGTAGCTAAGTTATTATTATGCTTATTTAAGCTGAAGTAATCGTGATGTTGGGCTAAATATTAAAATTGGGTAATTGGGCTTTGTACCATAATTGGGGTTTGGACAAAAGAACGACACTTGTGGAAATTAGACTATGGGCTATTAATGGGCTTTATATTTGTTTAATTAAATGATAGTTTGTTAATTTAATATAAAGATTTACAATTGGACGTACCTATAAATAACAACATACACTCGATCGGACACGATGGGCGGGATATTTATAAGTACTAATAATCGTTCATTTAACCGGACACGGGAATGGATTAATAGTTAATGGACTTATTAAAATAGGGGTGAATTATGTATAAGGACACTTGGCGTAATTGTTAACAAAGTATTAAAACCTTGTTACAGTTTAAGTCCCCAATTAGTTGAAATATTTGACTTCGGATATAAGGATAATTTGACGAGGACACTCGCACTTTATATTTATGACTGATGGACTGTTATGGACAAAAACCAGACGGACATATTGAATAATCCAGGACAAAGGACAATTAACCCATGGTAATAAAACTAAAATCAACACTTCAAACATCATGATTACGGAATTTTAAATAAGCATAATTCCTTTATTTCATATTTAATTGCACTTTTAATTATCGCACTTTAATTTATTGTCATTTTATTTATCGTACTTTTTAATTATCGCAATTTTATTTATCGCACTTTTATTATCGTTATTTACTTTACGCTTTAATTTAAGTTATATTTATTTTTAATATTTTACATTAGGTTTTAACTGCGACTTAAGTTTTAAAATCGACAAACCGGTCATTAAATGGTAAAAACCCCCTTTTTATAATAATAATACTACTTATATATATATATTTATATTTTTACAAATATAGTTTTTTTTAAAATATAGCGTTAAACTTGGCTAAGATCCCTGTGGAACGAACCGGACTTACTAAAAACTACACTACTGTACGATTAGGTACACTACCTATAAGTGTTGTAGCAAGGTTTAGGTATATCCACTCTATAAATAAATAAATAACTTGTGTAAAATTGTATCGTATTTAATAGTATTTCCTAGAAAAAATATAACTATTTCATATACACCTCGCATAACATCAGTAAACTCATGTCTTATGTTCATTCAAGCTATCCTAAATATATTTTAGTTGGAAATGGCAATCGTATTCCTATTAATGGATTCGGTCACACCTCTATTCCTACACCTAATAAACCTTTATATCTACCTAATACATTGTATTCTTCTCAATTAATTAAAAATCTTATCTCCGTGCTCCGTTTAACAACGGACAATAATGTTTCTATTTCTTTTGACCCTTTTGGTTTTACTGTGAAAGACTATCTGAAGGGGAACATCATCCTTAGATGCAATAGCACCGGGGACCTATATCCACTCCACTCTTCCATGTTACATCAACTCAACACTGCGTCCACTTTTATTGCTTTGTCTCAAGATTTGTGGCATCATCATCTAGGTCATCCGGGCGGTGATGTTTTGAAATCTCTTAGAAATAAACGTTTAATTTCATGTAATTTGAATTCTAGTAATAAAGTTTGTCAATCATTAATTTTTGGCAAACAAACACGATTACCATTTTATGCATCGCACTCGTCTACTTTTTCTTCGTTTGAAATAATACATAGTGATTTATGGACTTCTCCTATTGTTAGTTCTAGTGGTCATAAATATTATCTTCTGTTTCTTGATAATTATACGAATTTCCTATGGACATACCTCATTCGACACAAGTCGCAAGTTTTTTCCATTTTTCAAACATTTCACTCCTATATAAAAACTCAATTTGGAACCCAAATTAAACAACTTTAATGTGATAACGGGACAGAATATAATAATACATTATTTCACGATTTTTGTAGAACAAATGGTATGACTTTCCGTTTTTCGTGTCCCTACACCTCAACTCAAAACGGCAAAGCCGAAAGAAAAATCCGTGCGATTAATAATATAATGCGCACTCTTCTTTCTCATTCCTCTGTTCCTCCACATTTTTAGCATCACGCCCTTGAAATGGCCACCTATCTCCTAAATATTCTTCCAAGCAAAATTCTTCACAACATCTCCCCCACTCAAAAGTTATACAATCGTCTTCCCTCATATTATTTCTTAAGTGTATTCGGTTGCTTATGCTATCCTCTTTTTTCACCTACAAAAATAAATAAACTTGAAGCTCGATCCACTCCATGTGTGTTCTTAGGTTATCCTCCTAATCATCGCGGATACAAATGCTACGACTTATCAACACACAAAATAATTATTTCTAGACATGTCGTTTTCGACAAAACTACATTTCCTATCTCAAAAATACATCCCACCACCAACTCTACCTACTCTTTCTGTACGGATGACACAAACCCCCTAATTCTTAATTCACACATACACTCATCACCTAGTGGACCAACACCTACTGAAGGGCCATCGATCATGGACCTAAATTCTATGTCACCATCTAACCCACTTACACCAAACACCATACCTTCTACTAGCCCACCAACTACTCCTGATACAAGTAATAATTCAAATCAGTCCAGTCCATTCTCCCATGATATGACTCCATCGAATCCTACTAGTCCTACTGCTAATACTTCTGATTCCCGATCTCCCACTTCAACTCCTAATAAATCCACCACACAGTCTCCTATATCTCCTACTGCTCCTGTCCGTACGATACACACACGTAGTATGTCGGGTATAGTGAAACCTAATGTTCCCTTTAATTTATCCGCCACCACCACTCTCTCTCCTCTTCCATCTAACCCTAAAGATGCCTTATCTGATCCTAATTGGAAACATGCCATGACCGACGAATATACGACTTTGATAAATAATAATACATGGGTTCTTATACCCCGTTTACCTAACATGCAGGTTATTAGATCTATGTGGATTTTTAGGCACAAAACAAAGTCTGATGGAACATTTGAAAGATACAAAGCTCGCCTTGTAGGCGATGGGAAATCTCAACATCTCGGAATCGATTTTCACGAGACATTTAGTCCTGTTGTTTAACCAGCCACTATACGCATGGTTCTTAGTATTGCGGTTTCTAAGTCATGGCCCATTCACCAACTTGACGTTAAAAACGCATTTTTACATGGCCATCTTCACGAAACGGTGTACATGGACCAACCTATGGGTTTTCGAGACATGAAATATCCGGATCATGTTTGTCTTTTGAAGCGGTCACTATACGGTTTAAAACAAGCTCCTCGGGCTTGGTATCAACGGTTTGCCGACTTCGCATCAACCATTGGGTTCACTCATAGAAAATGTGATCACTCCTTATTTATCTATCACCATGACAAAGACATCGCTTATTTATTATTATATGTCGACGACATCGTACTCACCACCTCTAGTGATGCTTTGAGTAAGACACTTATGAATTTATTGTCCAATGAATTTGCTATGAAAGATTTAGGGCCTCTACATTCCTTCTTGGGTATTTCGGTCGTTCGAACCAAACATGGTATATTCTTGACACAACAGGCGTACGCTAAAGCAATTATTGCTCGTTCAGGTCTCACAAATTGCAATCCTATTTCCACACCAGTTGATACAGTCGGTAAAGTGAGTTCTAAGAAAGGTCGCCCATATGCAAATGTTACTAAATATCGAAGTTTAGCAGGTGCGTTACAGTATATTACTTTCACGAGACCGGATATTTCCTATGCGGTTCAACAAGTTCGCTTGCATATGCATGATCCGAAAGATGTTCACATGGATGCTTTAAAGCATATTATTCGATATTTACAAGGAACCACCCAGATCGGCATTCACATTACTCGGATTCGCTCAAACGAGTTAATAGCATACACTGATGCAGATTGGGACGGTTTCCCCGACACAAGGCGTTCTACCTCCGGTTATTGTGTTTATTATGGGGATAATCTGATCTCCTGGTCATCCAAACAGCAGACTACGTTATCCCGATCTAGTGCGGAAGTCGAGTACCGTGGTGTTGCAAATGTTGTAGCTGAATCATGTTGGCTACGCAAACTCCTTCTTGAACTTCATTGTCCCACTTCGAAAGCTACGTTGGTTTTTTGTGACAACATAAGCGCTATTTAGCTATCCGGAAATCACGTTTAGCATCAATGTACTAAACACATAGAGATGGATATTCATTTTGTTAGCGAGAAAGTTGCGAAAGGTCAAGTTCGTGTTCTACATGTGCCCACTAGATACCAGATAGCTGACATCTTTACGAAAGGTCTTCCACGTCTGCTGTTTACTGAATTTCGGTCTAGTCTTCGCATCGGGAGACTCGACGCTTCAACTGTTGGGGAGTATTAACAGAGCATTTATATATAAAAATTATATCATTGACTTTGTATTTAATATAGTGATTTCATTGTATATCTACTCCTAAGTTAGTGGAATAGTTTGTTAGGATTGATACACTTTCCTTGTTTATAATCGCATGTAATCGTGTATATACACCAAATGTATATCGATGAATGAGACCAACAGATTATATTCTTTTAAAAACATTCTCTAAAAAAATTGAATCTAGCGACGGTTTGTTGGGACATGGGGTTAAATAGGTACACTGTGAAGGAGGCAGACGACTTTATCTGGAAGTTATGAACGAATAAGAGCGGTGAAAAGGGTATTCCTAACCCTTTTCATAACGATGTAGAGAGATTGACTACATCTTTTTACATCACTAATATTACCGTAGTATATAAATGTAAGGCAATTGGGATGGAGTATAAATCCTTTTGGAAGATTGTTGATGCTTTTATTGCTAACAAAAGGGCGAAATCGGGACAGAGCTTTGGTTTTGTACGCTTTATTGGAGTCAAGAATGAAGAGGCTATGGAGAGAAGTTTAGGATCCTTTGGGCCTAAATCTAATATGGTGTTGTGAGAGGAGAAATTTTCAAAAGAAACGAGTTTGGCTAATTAAAACCCGTGTGAGCCTAGGGTTTACATTGATCAATGTGAGACTGAGATCAAAAAAGATATTCCGATCAAGGAGACACAAGTGAGCGTCGGTATTAAGATCATTGTGGAAAATCATGGATTAAACATATTCCTGACTTGCTGGATTCATTATTGGTGTAGATAAATAGTATGGATACTATGGCGACGATTCATAGGATATGTCACGATGAAGTTTAAATAATACCGTGATTTGTTATATGGGTGGATTATGGCTGTGGATAATTTTTTTGTCCGAACGTGCATGTAAGGAGTTCCAGAGTAACAATCATTCGCGTTCTCTGTATTCATTGTCTAAATAGTTATCGCATGAATCTATCTTTGATGAAAGGATAGGGTCTGTGCACGGGGATCTCACTAACCATGTGAATAAATTAAGGCTTAACCTCAAACAAATCGGCGACAATATATGATCTCTGAATAGCTGATGGTAGAGCTGGTAGTGCAGTTTGCCTAGCAGTCCACATAGATTGATCATTCGGATCACCCATGATTGGTTCCTCAATAACAGTCTAAACTCAATGACTATCTCAGTAGCAACCTCAGAATCCAGTGATTAGGACCCTAACCTCATGATAAGAGAAAAACTTTTCTCTCAACTTCAACCGCTCGTGATATTCTCATTCTGGTTCAAAAAATGGCTCAACTACTTCTGATTTCGCAAAACGTAGTTTCATGCGCTTCCACCTAACCTGCAATCACAACACCACCAAACAAGCGCGTAAAACCAAACAAAATAACAAAAAGTAACTTTTGCAAAAACAAGTTCCCACGAAAGGATCGAACAACTAAAAGATTTTAAAATCCTAAAAAAACACCACTCCCCTACAGCTCCCCTACAGCGGCGCCAAAAAGTTGATGATGTAAAACCACACCTAAATAAGCTAAATGGTTTTAACACACGAGTCATAAAACTATTCTTGATCAATGCTGTAAAGTATTTAGCAAGTTCAGATTCGTTCACGGAGAGCAGTTGTTCAGAATTAAATTAACTAATAATTGTTCTAAAGAAAAGGTTTTGATTGATTGGATTTTTAATATTAAAACTAAAATACAAGAATTAGAGTAAACGAAATTTAGATGATAACGAGCAATGTTCACTCTAATGATTCATAATCATGGTGGATTGTCCTTCAAAATTAAAGCCGATTAAATGTCTAATGAATTATAATCTAATCGATTAAACTTGACAAACTCACATTAATCTCATTTGATAACGATTAAGCTATTGAGATTCAACGAAATTCACATAGAATCCTAATTACAAAGATCACTCAATGAAATTACACAAATGTGATGTTCAATTTATCATTCAATTACCAATTACGTACATTCACATGCAATTATCTTGATCACCTAAGTGTTGAAGTACAAGTTGTTTATCGCTAATTATCTCACAATAACTATGATTACAACATCAATATATTCATGGCTTTCACAAAGCAATACACTACATTTCAATTTCTCTAGTTTTTGCATCTAGTTTTGAAGACGACGTGATTATAGAATTAGTGCCGCAATACCTGGGTCAATCCTCACAATAACGATTGACAATCTTGAACCTACATTAAAAGGGAGTAAGAAGTTGTTGTGAATCGTTTATTGAAGGATGAGTTTCAAAGATGCCAAAATATCCGTCGAGCATTTTTGAAAGATATTTTTATGCGCTCTCAATTGTTACTTTGAATTTCACACGGTATATCTCAATACTCTAGTGATTCAAAAACTATCATTTTAAGATTTTTAAAGAACTTTATGATGCAACCGGTCGACACTCTTTAACTATATTACAAAAATGTACATAGACCAATTGGTGTATGAGAAAACTGAGAATATGTTTGATGAATTATTACATATGAGCGAGACATCCTCGTATGGTCAATTATTATACCTAGAGGTGAAAAAAAAAATGGTTACTGAATACCCGACTACCTGACCTGAACCATTTCCCCAAATAACTAGTTCTTCAAAAACCGATTGTGTTCAAGCATACCATGGTTTGTCTGGTTCCTGAAGTTTGTATGTGACCGGGTAAAAATCGGTTCCCACAAAAACGGGCTCTTTAGTTGTTTTTTTAAAGTTTTTTGGATCAATTTACCCTACAAGTATAATATATAAATAGATGGTGCTTTTTGTTTGCTTTATTGCAAGACGCTACAAATGATATTGTTGAAGGTTTTTGAAGCTATAAATATGGTGTTTCTATAACTTCTGTTATTTAGACCACACCACAAGGTACACTAAATTCTTATATACCCGTTCTGGCTAATGGGTTTAATCCCGAATCTTAGTTATTGATGATAAGGCTAATTTTTTTAAACTATTTGGGTATCCTCATACGTCATCTAATTTAAGAAAAATTTTACATGACACTTTAATTGAATATACTTTAGCCGATAAAGTATTTATTATTTCACAAGATAAAGTATTTACCACTACAAGAAAAGTGAACATTCCCGACGACACTTTTCCCGACGACATGTGTCGTCGGGATTAATACCGCAAAACGACAAAAAATTCACTTCTTTGTCAGACTTTTCGTAGTTTTTTGTTGACCGACCTATCCCGACGACATGTCGTCGGAAAGTCGTCGCTATTAATATACCGATTTCTTTTTCAATTTTATGTCTTGGCGGCAAGCATAAAAAAAATTTCCCGCCAACCATTCCAGACGACATGTCGTCGGGAATGCCAACCATTTTTTATTTTTCCTTTTTATGTTTTGGCGCTTACCAGGAAAATAATTCCCGCCCAACTTACCGACGACATGTCGTCGGCATTGATCAAATTCATTTTTTTCCTTTTTAATGAAGATAAATTAATTTAAAACAACATTTAGAAAAAAGAAATTTGGTTACGGGCCACAAGATGTTCGGATAATTGCATGTTCGCCACATCCACATTAGTTCATCATTATGAATTAAGAAAAGGAAAATTATTTTTCATGCTACCATTACAAATTGAGTAGATGTAAATGGTGAGGGTTGCAGTTGTATAAATAGATCGAATTTGTTGGATTTTGGCACCAAAAAATCCAGCCATTTGTTTCCCTCCAAAAATATTCGCGCCAAGAATATTCAACCAAAGATTTTCAACGAAAAGTTACCCGCCAAAAGGATACTAATCTCGACGAAAGGTAATGACAAAATGTAATCGTGTAATGTAATGTAATGATTGGAGTGACATGTGGAATTTAATGATGTAATGTAACGCTGTAATGTAATGGTAGAATATGACAGCGTATTGTAATGGTACAATGTGACAGTGCAATATAACAGTGGAATGTAAGGGTGTAATGTAATGGTAGAAAATGAAGGTTTAATGCAATGGTAGGAAGTTGCGGTGTAATGTAATGGTCAAAATCTTCACATTGTAATGTAATAGTGGTATGTGATGGTGTAATGTAACAATGAACCCTAATCTTAAACCCAATGTAATGTAATGATAGAGTATCAATGTAGGAGTGTAATATAATGGTATAATATTACGGTATAATGTGTAATGTAATGGTTATTAAATTAACGGTGTAATGTAATGGTAGATTGTAACGATGTAATGTAATGGTAGAATGTGAATGTGTAATGTAATGGTACAATGTGACTGTGTAATGTAATGGTGTAATGTAATGGTAGAATGTTACGGTGTAATGTAACGGTAGAAGTTATGGTGTAGTATAACGGTGGAATGTAGTAGTGGAATATGACGGTGTAATATAACAGTGGAATGTAACGGTGTAATGTAATGATAGAATGTGAAGGTGTAGTATAACGGTGGAATGTAGTAGTCATGAATGTGTCAGTGTAATATAAAAGTGGAATATAACGGTGTAATACAGTGGTAGAAAGTGAAGGTGTAATGCAATGGTAGAAAGTTACAGTGTAATGTAATGGAAGAATGTCCACGTAGTAATGTAATGGTGGTATGTGATTGTGTAATGTAAAAGTCAACCCTAACCTTAAACCCAATGTAAGATAATGTAATGATAGAGTATTAATGTAGGAGTGTAATATAATGGTATAATATTGCGGTGTAATGTGTAATGTAATGGTTATTAAATTAACGGTGTAATGTAACAGTGTAATGTAATGGTAGAATGTAACGGTGTAATATAATGGTATAATATTACGGTGTAATGCGTAATGTAATGGTTATTAAATTAATAGTATAATGTAACGGTGTAATATAATAGTAGAATGTAATGGTGTAATGTAATGGTAGAATGTGACTGTGTAATGTAACGGTAGAATGTGACTGTGTAATGTAATGGTGTAATGATTTTGTGTAATGTAATGGTAGAATGTTACGGTGTAATGTAACGGTAGAAGTTATGGTGTAGTATAACGGTGGAATGTAGTAGTGGAATGTGATGGTGTAATATAATAGTAGAATGTAACGGTGTTATGTAATGGTAGAAAGTGAAGGTGTAATGCAATGGTAGGAAGTTACGGTGTAATGTAATGGTAGAATGTCCACGTTGTAATGTGATGGTGATATGTGATGGTGTAATGTAACAATGAACCTTAACTTTAAAGCCCATGTAATGTAATGATAGAGTATTAATGTAGGAGTGTAATATAATGATATAATGTTACGGTGTAATGTAAGGGTGATCTCTAAACCCTAAACACGATATACCGGTAGAATGTAATAGTGATCTCTAAACCGTAAACTCGATGTAATAGTGGAGTGTAATTAATGGTGTAATGTAACAGTGGAAAGTGATGGTGTAATTTAGCAGTGATCCCTAAACCCTATACGTAATCCCGATATAATGATGATATGTGACGGTTTAATATAACGACGAAATGTCAATAAAATTTAACGACAACAACGATGTAACGGGAAATTGTATGACGAAATATATGAAAAATTTAACCACAAAATTATATATATATATATATATATATATATATATATATATATATATATATATATATATATATATATATATATATATAGGTTTTATATAAATGATTATTATATAATACTATATAATAATAATAATAATAATAATAATAATAATATAATTTTATATATAATTAGTTTAAAATAATTTTTAAAATATTTATTTTATATTTATATATTATTTATATTTTATACGGAGTATATCTTTAATTTATATTATTTAAAATTAATTTATAATTAGTTAGCTCTATCCCGACGACATGTCGTCTGGATAGAAGGTACAATAAATTTTCGTTTCCCTCCAGGTAATTTTCGTTTCCCTCCAGATACCCGGTCAACGAAATTCAATTCATTAAATTTCCGATCCAGACGACTTGTCGTCGGTAAAGGGTCGTCGGGAAAAGTACTGGAATCAAATCCCCTTTACTGCCTTCTGCTCCTTCACTTCACACAAACAAAAACCTACAAATCCTCTAACACTTAGGCGGTTTTCATCAAAATTCGAAGGTTTCTTCAATTTTTTAGCTTTCCACCACCAATTTCTCCTCTAATCCGCTCCAAGGTATGATTTTTCTATCGTTTTCTTTTCTTTATTATTTTTCTTTTTGAGATATTGTTGCTCAATCCGAAATTTTTTTGCAATTGAGGCTTAATCCATATGCTTTAACTTGTTTCTTACGGTTTTGTGATGATTTATGAAGTTAGGATTTGTGTTTAGTAAATTTATTAAAGATTAAAGTTAGGGGATGTGTTTAATTGTTAGATCTATGAAGTTAGGTCTTTATTTAGTTAATTTGTTATAGATTAAAGTTAGGAATTGTGTTTAGTTAATTTATTATAGATTAAAGTTAGAGAATTGTTAGATTTTGCAGATTTATGAGTGTTTGTGTTTATCATTTATTGTTGTTTCATAATTGTTGTTCACATATGTAATCTCTTCACTGTTAATTATAAGTGGGTATGTTCAAATGTGCAGGTTTATGAACTAGAAAGATTGAAATGTTTGGTTAAGATGTTTATGGCATGAAAACAGAACGGAAGCATGCCATTGAAAGAAAAGGTAATTTTGATATTTTACAAAGATTTTACTTATGATATATTGTCCACCTTTTTTTTTGTTGAAGATTGTTGTTTCAGATTTTAAGATTCATTTTGTTTATTGATTTAATGGATAGATTTTATTTTTATGATAAAGATGACGATAAAGCAGACTATCTTCGGCCTGCTACCATTCAAAGTAAGTTTTTACTTCAAACTGAAACATTTTGTTTTATTTTTATGATAAAACAATTGCAGCCCTTTAAAGCGTTTAACTGATAACGTTGAGAAGCACAAAGTTGTTAATCAATTTTTTTACAGCTGATTGTGTGATTTCTTCATATTCATTCGTTGTGTAAGATTAGTAGTTTCTTTTTTTGTGCCTCATTGTGTAGCTTTGTTAACTGATAAAAAGACATTCGAGCATAGGAGCTATGGTAATGAGTTCATCCTTATTTCATTTGTAACAATTTCCTTATCTTATGAAATCACTGATTTTCGTTTTGTACAACAATATATTTTATTCTTATGTTATATTATTGAACATACATATTGTACTTTGACCACTTCCCCAGGATTCCGCCAAAGGAGGTGCATGAACAAAGAGGAAGCGAGGTTAGCTATAGCTGCTAGCAACTTACAACCGGTTGAGTGTATATTTTTTGCTATGTAGTTAAAGGCACTCAATTATAACAACCTTATAGTTTTTGAGTATAGTTTTTGTGTATAGCTTTTGCTAATTCTGCCGCTATCGTATTTTGTAACTCCCAAACATGATGATGATCATGTAAATTATGTGTGTAACGAATAGCCATCGTGGTAATCGCAGGAAATTTGTGATTTTATTTTAAATGTTTATCATTTACATTTATTTATATTTATTATATTATGGTATGTTTTTTGTTTTGAACATCTGGGCAGAAATTGTATTTTGTGTGACGAATTCGGCTAGACAGCAGCTTTTTTGAAGCTGCTGTAAAAAAAATTAATACAGGCTTTCCAGACGACATGTCGTCGCAAAAGGGTCGTCGCGAAAGGTGATTTTGACCAAAAATGTCAAAATCAGTCAACAATTGACTTTTTCATGTCTGACGACATGCCGTTGTAAAAAGTCGTCGCGAAAGGAGCCACTTGATCTTTGACTATGTCAGTCAAAGTGGGTCCCATCGTCATCGGGATAGACGTAAAATAGGCGTCGGGAAAACCTTTTCGCGACGAGGCTTTAGGGATGATACATAAGCGACGACATGTCGTCGGCATAGGGCTTTCCAGACGACATGTCGTCGCAAAATGTCGTCTGGAAAGGGCTCATTGCTCATATTATAAATTTGTTCGTTCATTATTGCTTAGAAGTATGTCATGATTTACATACGAAATTTAGGAATTTATTAGTAACTACTACGTATATATAATTTGAGCAACCAACGACAAATTAACTATAAAGATTTTCGATGCCGTGGTGAACCACCCCTAGAACCTTGTTTTGTTAATAATTATAGTGAATTCTACTTTCTTTATGTATGAAAATATATTTTTTAAAAGTGAACCTCTAAACTCTTTTAATAATAGTGTAGTTAATACATGTTTGTCCGTTTCATTTGAGGACCAAAAGTGGGATCAACTAACTGAGTTAACAAGTTTTATACAAGTATTCAAAGAGGCAACAACACAATTATCGGGTATTTATTACCCAACTAGCTTAGTAATTTTAAATCAACTTTAAAATATGACAGAAAATATACAAATTTGAAAGATTAACTAGTCAAATGTTTAAAAATGATTAAAGCTATAAAAAGGAAATTTATATAATATTTTACTAATTTAACTTTAATTTTTACTTGTTCCGTCGCACTTAATCCATGCATAAAAGTTGGAATGTAGAACTTTTAATATCAAATATACTACAAAATTTGAGGTTGATCTATAGAATAACGGAGAAGAGCCAACTATATAAATAACCAAACTTTTATATATAATATAAAAAAAATGTTTGCAATTTATGATAAAATATGGTCAACAAGAAAACCCAATTGTTGATTAATTTCAGGCCGGATCATCTCGAAGGTACCACAATATAACCCTTGATAATAGTTTTCTGAAGACTCTAGCAAGCGTCAACCATCAGCCCCCACAAGCGAGTTGGAAAACTATAGAGCTACAGACTTTTTACCAACCAACATTGGTCTCAGTGAATTTGCCACTTTGACATTTAGCTTGGTGGAAAGGAAGGGAAGTCTACTATCCAAATTAAGCCAATGTGGCCCATGATTTATTAGCGATCGAAGCTTCAATTATAGCTTGTGCTTTGGCCTTTTCTACTTAGGGTCAAATCCTGTATCGGAATAAAGGTCAAGACTTACCCTCAAATATGTGGAAGTATGTGTATGTTTAAAGAATTATTTGAACGCGGCAGTGAGGATAAAAAATGTGACAACGTTGGAAGGTCCATTAGGCTAAGTCGTAGAAAAACTATCAATAGAGATGAGGAAAAAAAATTCGGGATATCACCTCCAACGAATGAATTAGATGAAAGTAAATCTGAACCCTTTGACGTCGAAGAAATATAGAGCAAATATCGGATGACTTATTATATGGTAAAGATGACGTGCGATGACAATGCCGAAGTTCGATATATTTTAAATACACTAATACATTTTTGGGTGATGAGCATGCCAAAGCTCGAAATGTATTAGTATTTATATTACCAACGTTTGTGTAACTGTATTGTTTAAATAAAAGTTATGATTGTTCTAATGAGTATTTTTACTTTAAATTTTTAGTTGCATTGTTTAGATAAAAGTTATGTTTTAATCGAATTATTTTTTTAGATAATTTTAGTTTTTACTTGCAACATAGATAAACTAGAAAAAATCAAATTCGAATCCGAAAAACAACCAAAGTCGAAACAGAATACAATCAAATTCGAATCCAGAAAAAACCAAAAAAACCGAACTTGTAAAATCCAGTTTAAACCGAAAAAAATTGCTTGAAACTGGTTTATAGAAAATCAGTTATTTTGCAACAGCGTTTTAATCGGAACCGGTTAAAGAATGTTTTGTGCACCTCTAAATATACCAAAGGATACTACATTGGTGACATTAAATAACTATATTGGGTTACGCATTCAAATGATTATCGTGTCCTGCTGATGAGCCACAGGTCAAGTTTACAAGATTTTAAACAAATCTTTGAAAGATTTTTGAGTGAACCTTTGGGGTACTTCAATGTCGGTTTGTTATTGTAAAGACACCTTCACATGCTATTGATTGTGAACGAAATTCAAAAGGTAATGTACACTCGTGTAATATTACACAAAGTTATACATGAAATAATGAGTTCACACTTAGTTTAATTGAGGAAGAAATAATGGTTGGACCAGAAAACCGAATTCAACGTATTAGATGTAACATCCCGCCTTTTTCCGTTTACTTTTCCGTTTAACTATTTAAAGTCCGTTATATGATTATGACATCCCTCATTAATACGCGTTTTAAAATATCTCGTTTAGGTAATTCACGCACCCGCAACCGAACTAGAGGGACCATTGTTGCCAAGAGAGCAAAGAGGTGACTATGTCAACTAGTCAACCCTTCACTCTCATCCATTCATTAATTCTTTTTCTTTTTTCCTTTTTCTCTAACACTTTCACCAAATCTCTCAAACACCACTTCAAGGATTCATCATCCAAATCAAATCGAGCAAGCATCCATCTAAACAAATTGCATATTCGGAATCCTCTCATCTTCCTCTTCGATTCCATACCGATTTCATCAAGTTTGGATAACTTTCTAAAATCACTAGATTTTGTGTTCTTGATGTTTTTAACTTATAAAGTTGTTAATTAGTGTCTATGGCTCAAGTCTAACATGAATATATGATTTATATGTTCGATTTCGTTATTTGAAGTAACTAGTTTGAATATGAACTTTGGTGTGTTTGATTTGGTGATTTGGTTGTTTGAATGTTGTTAAAAGTGATAAATGCATGTATTAAATGTGTTCCTAGTATCACTAGCTTCAATTTGATGTGTAGGTTGTTTTAGAAAACTTCATAAACATGATTAGTGATTTTAAAGTTGTTGGTTAGGGTTTGATAGAATTTAATGTGAACATTTAATGCTTTGAATGACATGAAATGTTATTTGTAAGTGTTAGGTTGTATTGTATGCTTGATCACCTTCGAAACGGCATGTCATTCATGTAAATTGGTTGCCGAATCATCAAATTTCATTTATGAACTTGAATGCATTTAATGAGGAGCCTTGAATGTGATTTTGGTTGTTGTAAAAGTAAATGTGATTGTTGAAATGTGTTTAGTTGTTTTCCTTGTCAAAATACCTTTCCGATGATATAAGATACATGTTTTGGTTGTTTGCGGGTCATAAATGGTGATTGTTTGAAGTTAGGTTCGTGCATAAAACTTAAAAACTGCCAGATTTCTCTGTACAGGTAATGGCGCGGCGCGCCATATACCCGCGCGGCGCGCCAAAGTGGTCTGTCCAACTTTGTCAATTTTCGAATAATGTTTGCTATGCTACGCACCTCCGATTCACACGTAACTTGTTCTAACATGCTCATACATGATTAAAAACCTCAGAAAAATAGTTCGGGACCCGACCCGAACGTGTTGACTTTTTCGTTGACTTTGACCGACCAAAGTTTGACTTTTTGTCAAACTTAACCAAATGATTATGCAACCTTCCTAACTTGTTTATATACTTGTATCTTGCATGAAACTTGACAATTTGATTTCACATGCTACATAATCAAGTCGTAACGAGCCGTAGGACTAATTGAACATCTTTGACCTATCATGTTTACCGTTATTGATACGACCTATTTGTTTAGGTCAAGACTAGCACTATCCTTCGCACACGTTACTTTGTGAAGTACTTTTCATACGTGCACTCAAGGTGAGATCATAGTCCCACTTTTACTCTTTTGCACTTAC
This sequence comes from Rutidosis leptorrhynchoides, assembly GCF_046630445.1. NCBI lineage: Eukaryota > Viridiplantae > Streptophyta > Magnoliopsida > Asterales > Asteraceae > Rutidosis > Rutidosis leptorrhynchoides. Next base: position 345,647,196 of record NC_092339.1, on the reverse strand, counting down.
ATTTGGGATGAGAAAACATAAACGTTTCTTTTTACTAAGTGAACACAAGTACAGGAAAACAAACATTCTACATACGAGTTTGAACAAAAATCCTCAATTCGATTATCATTAGTTACACTTGTCGGGTGTAAGCGAGAACTTATGTTATATGGCCATATGGGTTTGACAAACCCTCATTCAAACGGTTCGCTACCGTTTACGAATGAAATATATTTTCGAGAAACAGTGTATGTTCTAACACTATTGTGATGGGGTTCTATGGAAGGAATGTTAAGCATTGATAATTGGGTGCTCGTGAAACAAACTTTTGGAATGTATTACTATTATCTCATTGTTGCAAATCTTGTGGTTCACTTGTACTTACCTACTCAAACCTATGATTTCACCAACGTTTTCGTTGACAGATTTCTATGTTTTTCTCAGGTCCTTGAACATTTGTGTGATACATGCTTCCGCTCATTACTTTTGATACTTGCTTGGATGTCGAGTATACATGCATAGTTGGAGCACCTTTTGGCTACTTTAAATTGTGTCGCATAGGTTTCATTCGTACGTTAAACATTGTAATGTAACTAGTCTTTTGAACTACATTTGTAAACTTGAAACATCCTTTTACTTATCAAATAAATGCGACATATTTTGGTCAAACGTCATGATAAAGACTTATGACCACGTAACGGGACCTAAGTAGTCGGCGCCGTCAAACATGATTTGGTCGGGTCGCTACAGATGGTATCAGAGCGTTGGTTATAGGGATTTAGAGTTCATTGGTGTCGACCCCGAGTCATAGGGTACATTAGTGAATCTAGACTACAACCGGCATATAGACTGAAGTAGGAACTACTTGACTATTTGTGCATTATACTCGAACCCTCCTATCATATCTAACTCTTATTCGATCTTGATATCACGTTGTTAAATTTGATTGACACGCCACCTTGACTTTATGAAGTAGTGTTAAATGCACATGTGAATCAGGGTAATATAATTTCCGGGATTATATTACGGTGGTTCACATGGACGTTCCGACATTATGACATAAAGAATTTAAGGCGGGTTAAGGAAATTTTACCTTTATCCTTATTCCATATCACGGTTGGTATTATTGAGAATACTAACCAACGATATTCTTGTGTCTTGAAGGAACAATGGCTAGTCGACGCGCTCCTCCCGAAACTCCCGAACAAGCTCTACAACGAATGATAGCCACCGCCGTGGATGCGGCCATGGCCGGTCACTCTTCCAACAACAATAACAATAACAACAATCACAACAACAACAATGGAGCCGGTAACTCAAACGAAGGGTGCTCCTATAAATCCTTCATGGGGTGCAAACCTCACACTTTTGATGGAACCGGGGGACCAGTCGTGCTCACCCGATGGTTTGAGCAAACAGAAGCCGTCTTTAGCATAAGCGGTTGTCGGGACCAAGACAAGGTCAAATACTCCACTCACACCTTTGCCGGTGTCGCTCTTACATGGTGGAATACTTATGTACAATCGGTGGGTACCGATGAAGCTCACGTCCTCTCTTGGGCCGAATTGAGGGAAAAGATGATTGTCGAATATTTCCCTCGTGAACAAACCCGAAGGCTCGAACAAGAGCTAAGAACTTTAAAGGCGATCGGAAATGATCTCAAGGCTTATAATCAACGATTTTCCGAACTAGCCTTGATGTGCTCAAATCTTGTGAACCCCGAAGCTTTAAGGGTTGAACTTTACATGGATGGTCTTCCAAAGAGTATCAAACACGGAGTAATGTCATCCAAACCCACTAATCATCAAGAATCTTTGAACATGGCCCGCAAATTGATAGAAACGGTTGACGAAATTGTAGTTCCGGCACCTAAGGCCGAGGATAAATCGGGTGGCAACAAAAGAAAGTGGGAACCCTCCCAATCAAGCAACCACAACTTTGCTAAGAAGCCTTACACCTCCGACGGCAAGAAGGGTTATGCCGGGAACCTACCTCCTTGCAACAAATGCAACAAGCATCACTTTGGTGAATGTGGCAAGTTAATTTGCCACCGGTGCCAAGGAGTTGGTCATAAGGCCAATGAGTGTAAAAGTGTTGCCCCCATCGCTCAAAAGGGGCCCAATGCACCAAAAACGGGCACTTGTTATGAATGTGGCCAAACGGGCCATTATAGAAATGCATGCCCGAAAAGGAAAGATAACACCAATACGCGCGGCCGAGCTTTCAACATCAACACCGAGGAAGCCCGAGATGATAATGAATTGGTCACGGGTACGTTTCTTCTCAACAACACTTATGTTACTTGTTTATTCGATTCGGGTGCCGATAAGAGTTTTGTATCCAAGACTTTGACACATTCTTTTAATACTCCACCACGTCCACTAAATACCACTTATACCATTGAAGTGGCCAACGGAAAACTATTGAGTGCCGACACATATTACCGGGGGTGTACGTTAAACATTTTGGGTAATGAGTTTGAAATTGACTTGATACCCATGGAACTAGGGAGCTTCGATGTAATAATCGGTATGAATTGGCTAGCCAAAACGAAATCTCACATCCTTTGTGATCTTAACGCAATCCGAATCCCTATCGAGAATGGTGAACCTTTGATCGTCTATGGCGATAAGAGTTGCACCGGACTCAACCTCGTTTCGTGTATTAAAGTTAGAAAACTACTCCGTAAGGGTTGTTTTGCAATCCTTGCTCACGTTAAGAAAGTCGAGTCCGATGAGAAGCACATCGATGATGTGCCAATTGTTAGTGACTATTCCGATGTATTTCCCGATGAATTTCCGGGTCTTCCACCTCATCGACCGGTTGAATTCCAAATCGATCTTATTCCCGGAGCCGCACCCGTAGCACGTGCACCATATAGACTCGCTCCATCCAAAATGCAAGAATTGCAAAGTCAAATCCAAGAACTACTTGATCGTGGTTTTATCCAACCTAGCCATTCACCTTGGGGCGCTCCAATTTTGTTTGTTAAAAAGAAATACGGATCCCTACGAATGTGCATTGACTATCGTGAACTAAACAAATTGACGGTTAAGAATCGATATCCTCTCCCTCACATTGATGACCTCTTTGATCAATTACAAGGGTCTTGTGTATATTCAAAAGTCGATCTCCGCTCGGGTTATCATCAATTGAGGGTTAAGGGGGAAGATGTATCCAAAACCGCTTTCCGGACTCGTTATGGTAGTTATGAATTCCTTGTAATGCCATTTGGTCTCACTAACGCACCGGCGGTGTTCATGGATCTTATGAACCGCGTGTGCAAACCGTATCTTGACAAATTCGTTATCGTGTTCATCGATGATATTTTAGTCTATTCGAAAAGCGAAGAAGAACACGAGGAACATCTCCGACTTGTGCTTGAACTCTTGAGACAAGAACGACTTTATGCCAAATTCTCCAAGTGTGAATTTTGGATGAAGGAAGTTCAATTTCTTGGTCATGTTGTAAGTGATCAAGGTATTAAAGTCGATCCCACGAAAATCGAAGCCATTAGTAAATGGGAGACTCCTACTCACATTCGTCAATTCTTGGGTCTCGCCGGGTACTATCATAGATTCATCGAAAACTTCTCTTTGGTTGCACGTCCTCTAACCGCATTAACTCACAAGGGAAAGAAATTCATTTGGGCGACCGAGCAAGAATCCGCGTTTCAAATCTTAAAGACAAAGCTAACCACCGCTCCTATCTTGTCACTTCCCGAAGGCAATGATGATTTTGTTGTATATTGCGATGCCTCGAAACATGGTTTTGGGTGTGTATTGATGCAACGGAAGAAAGTCATTGCTTATGCCTCTCGACAACTAAAAATTCATGAACGGAATTACACGACTCATGATCTCGAACTCGGAGCCGTTGTCTTTGCACTTAAAATGTGGAGACACTATCTTTATGGAACCAAGAGTACTATCTTCACCGATCACAAAAGCCTTCAACACATCTTCGATCAAAAGCAACTAAACATGAGACAACGACGGTGGATTGAAACTTTGAACGATTACGATTGCGAGCTTCGTTACCATCCCGGGAAGGCAAACGTAGTAGCCGATGCCTTAAGTCGAAAAGAAAGAGCGGTGCCTCTTCGTGTCCGAGCCTTAAACATCACCATCCATACAAACCTAAATAGCCAAATTCGGGTAGCCCAAGATGAGGCTCTCAAGGATGAAAACCTTTCACACGAGCTCTTGAACATTCTCGTCTCTCGATTCGAAATTAGGGAGACCGGACTCCGATATTACGCCGGAAGGATTTGGGTGCCTAGTTATGGGGACCTACGAAGCCTTATTTTAGATGAAGCCCATAAGTCACGATACTCGATTCACCCCGGTGCCAATAAGATGTACCACGACCTTAAACAACTATATTGGTGGCCGAACATCAAAAGGGAAGTAGCTACTTATGTTTCCAAGTGTTTGACATGTTCCAAAGTCAAAGCCGAACACCAAAGACCATCCGGACTACTTCAACAACCCGAGATTCCGCAATGGAAGTGGGAAAGGATAACGATGGATTTCATCACCAAGCTACCAAAAACGACGGGCGGTTATGATACCATTTGGGTTATTGTTGACCGTCTCACCAAATCCGCACACTTCCTTGCCATGAAAGAAACGGACAAAATGGAGAAACTTGTACAACTTTACTTTAAGGAGATCGTAGCCCGACACGGTGTACCTTTATCGATTATCTCCGACCGAGATGGCCGTTTCGTTTCTAGATTTTGGCGTACCTTGCAAGAAGCATTGGAAACGCGTTTAGACATGAGCACCGCATATCATCCACAAACCGACGAACAAAGCGAACGCACAATTCAAACCTTGGAAGACATGCTACGAGCTTGCGTTGTCGACCTTGGAAAAGCTTGGGATAAGCACTTGCCTCTTGCCGAATTCTCCTACAACAATAGTTATCACACGAGTATTAACGCCGCACCATTCGAAGCATTATATGGCTGAAAATTTCGTTCTCCTCTTTGTTGGGCCGAAGTAGGCGACAAACAAATCACCGGTCCCGAACTTATTCATGAAACAACCGAGAAGATCGTTCAAATCCGAGATAGGCTTCGGACGGCCCGGAGTCGTCAAAAGAGTTATACCGACAAACGATGCAACGACCTTGAATTTCAAGTCGGTGACCGAGTAATGTTAAAAGTCGCACCTTGGAAAGGTGTAATTCGTTTTGGGAAACGCGGGAAGCTAAATCCGCGGTATATTGGTCCTTTCGAAATCTTGGAGCGTATTGGAACCGTTGCTTATCGTTTAGATCTTCCGCCTCAATTGAACTCCGTTCATCCTACCTTCCATGTATCTAACTTGAAAAAGTGTCTTGCCGAACCCGATATTGTCATCCCTCTCGAAGAACTTACTATTGATGACAAACTTCATTTTGTGGAGGAACCGGTTGAAATTGTGGACACCTCCGTCAAGACTTTGAAACAAAGCCGAATCCCGATTGTCAAGGTTCGTTGGAATGCCAAAAGAGGACCCGAGTTTACTTGGGAAAGGCAAGATCAAATGCAAAAGAAATACCCTCACTTATTCCCGATTCCGAAAACGCAAAATTTCGAGGAAGAAACAACAACTACTACGCCTACTTAAATTTCGGGACGAAATTTCTTTTAAGGAGTAGGTAATATAACATCCCGCCTTTTTTCGTTTACTTTTTCATTTAACTATTTAAAGTCCGTTATATGATTATGACATCCCTCGTTAATACACGTTTTAAAATATCCCGTTTAGGTAATTCACGCACCCGCAATCGAACTAGAGGGACCATTGTTGCCAAGAGAGCAAAGAGGTGACTAGGTCAACTAGTCAACCCTTCACTCTCATCCATTCATTAATTCTTTTTCTTTTTTCCTTTTTCTCTAACACTTTCACCAAATCTCTCAAACACCACTTCAAGGATTCATCATCCAAATCAAATCGAGCAAGCATCCATCTAAACAAATTGCATATTCAGAATCCTCTCATCTTCCTCTTCGATTCTATACCGATTTCATCAAGTTTGGGTAACTTTCTAAAATCACTAGATTTTGTGTTCTTGATGTTTTTAACTTATAAAGTTGTTAATTAGTGTCTATGGCTCAAGTCTAACATGAATATATGATTTATATGTTCGATTTCGTTATTTGAAGTAACTAGTTTGAATATGAACTTTGGTGTGTTTGATTTGGTGATTTGGTTGTTTGAATGTTGTTAAAAGTGATAAATGCATGTATTAAATGTGTTCCTAGTATCACTAGCTTCAATTTGATGTGTAGGTTGTTTTAGAAAACTTCATAAACATGATTAGTGATTTTAAAGTTGTTGGTTAGGGTTTGATAGAATTTAATGTGAACATTTAATGCTTTGAATGACATGAAATGTTATTTGTAAGTGTTAGGTTGTATTGTATGCTTGATCACCTTCGAAACGGCATGTCATTCATGTAAATTGGTTGCCGAATCATCAAATTTCATTTATGAACTTGAATGCATTTAATGAGGAGCCTTGAATGTGATTTTGGTTGTTGTAAAAGTAAATGTGATTGTTGAAATGTGTTTAGTTGTTTTCCTTGTCAAAATACCTTTCCGATGATATAAGATACATGTTTTGGTTGTTTGCGGGTCATAAATGGTGATTGTTTGAAGTTAGGTTCGTGCATAAAACTTAAAAACTGCCAGATTTCTCTGTATAGGTAATGGCGCGGCGCGCCATATACCCGCGCGGCGCGCCAAAGTGGTCTGTCCAACTTTGTCAATTTTCGAATAATGTTTGCTATGCTACGCACCTCTGATTCACACGTAACTTGTTCTAACATGCTCATACATGATTAAAAACCTCAGAAAAATAGTTCAGGACCCGACCCGAACGTGTTGACTTTTTCGTTGACTTTGACCGACCAAAGTTTGACTTTTTGTCAAACTTAACCAAATGATTATGCAACCTTCCTAACTTGTTTATATACTTGTATCTTGCATGAAACTTGACAATTTGATTTCACATGCTACATAATCGAGTCGTAACGAGCCGTAGGACTAATTGAACATCTTTGACCTATCGTGTTTACCGTTATTGATACGACCTATTTGTTTAGGTCAAGACTAGCACTATCCTTCGCACACGTTACTTTGTGAAGTACTTTTCATACGTGCACTCAAGGTGAGATCATAGTCCTACTTTTACTCTTTTGCACTTACATTTGGGATGAGAAAACATAAACGTTTCTTTTTACTAAGTGAACACAAGTACAGGAAAACAAACATTCTACATACGAGTTTGAACAAAAATCCTCAATTCGATTATCATTAGTTACATTTGCCGGGTGTAAGCGAGAACTTATGTTATATGGCCATATGGGTTTGACAAACCCTCATTCAAACGGTTCGCTACCGTTTACGAATGAAATATATTTTCGAGAAACAGTGTATGTTCTAACACTATTGTGATGGGGTTCTATGGAAGGAATGTTAAGCATTGATAATTGGGTGCTCGTGAAACAAACTTTTGGAATGTATTACTATTATCTCATTGTTGCAAATCTTGTGGTTCACTTGTACTTACCTACTCAAACCTATGATTTCACCAACGTTTTCGTTGACAGATTTCTATGTTTTTCTCAGGTCCTTGAACATTTGTGTGATACATGCTTCCGCTCATTACTTTTGATACTTGCTTGGATGTCGAGTATACATGCATAGTTGGAGCGCCTTTTGGCTACTTTAAATTGTGTCGCATAGGTTTTCGTACGTTAAACATTGTAATGTAACTAGTCTTTTGAACTACATTTGTAAACTTGAAACATCCTTTTACTTATGAAATAAATGCGACATATTTTGGTCAAACGTCATGATAAAGACTTATGACCACGTAACGGGACCTAAGTAGTCGGCGCCGTCAAACATGATTTGGTCGTGTCGCTACATTAGAGATGGACGAAAGAATCGTAAATCAATAAACACATAAATACGAGATAAGATGTACATGACCAACCGATGGACGATCTTGTGGAGTACTTACGACACCTTTCATAACATTTTCACACTATGAATGAAATATGATTTTATATTTTTATGAATTTTAATTTAGGTCATTTTCTAATTTTATGTAATTTGATATTCTTTGGAATTTTAATTTATAGCATTTTATATTATAGCTTAATTTATCTATTTAATGTTACGTATTTTAATTAGTTATTATTTTATACATACATATCAATAAAAGCAAGACCTATTTATATTTGACATTAAAATTTAACAATTATTACTATTTACCTTCAAAATTTTACATTGTCACGTCAAAATTTAAAAAATCAAGTTTCTTCTCAAAAACTACAAATTTGACTCCATGTTATATTCTTATTAACATATGGTCTTGTTGAAGGCATTTGTTTATAGTTTGTCAAATTTTCATGTAATTTATGGTGCATTTGTTTGCATCTTAATTGAATGATTCAACGTTGAATATTAAATTATATAATATTCAATGCGTTTATAGCTGACATCTAAATGACGGATGATGCTTAATGGTTCAACAATTAGTGCATAATTATTCAGAGCTGAAATTCTCTCTTAACCATCAAACACCTAAATTTTATGTAATATTATCTTTAAATTCTATCAAGAATACTTATTAAACAAATATATTGTAGTTTTATTCATATCAAATGACTTTCTCTTCTTGTGAGTGGGATAACATCCTCTACACGTGGGTGGAGAAACGACTTCTCTTCTATTATAAGGTAGAGGAAGGATTGTCTACATCTCACCTCCCCCATAACTCGCATGCGCGAGAATGAGTATTGTTGTTGTTGTTGTTGTTGTTGTTGTTGTTGTTATTGTTGTCGTCGTTTTATTCATGTCAATGGCTAATAAGGTAATTTACATCACATTATTATTTCAAAGTGATTATCAAATGAGCTATTGTCATTCAGAACATTTAAATCATTCAAATTATGAACCATTCAACGCTTAGTCATTCAGTTTTATCAAACACAATCTTAACATGTTCCTTTCATTTACGATGTACATAATTCTCACACGGCTACACTTCCAAATGAGGGCATACGTTTAAGACTATGGGAGATCACACAAGTTAATAAATAAGATCAAAACCTAAGAGAGAAAAATAATTGTTTTGGTTTTGTCACATTTTAAATCAGGTTAAGACGTCAACGTATCATAGTAGCTATTGTTTTTTGAAAACTGGGTTTGAAATCACCGACAGGGATAGCAAATCACTCACTCGATCATTTTTCAAGCACACACGCATTTTCGGGCTAAAACTCGAACCGCAGGGATCTGATCTGTCAATCCATACGGGCTGTGGATCAAGCCGAATTCCTGCATAGGAGTCAGCAAATCATCCCTTGGAAACTTTTTACAGAGTCAAGGTTCGAGCCGAATTTCTTCACTATTTTGGTCATATCTCATTTATATTGACCCGATTTTAATTGATTCAAAAGCCCAAAGTCCGTAATTCAAATAACTACAAATTCCAAAAGCCACTAATTATTTTGGAGGGGTGGGCCCCCTCATGCCCTCATTAAGCGCCGCCCTTGATCATAAAAAAAATAATGTTAGGTGGTATAATAATCAAATCTAATAATCTGTACTATTTATAAAACATAGTTTTTTAACATTCAAATATAATATACTCACCTCTCTAGTAAAAAATTAAAGAAAGCTTCAAAAAGAATAACATTAACTTAAAAAGCCATGAAATCTAATAAAAATACAAAATTTACTTCTATATCTAACATAACAATATGAAAAATTACATATAGAATCAAATAATCATGTCTTCTTCAAGTATTGGTCTACTCTATTCTACTGATAAATGATAATGACTACAAATAGGATTTTTTTTTCTTTAAATAAAAAAAAAAAGAAAAGTCTCAAATTATAACTAGTAAGGATTGAACTTAGATCTCCTTCAGAGATTCTTGAACACTCAACCACTAGGTGATCCCTTGAGATTAAGAGGAAAGTTTTTGATTCTAATATTTGAGCATCAAGCAAACATTTAGCCTTTAATTACATACTAAATAAGTTTTTATAATCAAATTCTGTATTATATACTCCGTATAGAATAGCAAACACACAGTTATAAATAAAATAGTAACAACGAACAAAAATCGTACATCATACACAATAATTGAAATAAAAATAAATAAATAATCCATCAGTCCCAAAATAAATATCTTGTTTGATTTTTCAATGTCTTTCTTTTAATATTTTTACTTTAAATATTTTTATTTTTGTTATATAATATTTGATAAAATTTATATGAATAGATTCAATTTTAAAATATGTTCTCATTGATATAATTTTTATTGAATATATAGTACAAATGAAAATATTTAAAGTCAAAGTTTTATATAAAGATTATGAAAAATCAAACAAGACACTTATTTAAAACGGAGAAAAGTACATTGTCATCGGCCTAGGACAACATGATAGTATAGTAGTATACATATTTGTACAAATACTATTAAGACACAACAAAATAACAAATTTACCAATTTTCATTTTCACACATGTAATATATATATATATATATATATATATATATATATATATATATATATATATATATATATATATATATATATATATATATATATATATATATTGGTAGGATCAAAGGGAAAGTAACCAATCGGAGGAAAACGGGGGAAACAATTTTTTTTCGTTTTTTTAAAAAACTTTGTTCACGAACATTATAGATTGGATAAAAATATTAACATTTAATAAAGACACTTTGTGATAAATATTTTTATTTTGGAGGGAAAACGCTCGAAGAAGTAACATATAATAATTATCGTGTTTTTCGAGCGTATGTTGAAGTTTTGGATATTAGGATTTAGATATTAGAGTTTATAGGGTTTAGATATTAGGGTTTAGAAATTTAGGGTTTAGAGTTTAGATTTAGGGTTTAGATTTAGGATTTAGATTGAGTTTTTAACACAAACGGTTTAGAGTTTAGAGTTTAGGGTTTAGGGTTTTGGGTCTAAACCCAAAACACCAAACCCTAAACCCTAACCTCTAAATCGGGCTAAATTTTACTTCATAAAACATGAAAAAAATGTTAACATTCTTCACGATCAATATTATTTTGAATGTTATTTTTGTCGATCGTTTTTCCGCCTAAATAATAACATTCATTACGAAGTATCTTTTTAAATGTTCATATTTTAGTGTAATGTTAATGCCTGAAAAAAATTCAAAAAAAAAAAAAATTTGCTTCCCCCCAATTGGTTACTTCCCCATTGATATATAGTGATAGGATCAAGAGGGAAGTAACCTATCGGGGGGAAGCGGGGGGAAACAAAATTTTTTTTTTCATTTTTTGAATAAACTTTTTCACGAACATTATAGATTGGATGAAAATATGAACATTTAATAAAGACACTTTGTGATAAATGTTTTTATTTTGGCGAAAAAACGCTGGGAGCATTAATATATACTCCCTCCGTCCCTAAATTATTGTCCAGTATTCCATTTTGGGATGTCCCAAATTAATTGTCTACTTCCATAAATAGAAAGGAAAGGAGATATTTCATTGGTGGATCTGGAGAGAGAAGATATTTCATTGGTGGAGAAATAAAGTTAGTGGGATTTCCTAAAACTGTGTGTTTTTTGTCTGGAGACAATTAATCTGGGACGGAGGGAGTAACAATTATCGTGTTTTTCGAGCGTATGTTGAGGTTTTAGATATTAGGGTTTAGATATTAGGGTTTATAGGGTTTAGATATTAGGGTTTAGAAATTTAGGATTTAGGGTTTAGATTTAGGATATAGATTGAGTTTTTAACACGAACAGCTTAGAGTTTAGAGTTTAGGGTTTGGTGTTTTGAGTTTATGGAATAAACCCAAAACACCAAACCCTAAACCCTAAACTCTAAATCGGGCTAAATTTTATTTCACAAAACATGAAGAAGAAAAATGTTCACATTCTTCACGAGCAATATTATCTTGATTGTTATTTTTGTCGATCGTTTTTTCGCCAAAATAATAACATTCATCACGAAGTGTGTTTTTAAATGTTCATATTTTCGTGTGATCTTGATGCCTGAAAAAAAAATTCAAAAAAACGAAATTTTTTTTTTGCTTCCCCCCGCTTCCCCCCGATTGGTTACTTCCTCATTGATCCTGCTCATATTTTTTTGGTAAACGAGGAAACCCTCCTATGAACGAGCACATTGGCTCCCCCATAGAAGGTAAAACCTCGGGTAATCAAGCCCCCGAGCGCGATACCTGGTACCGGGTGAATTGCCCATTATGCGCACCCATCTAGTCACACTCCCTTTTTGAACAATTTGGCATAACCATGAATTGAACCCGGGTGGTGTACTTCATTGGGCAACTCGGTGACCACTCAGGCAAGCCTGCCTGGTTAGCCCACACACACACACACACACACACACACACACACACACACACACACACACACACACACACACACACACACACATATATATATATATATATATATATATATATATATATATATATATATATATATATATATATATATATATATATATATATATACAGTGGTAGGATCAAGCGGGAAGTAACCAATCGGGGGGAAGAGGGGGGAAGCAAATTTTCTTTTTTTTGTTTTTTAAAAAAACTTTTTTCACGAACATTATAGTTTGGATGAAAATATGAACATTTAATAAAGACACTTTGTGATAAATGTTTTTATTTTGGCCGAAAAACGCTCGAAGAATTAATATATAACAATTATCGTATTTTTCGAGCGTATTTTTAGGTTTTAGATATTAGGGTTTAGAAATTTAGGGTTTAGATTTAGGGTTTAGATTTAGTTTTTAACAAGAACGGTTTAAAGTTTAGGGTTTAGGGTTTTGGGTTAGGGACTAAACCTAAAACACTAAACCCTAAACTCTAAACCGGGCTAAATTTTGACAAAAAGTACTTCACAAAACATGAAAAAAAAGTTAACATTCTTTACGATCAATATTATCTTGAATGTTATTTTTGTCGATCGTTTTTCCGCATAAATAATAACATTCATCACGAAGTGTCTTTTTTAAATGTTCATATTTTCGTTTGATTTTGATGTCTAAAAAAATGCCAAAAAACGAAGAAAAAAAAATTTTGCTTCCCCCCGATTGGTTATTTCCCCATTGATCCTGCCCCCCCCCCCCACACACACACACACACACACACACACACACACACACACACACATATATATATATATATATATATATATATATACATATATATATATAGGAAGAAGATCAATTGAGAACTTTTTTAGTGTGAGAACTTTAGGAACTCAAAAATACACTGAAATTTGAATAAAAAAATGGCACGGACGAACAAAAAAGCACACAGACGAACAAAAAACATGGTAGTCGAGCAAAAAACACAACACGGATGAACAATTTTTTTCTTTTTGTTCGAATACGAAAATGTAGAACACATTTTTGTTCGACTATCAATATTTTTGTTCGACTATCAATGTGTTCTACATTTTTTTGTTCGACTATCAAAAATGTAGAACACAATTTGTTCGACTATCACAATTTTTGTTCGATTACCAGGTTTTTTGTTCGGTCGCCATTTTTTTTGTTCGTCCTTCCCCTTTTTTGCTCGAATTCCCCTTTTTTGCTCGCCCGCCACTTTTTTTACTCGAATTTCCCTTTTTTGTTCGAATTGCAGTGTATTTTTGAGTTCTCACGGTTCTCACACAAAAAAGTTCTCCCCTCTAATATATATATATATATATATATATGTATATATATATGTATATATATATATATATATATATATATATATATATATATGTATATATATATGTATATATATATATATATATATATATATATATATATATATATATATATATATATATATATATATATATATATATATATTGTCATTAATAAAAATCATATTTTAAACTGGTAATCTCCTAATTATATTATATGTAGATGTAGATTAATAAGATATATATGAGCAAGACTATTAATACAATGAGTTGATATGTTAATTACTTGGATAGATACACTACTATATTGTAGTATTAATTAATCGTAAATTATCCATTTTTTGCTTTTATTTATTTATTTTTTCTAATAATATAATAACATTGAGCGTATCTGAAATAAAAATAAGTTTGAGAAAAGTATTACTCCATAATTATTAACTTAACTTTTGGTGAATTTATTAATTGTTAATGTTAATTAATATTATTTTAACAGTAAAAATATAAATAAGTCTGAAAAAAGTACAAGAATATAGGTCGAAATAGCCATAAAACGCAATGTGTCATAATTCAGCGACTACTGTTGTTTTGATGACTAGTACTGTAGAAAAGTCAAACAATTGTTTATCCAACTTCCCACACAAATAAATAAATATAGGAAGTATGGGGTACCAATTTACCAATTCATATTAAAAAAACTAGTATTTCCCGCACAAAATGTTAAAAACTGAAATACAATTAAATCCTAGTGTTACTTTTACTAATACATGTACATAAAACTTGTCATAGGGCGATGTGTGTGAGATATTCCATAGTAAAAATAAATACATAAATATAAAATAAAATTATAAATTAATAAGAAATTCAAAAGATGGTAAAAAGAATCATTTCTCAAACGTATTTATCTTTGTTTCCTTTCTCATCTTTTTCCCTTTTTTTTTCCTTTTTTTTCTTCATCTTTTTAATTCTCCTTTTCCTAGTCCCACGTCCACATAAAAAGAAAGCATCTCTCTATGTAGTCTCTTCAAGTGTCATTTTCTTCCATATACTTCACACAAAAGATACAACCATTCACTAATTAATACCTTGTCTTCTCTATTTCTCTCTCTTTACAACTCCACAACTACTCCCATTTCACCATTGATTACACAAATCTCATCTCTACAAACAACTCATCATCATATCAATCTTGAGACCAAAAAACTAAATACCTCAATCATCATATCATCATTACCATCATCATCATTTTGAATCTTTCATAACTTGGATCACACATTTGAAAAGAAAATAATTCCCTTAATTATTGTTTCACTCAAAACAAGAACAACTTAACCACCATACCCATTATCTCAAGGTCTAAAAAAGCTTCAAGATTGTTACAAGAACAAACTAGGTCTTTTTGTCAAGCTGGTTCAATTCAAGTCTTGACCATTTTGTTATTCAAAAGAAGAAAAAGTTGTGAACTTGGTTACTAAAATGGAGCTTTTTCCTGCACAACCAGACTTATCTCTTCAAATAAGTCCACCCAACACCAAACCCACTTCAAAAACTTGGAGAACATCATCAACACCACATGATGAAGCTCATAACCATGACTTAAATTTAGGTAATTTGTGGAAAACAGCCTTTAATTCTAGTCACCAACAACATCACCCACAAAAACTTTATCACCACCACCACCACCAACAACAACAACAACAACAACAACAACAACAACAACAACAACAACAACAACATGGCTCAACAAGAAGACCAGACCCATCGTTTGGTCCAGCCTTATCTAACCCTAATTCAACTAATTCAGACCTCACCCATTTCCATAATCTACACTCTCATACAACCAACAACACTATTACATCAAATAATAGTAACTACCCTTATAATTATAATAACCAATATCAACAAAACCATCATCAGGGATTTAGCTCAGATTTAGGTTTCCTTAAACCTATAAGGGGAATACCTGTTTATTACCAGAATACCCCTCCTAATTTCCCAGTTTTAGCTCATCCTCATCAAAAGAACCAAACTTTATTAGATTCTTACAATAATTTAACAAGTAACACCTCTTTAATTCATGGTAATAATAATAATAATAATAATAATAATAATAATAATAATAATAATAATAATAATAATAATAATAATAATAATAATAATATTAACAATATTGTTCGATCAAGATTTTTGTCATCAAGGTTTCCTTCTAAACGAAGTATGAGAGCTCCTAGGATGAGGTGGACTACAACACTTCATGCTCGCTTTGTTCATGCTGTTGAGCTTTTGGGTGGTCATGAAAGTATGTTATATTTTCCCTTCATTTTATAATTATTCTTTTAATTTAATTGTAAACAAAATAGTACTCTAGTTTGTTTTCTTGAATTTTCATGTATTGATTAAATCTTTTATTTTGGTGATGATTTTAGGAGCAACACCCAAGTCAGTTCTTGAGCTAATGGATGTTAAAGATCTAACTTTATCTCATGTTAAATCTCACTTACAGGTTAATTTCAAATCTTTTGTAAATTAATTGAATATATGCATTTAAAGATGCATTGTCTGTCTAATGTAAAAATATTAATTTAGTACACACTCAAGAGCACCTTCATACAAAAATCTGGAATATATATCCAAGATTCAGATTTTATGATTTTCTTTTTGACTTTAGCACTAGCTATAAGAAGCACTTTGCATTATTAGAGGAAGAAAAAAACATATGTTTGATAATCAACAATTATTACATAATGATTTTTAAATTATTACAATTTCCAATGCTTTGTTAACCTTGTTTCTTTCTTGCTACTATTGCTAAATCTGATGCTTCTGCATATATAAACATAGCTTATCAGTATGATCAGCTTTTTACTTCTTCCGTATTTTTACACTTTTTTATATTATGAATAATAAAAATAAATAATAAAATATAGTAGTATACTACTAGTATAGTAAGACAAAGCTCAAAGAATTGAAAACACAGTGATATATAGGGTCCATGCAGAGAGACTAGTCTAGAGAGTAAATAGAGGGTTGAATTGAATAATTTTATACTTTTTTTCAGTATGAAACTTGAGATATGAGAGAGTACAAAAACACCATCATTTGTCAATGATATGTTTGTATATGTCTCTAGCATCACATGTGGGTTCTGTCTTAACCATGCATTATATCAACCATGGTTAATTAGTTAAGTCAGGGCTTCTTACACTTGTACAGACATATACATACATATACATACATATACATACACATATATGCACCTCTCTGTTCTCTCTCTATACATATATGTGCGTATATAAATTGTCAATGCACGGTCACATGTGCTAACACTATGTACTCTTGATCATTTACTCATGTTTGTACTGTTGATATATTGCATATATACCATGACTCATAAACATTTATATATGTATATAGTTGGTGAAACAAGTAAAAAAGGATTTATTTTCCATACTATTATTAATATTAATTATGAATTTTGTACTGTTGATATTGCATATATACCATGACTCATAGACATTTGTATGTATATAGTTGGTCAAACAAGTAAAAAAGGATTTATTTTCATTGCTGTTATTAATATTAATTATGAATATGAATTATGAATATTAATTAGGCTTCTGTGAAAATTACTCGTGTAGTAATATGATGAACATACTAACATATTTCAAATTAAGGTTAATTGTTTTAGATTAATGCACATAGATATATATAAATAATACTTCCTTGAGTTAAAATAAGAAAAGCATATTTGAGGGTGTAAGGTGGAGAGAATATATAATCAAGACTCACCTTTATGTTTTAAATTAAATCCAAGATTAATGTATGTAATGGACATTGTTTAAGAATATAACTATATATTTACTTTTGTTATCCAGATGTACCGAACGGTGAAGACAACTGATCGAGCACCGGCTTCATCAGGTAATTTCGCAATACTGCTCATAATATGTCATCATAATGCAGCTAAATTTAATATATATCATCTTTATAGTGATTTTTTTTTTTACAAACATTAATTAGGGCAATCTGATATATACGAAAATGGTTCATCGGGGGATAATTCTGATGACATCTTGTTCGACATTCGTAACCCAAGAACGAGAGAGTTATCCGAAAATGGAGGAAGGTTAAGTGTTCAAAAGGAGAAAGATTATCAGTATGGTCTTTGGAGCAATTCTTCAAGGTAATTATTAATTATCCTTTTCTACTTATGTTTTGCGTATATTATACTAGTACAGGATATGTATCGTATTAATTAAATAATTAAATTAAATTAAATTAAATTAATGGAACAAAGTAATTAAACCTCACAGTTTATATCAGACCCCCTTCCTCTCCTTCTCCCTGGCAAATCGTTTAATGGACATAACTATAACTATATACAGTATAATTGACTGCAATTTTCCTTTTGTAACTTTTTGCTTTTTCTGAAACACATTCAAATTATACTATGTAACTTCAAACTACCTTGTGGAATTTTCTAAATAAAATTTATAATAAATACATTAGTATAGTACTTTGAACTGTATTTCACTTTCTTTAATTAAAAGTTGAAGCTTCATCATTAGAGTATTCTGCTTCTATGGACTGTACATCACCATTGAAACGGACCTATTGCAGTTAGTCTTATTTGTTTAAAGATCATCCACAATTAATAATCAAATTTCAACAATATTTTATAAAGAAATCTATACTTTTGGTCCCCGTGGGTTATGTCAAATTATACTGGGCGTCATTTTCTTTTTGAAATTACATCGACAGTTCCTAACACTATCGATGTAATTTAAGAATGAAAAGAATGATTGGTATAATTTGATACAAAGAAGATCAATGATATAATTTACACTATTTTATATGTTCATTCATCATCATTTGCTCCTAGTCCCATTACATGATTAGGTAATGCATGCATTTATCTCAATTTATTTGCCACTAACTAATACCAGAAAACTACGGAGTAATATTCCTCACATTACTATTGAATTAGCTTCTTAATATGGTACACTTTACCTCCTGTCGTCCCTGTAGTTTAACAAAAACGATAAAAGGTTCGAACATGTTATGTTTACATTGTGCCGTCCAACTTCCATAGAAAATATACATAAATGGACTAGCTAGATAATTGTCACCATTACAAGTGGTTTGGATATTGAGGTGTTCTCAACTCGATTTCAAAACGTATAATCTGAAATTGAATCCAATGAACATTAAAAAAAGTCAAATTGTATTTAAATTCGGACTTCAATTTGATTTACAAATCAAAAATCACCTCAGTCCGATTTTGATTTTACTATCTAAATTCAGTTACACTGAAAACCAAATTTTTACTAATAATTTATTAAGTTATATAAATAGGGGGCTAATCAACAGAGAAATGGATTTTGGGAGAGAAGATAGAAGTACTTTCTATTTATATTTTTTTAAAAGTTAGTTATGACTTTTAAGATCAGTTAAAAATATGAATATTTTTAAAAGACATTTTATGATAAATGTTATTATTTTGATCAGAAAACGTTATGATGTCATCAGGAATAACATTCATCGTGATGAATGTTATTCTTCTGGCGTTTTCTGGTCAAAAGTAACATTCATCACAAAGTAAATGTTCATTTTTCAGCTAATCATAATGTTTTTGAAATTTTTTTTAGAAAAAAAGAATAAAAAATAAATTTACTTTCTCTCTTTCCTCCTAAAATCAACTTCCCTTTTGATTAAAACAATATATATATATATATATATATATATATATATATATATATATATATATATATATATATATATATATATATATATATATATATATATATATATAACGGATTTTAAAAGTAAAAAATTGAATTCAAAGTCAGTTATTTATAGTTATTTTGGTTAAAATTAGATTTTTGTTATGTGGTTTTAGGGAAAGTGAAGTTAATTCTAATTTTATTTGGCCTTAAAAAAAATTAAAATTGATTTGATTTCAGTTATGAATATAAATCTGATTTGGTTTCACGTTTTTCTTTCAAAACTTAACAAAATTCAAGCGAATATATGGAAGAAATCTAAAATCAAACCGATGATCAACACTCCTATATTATATTTATATTTATATTTAAATATGAAAATAAAACCAAAAATATGGTCTTCAATATAATTAGTAGATAGTCGTTAATTTCTCTAAAAGTTTGAACATATCTCCTGCCTTTGATTTGTGGGCTTCATGTCCTCGTAAGTGGGACCTTCTAGGTATGATACATGTAAAACTTAGGTATAAACAAGACAATGGAAGATGGCTTTTTTTTTCTTCAAAAATTAGTGGATGCAAAATCTGCTCTCTTTGTACCTTCTGTCTGTTTTTTTTCTTCATGTGTGTGATACTTGAGTAGTATACTATTCTCTTTATATTATCTTGGTGTTGCATGGTTAAAGGGATTTCACATTAGTTTCATTTTAGATTTATAGTATATTTTTGTATTATATATAAATGTGAGAAACTAGGTATAAACAAGACAATGGAAGATGGCTTTTTTTTAATTACGAGCCTTGATTTCTGAAATTTTTGTTCATATGCTGATCTTTGTAGCAGAGAAGCTTGGTTGCATGGAGAACATAGAGATTCTGTAGGAAACAAACCATCTCCTGAGGTAGACATGAATATTTAATTATTTGTTTTTTAAATTATTATGTAGTTTTATTATTAGGTAGATCTCCTTTCACTACTTTTGATACATTCATTGTGTGATATTAGTATTACTATCTTTATGCTTTGCATGAGAATACATAAAAATAATATTCCAAATTTCATGAGAATGTTATGCAAAGTGGGAAGAAAGAAGGCAAGAAAGACCAAGACTTTTGGAAAGGTCAATTATTATGCCTTTCTTTAATCTTTAGTCTAAAGCTAACATATCTCAAACCAATTAAAAGAAACCTCACTAAAGAGTTACACACCATTTACATGATACAAAGATGGTTCATAAATTATAATATAGCAATTGCAAGTATACACTCAAAATTTTGTTATATATACATATATACATATCATGCATTGTGAGATAATATATTATTTCTTGATACAATTTCCATGAATGATTTTTCAGAAAGAAATGAATTCTGAAGGTTTGAATTATGAGAGATTGTCAGAAGTGAGCTCATTAACTCCTAAGAAGCCTAATTTGGAGTTCACATTGGGAAGACCATTATGAAATTTGTTATTGATCATCATCATATATATGGAGTGTACATGTGATCATCATATTGATATATTGTGTCTAATGGGTGCTAGTGAAAAAAAAAATCAAGTTCTTTGGAGAAATAAGAAAGTAAAGAAAAGATGATGCTAAAGAAAGACAAGGAGACAAGAAAGGCAGAAAAATATCAAATTTGTGTGAGAGATATATCCAAATTCATATCATGCACCCTTTTCTTAGGAAAATATATTAATATTATTATAATATTCATGATGATGATGAATGATGGTGATGATGATGATGGTATGATGTTTCTGGTATATGAAAATATGAATGAAATCCAGTTAAGTTTTGTATCATATGTTCTGAAAAGAGAGATTTAAAAAAAGAGAGCTTTAACTTTGTTAAAAGGGTAATGTGGTGATCATTGGTAATTGTGATGAAGGGCTTTACATTTTAGCAGAAAAAAAGGGGTACATTTTTGCCAAACGTGTAAGATAGCTCTCTATTTATTCTTATGCTTTACACTTACTGAAAAAAGGAAAATAAAAGAAAAAGATAACGTCAACATGAAAAGAGAACTGAAAATGTAACAACTGTTGGTAGATGCATTAAAGTAAATACGAGTAGAAAACAGAGGAAAAAAGAGTAGAAATGGTGCTTCTTTGAGCCTATGCTTCAATTTATTTTCATTATTATTTTTCTTAAAAAAAAAAGAAAATTTTATAACCAAGTAACTTTTATCATAGATGAAAGATCCTACCAAACTCAGATTGTTAGGGATTATAGCCAAAATGCCCATTCCCAAATAAATTCTTGCGCTGGAGCCCAAAAAAAAATAAAAATTGCCAGGTTGCCCTCGCAAGACACAAAAAGACTTGCATCTTGCCCTCGCAAGGCGCAAGCTTGCGTCCTTGCGCCTTGCGAGCTTGCGACCTTATCTGATCAGAAATACGATTTTGTGGATAAGATTTCGTCAGATATCCTAGATTTTTACGGATAACATTTTGTCCCTATATTTAGATTGACCATGAGACTTTGAAATCACAGTCTCATAACAATTTCAAAAGTTTTCAATGCAGAGCTTATACACGTTAAGGTACTATTTTAACTATTTTTTCACTATTTTTTGTCATTATGAATTGTGTTAATGATGATAAATTTGTTGTTAATATATGTTGTGGGGGTTATTTTGAGTACATTAACAACATACCCATATATATGCCACGAGATTGTTTTAGAATTCGGTTAAGACTCCCAATTGCGCCCGTAAAACCAATGAATCAGAGAATATTGTTAAAAAATGTTCTTAAAAAGATTGAATTCCCACCCAATGCAGCTGTTTCAATGAGATACGTTTTTAATAATCATGTTTTTGATATTACTGATGATGATGAAGAATTTCAAGAGTTTTTACAATATGCAATTGTAAATGCTCCTATTGATATTTATATTGTCGATAGAGTAATAATGCATCAGCCACAACGAAATCCAGAAACAAAATACTCGACAAACCAACCACTACTACAACAAAACCAAGTAACCACCAAAACACCAAAAAAACCAAAACCACCAAAACACCAACCACAACAATTGTTACTACAACATGATACCGAAGAAAACCTCGCAAGTAACAATTTCGAAGTGGAAGTACCTGAATTGCCACTTCCAAACATAGAAGAGTTTGATTTGCATAACTATGGTCTTGAAAACGTATGTAAAATTAAAGAATTAAACCACCCGTTTGAGGTACCTCTGTTCGAAGATAGTGATTCAGATGGAGGAAAAGACGGAGACGCAGAATTCCAATATGAAGAAGAAAAGCAAGATCCGTTCTGGAATATGCCAACTCTTTTGAGTCAGCATGAGGAATGCGCGAACATACGACTGAAATACCAACCACGTATAGGGTGTCAGATTTAATAAAAGTTCGTCAAACTTTCCTAAACAAAGAAGAGTTTATAAACACCCTTTTTACAAAATGTCTTGAAGAAAACTTCCAAATAAAGCCTGTAAAGTCAGACAAATCTCGGTACACCGCTAAATGTGTGTTGCCAAACTGTGAGTGGAAATGTAGTGCTTACAGAATACGATTCACTGAAAACTTTATGGTAAAGAAACTGCATGACGTACACACATGCTCACGCACACTAATTATGGAAAACAATAAACATGCAACCAAAAAGGTGTTGGGTAGTATGCTTGTGGATTCATTCAAATCTGCAAACCGGAAATATAAAGCAAACGATATACGTGCGGATATAGGCAACCGATTCGGTGTCAGCATATCTTACAATCAAGCATGGAGGGCCAAATGTCATACATTACAGATGCTTCGTAGGAGTAGTGAAGAGTCGTACCAAATGTGTGACGATCGCTCCAAATCCATATGGACGAACACGTCATTCATTGATTTCATTGCGAGGTATTTGACCTCTATGTGATACGTTTTGTAACATTGCATTCGTTTGAAAAGGTATTTCATAAATGAATATATAAATTCCAGGTTTTTTTACATCTGATGAATCCTACGTATAGACAATCACCATTTAAATGGTTTACAATAATACATCTGTTGACAATACAGTCAAAATAAGATACATGGTAATGGTTTGATGAATGCAAGTTTCTTGTATATAGCATGTATGACTCCAAGCACATAACTTGTATCACGTATGAGCAAACAGCGGAAGACTTCTAGAAACCTGAGAATAAACATGCTTCAAGTGTCAACACAAAGGTTGGTGAGTTCATAGTTTTAATATTACACATAATCCGTATATCAATGTGGATTACAAAAGTTCAGTTGTTTTATTCAAAACATTTATCAATAGGTTTTACATAAAAGGTGAATCACAAGATTTCAGTTGTTTCATCTGAAACGTTTATCAATAGGTTTTACATAAAAGGTGAATCACAAGATTTCAGTTGTTTCATCCGAAACGTTTATCAATCAGTTCTACAAAATTGAGCACCCTGGTAACTAAACTTTAACGTTTATATAATTTGTACCCTTTGTATAATCATCTTAATAATACACGCAAACCAACGTGTACGCTTCTCAAATAGCATACGTCCGTTAAAAGGCTAGCGCTCTAGCTCGGACGGGGATGTCAAGCCCTATGGATCCATATACTACTACTCGCGCCCACCAGTTCTTATAACTGGCAGTTACTAGTTACCAAAGCTAAGGGATTTTCGGTTCAAACTCAGTGTAGAATTTAGTATGTACTTGTATCCATTGCGTTTAAAATAAAGTGCATGTATTCTCAGCCCAAAAATATAGATTGCAAAAGCAATTAAAAAGGGAGCAAATGAAACTCACGCATATAAATATTGTATATCGATTAATAAAGCATTTGCATGTATTCTCAGCCCAAAAATGTAGAGAGTAAAAGGGATCATATGAAACTCACAGTTAAATATTGATATACAATATTGTAGGAAAGCACGTAGACGCATTGGAGATAATAAGTACGAGGTTTGATTCACAAAAATACCCCCGAATATTACCCATAACCTCCTTGGCAATAACCCATATTTTCCTTAGCTCTAGCTTTCTCGGAAACTCGTTTTGAAAAATTACTTGGACAGCACTCCGTCGTAATATTTTATGTACATTATTATTTTTGTATCGCAAAAATAATAACACTAATAATAAAAATAATAAGATTAATAATAATCTTATTATTAATAATAATAATAATAATAATAATAAAATAAATAAATACGGAGTAAAAATAATATATATGTGTGTGTGATTTATCTGGCCAAAACTCGAGAATTTATAGCACTTGGCCTGAAATTTGGAGTCATGCGACTCGCATGGAAATGGCCTTCTGGCCATGCGACTCGCATGAGGACCAGGGACAGCTCACATTGTTTTGGCTCCTAGCTTGTCGACATAATATAAAATAAATATAAATATATAAATAATTAATATAATTATTTATATATTATATTTTATTCTTGTGCATAGTAGACTAGATATTTTTGGTCCGTTGCGTCGGGCGTTTCTTCTTGACTCGGGTCCCGGTTCCGGTTTCTCGAATGTCCTTTCGTACGCTGAGAAAACTTGCATTTTACATTTCGTGACTCGTACCTTTGTTAAAATATAGCCTTAAATTATTCCTAAACTATACCACTGTAGCAAAGTACTGTAGCAAGTCAATTTTTACTGTAGCAATTCACTGTAGCAAAGTCAATTTCACTGTAGCAAATAGTGATTTTCAAAAACACTGTAGCATTTTGGGTACTGTAGCAATTTGAAATGTTACTATCGTTTACTAAATAACTTGAAATTATATATATGTATATATCTTTTTAATATATATAAATCAGTTTTTAAATACACATTGGAAGTTATTTATAAATAAATTTTAATAATAAATATTTCAACTTATCATATATATTCAAATAGATATTTAAACCAATAAGTTTAATGTACGGTATCAAATAATTAATACATTGTTACCTTTTCAAGTTATAGTATATATGTATCTATTTACATATAATTGTTCGCGAATCGTCGAAAATAACCGAAAGGTATTTAAATATATAAAAGTAGTTCAAAAATTTTGAGATTCAGTTTTACAGACTTTGCTTATCGTGTCGAAAATGTTAATCATACAAAGATTAAGTTTAAATTTAGTCGAAATTTCTGGGTCATCACAGTACCTACCCGTTAAAGAAATTTCGTCCCGAAATTTGAGTGAGGTCGTCATGGCTAACAATAAAAATGTTTTCATGACGAATATGAGTTGATAAATAGAATTTTATTACCGTTGAGTAATATGGATAAAACAATCCAATTACTCGAAGCGTATAAGAGAAGTTATCGTAATCAAGTGAAATGGAGAATAGAGATGCGTCTTATCTCTTGATGTAGTAACGATTGATTTCCGGATTTTAAGGAATAGGAAATCTTCATAATTTTAATAAGATTTGATTTTTCGGAATTTGCGGAAATTAGGATTTTCTTTGATTAAATGCGTAACCTGCCTCTATTGCTGCGTCCGATATTTTGCTATAAATTGACCTCTTCCGTTTCATTTATTTTCAACACTCCTATAATCTTCTTTATTATTTCATACATCCCAACAGATTGTGAAAATGCTTAATCCTGTTCTGATTCTTGATATTTTCCTGGCTATCGTATCCTTCATTCTTCTTTTTCATCTACCACCAGAGGAAGTTATTTTCTTCTACTATTACCTTGGGGTTATAGTGTTTTTCATTCTCCCGTGTCTTTATATTGCTATACGCATTGATATACACGGTTTGAAATTTCGGGGTTGTTATCGGGCTTTATATTCTCCATTATATTTCGGAGCTTCAAGCTTTCGTTTTCTCTTCCCGACCTTAAGTCAAGCGAATAATGGTCCAGAATTCGTAGGTATGAATTTCAGAATAAACATAATTAATGTTCTACGAAAGAAACGGTAATGGCACAATCTGACTTGTCAAATTACCAGAATATCCGGAAAAGACCGAATCATCAAGAAATATATTTTCTTGATATATTTAGAGATTATATAGAATGAAAGAGTTATGTAACATGGTTTATGATGAGGGTGTGATCTGTGAACCTTTGTCACGTTCCATTAGAAACTCAACATGACTTACTGTAATATAATCACGTTGATCAAGTGTCATTATATTATACTAACTCATGCTTCAGTTCCCAACATTACTTCAAAACATCCATTTTTTTCGAATTTTTTAGATTTTAGAAATTAAAATAGTTTCTTTTATGATGTAACACAGATAGCGCGAAGAGGTAATGATTTCAGATAAGAATGGTTTCAAAAAATATCTTCAGAAATATGGAGGATATTTATAATGGGAGATACGATGATATCTTAGAATATTTAAGATAAGATGATGATGAAGAATATTGTCCGCAAAGGTTTTAGTGTAAGGAGCAAGGTATTCTTTAATGATTTCAGCAGACTCTGAATCATTTGGATTCTTTGAAGGTAGATTTAGTCTTTGTGATTTGTCCACAGCCTCCTTCATGGTCTGCTCAATCCGTTTTTCAATTCCAAACCTTCTCTTTTTCTCTGCTTTACCACCATACTATTCTTTATCATCAAACTTTTGACTGTTAAGGTCGTTTACAGTTTTTGCTGCTTCATCAGCATTGTTCCAATTTCAGAGAACTAGTTTCATAGTTTGGGGTGTTTTTCAAAAACTTCACATTCGAAGTATGTAATTCGAGGAGGTAGACGTTATATGTACACATATAACTGTTGGCGTAGACGTGCTGCAAGATTTCAAAATACTGATTGCAAATTCCCGATAGTTGGAATGGCAACTATTGTTACAAGATGTGGATGAGTACATGATAGGGTTTCAATGTATATATAGTGATTTCCGGAGAGTTTCAAATAGCAGAGTGACGGAGTCGCTGGTACATTTACTGCTAATATGGTGGAACATAAAAGGTTCCCCAGTAACAAAAACGTATATGCCAAAGTTATAAGTCTGAAAGGTCGTCGTTGACTAGTTGAATGGGTGATAATACTGGATACTTTTAAAAAGGAATTGCAAGGTTATTTTCAGTAATGATAATGCCGAAGGATTTATCACAGATACGTGTTAAAGTTTTACTTAGGTTTCGAGAGCTTTCCAGATATATGATTATAATTACAAATCTTTCTTCTCGTAGATATCGTGTAGTTGGTTTGTCTTCTCGTTTGTTCATTAGTTGAAGTGTTTCCAAGAATTTCGATGGGTTTGAACGCAAAATGTAATCATATGATGTTCTAGTACTGTTCTGAATTCAAAGCATGGTTTTCGAAGCATGGTTTTGAAAGATGTAGGAATCTAAGAGTGATGTTTTTCGTTTAATCTTGACTTGGATTCTGATCTATCGAAATCAGAATATGAAATTGAATGAAAATGGTTATTCTGCGATGAACAGATACGTATATCTATAGGTTTGAGCAGTATAGTTAATGATTGTTGAATCAAAATTGAAGAATGTATAGTGTAACATATTAATGTGGAATTTATATATTTCTAGGGTATTACCTACCCGTTAAAATATTCTCATCATTAACAGTTTGTACAAAAGGATTTTCAATTACAATTTTTATGAAAATATATGTATGTATATTTCCTTCAGATGTAATATAAATTTAATGAGTTATTAAACTCATTTGATTTTCGGTTGGAACTAGAAACGAATAATCTCTTCTATATTAAAGATTACATAATCGTCGCAGGATATTTCTCCAATGAAGTTATGAATCAATACTTCATCGTTTATGGTTATTAGTATTCTTCGGTGCCTACGGTGCATATGAGGTTGATACTCGTGGAACAGATTGTGAGGTTGAGGTTTCCGGTGCGGATGTTGTTGTTGGTGGTACTGGTACTGTTGTTGGTTGTGCTGCTGGTACTGGTGGTGCTACCGGTGCTGCCTGTGATGCCTGCAAATTGTGCATCATATTCTCCAAAGCCACAACTCGAGCGCGAAGCTCGTTAACTTCTTCTATTATTCCGGGATGATTGGCGGTTGGTACGATAGGATGAATAAAGTTTAAAATTTTGGTTATCATATAATCGTTGCGAGATATCCTGGAAATGAGGGTGAAGATAGTGTTTCGTACGGGTTCGCCGGTAAGTGCCTCAGGTTCCTCACCAAGAGGTGAATTCGGTTGGTGAAAAGGATCGCCTTCCTCTTGTCTCCATTGATTAAGTTGATTACGAACCCATCCCCAATTCATCCAGAATTGGTGATGACTGATTGATTGATTCATTCCGGTTACACTACTTTCGGAACTCAGGTGGAAATTCATATCGGAATCCGAAGAACTCGAATTACTTGTAGAATTCATCTTATACGGTTAGATAAAGAATATTCGATGTGAAATGATTTTCGGATATCGGATGATATTTTAATTACATAGAATACCTTTATATAGTACAAAGGTTCCGCAAATTACGGAGAAACTTTCGGAAACTGTCAAGTAAAGGTAACAGTAACAGATATGCTAAGATATTCATTTTGTCTATACACTAGTCATGCAATCCATGCAATAAGGTGTGTCTAGACTACAAATGATAAGCAGGTAATTTTCCACACAAGGAATGATAAGCAGGTAATTTCTAACAAAAAAAATTATAAGCAACAACTTTTATCATGCAGACATGGTCGAAGTCCAGACTCGCTAAAGTATCCTAACAATAACCGGTTAGACACACTAATGCAAATTCTGGTTCGCTAAGACCAACGCTCTGATACCAACTGTGACGATCGCTCCAAATCCATATGGACGAACACGTCATTCATTGATTTCATTGCGAGGTATTTGACCTCTATGTGATACGTTTTGTAACATTGCATTCGTTTAAAAAGGTATTTCATAAATGAATATATAAATTCCAGGTTTTTTTACATCTGATGATTCCTACGTATAGACAATCACCATTTAAATGGTTTACAATAATACATCTGTTGACAATACAGTCAAAATAAGATACATGGTAATGGTTTGATGAATGCAAGTTTCTTGTATATAGCATGTATGACTCCAAGCACATAACTTGTATCACGTATGAGCAAACAGCGGAAGACTTCTAGAAACCTGAGAATAAACATGCTTCAAGTGTCAACACAAAGGTTGGTGAGTTCATAGTTTTAATATTACACATAATCCGTATATCAATGTGGATTACAAAAGTTCAGTTGTTTTATTCAAAACATTTATCAATAGGTTTTACATAAAAGGTGGATCACAAGATTTCAGTTGTTTCATCTGAAACGTTTATCAATAGGTTTTACATAAAAGGTGAATCACAAGATTTCAGTTGTTTCATCCGAAACGTTTATCAATCAGTTCTACAAAATTGAGCACCCTGGTAACTAAACTTTAACGTTTATATAATTTGTACCCTTTGTATAATCATCTTAATAATACACGCAAACCAACGTGTACGCTTCTCAAATAGCATACGTCCGTTAAAAGGCTAGCGCTCTAGCTCGGACGGGGATGTCAAGCCCTATGGATCCATATACTACTACTCGCGCCCACCAGTTCTTATAACTGGCAGTTACTAGTTACCAAAGCTAAGGGATTTTCGGTTCAAACTCAGTGTAGAATTTAGTATGTACTTGTATCCATTGCGTTTAAAATAAAGTGCATGTATTCTCAGCCCAAAAATATAGATTGCAAAAGCAATTAAAAAGGGAGCAAATGAAACTCACGCATATAAATATTGTATATCGATTAATAAAGCATTTGCATGTATTCTCAGCCCAAAAATGTAGAGAGTAAAAGGGATCATATGAAACTCACAGTTAAATATTGATATACAATATTGTAGGAAAGCACGTAGACGCATTGGAGATAATAAGTACGAGGTTTGATTCACAAAAATACCCCCGAATATTACCCATAACCTCCTTGGCAATAACCCATATTTTCCTTAGCTCTAGCTTTCTCGGAAACTCGTTTTGAAAAATTACTTGGACAGCACTCCGTCGTAATATTTTATGTACATTATTATTTTTGTATCACAAAAATAATAACACTAATAATAAAAATAATAAGATTAATAATAATCTTATTATTAATAATAATAATAATAATAATAATAATAATAATAATAATAAAATAAATAAATACGGAGTAAAAATAATATATATGTGTGTGTGATTTATCTGGCCAAAACTCGAGAATTTATAGCACTTGGCCTGAAATTTGGAGTCATGCGACTCGCATGGAAATGGCCTTCTGGCCATGCGACTCGCATGAGGACCAGGGACAGCTCACATTGTTTTGGCTCCTAGCTTGTCGACATAATATAAAATAAATATAAATATATAAATAATTAATATAATTATTTATATATTATATTTTATTCTTGTGCATAGTAGACTAGATATTTTTGGTCCGTTGCGTCGGGCGTTTCTTCTTGACTCGGGTCCCGGTTCCGGTTTCTCGAATGTCCTTTCGTACGCTGAGAAAACTTGCATTTTACATTTCGTGACTCGTACCTTTGTTAAAATATAGCCTTAAATTATTCCTAAACTATACCACTGTAGCAAAGTTACTGTAGCAAGGCAATTTTTACTGTAGCAATTCACTGTAGCAAAGTCAATTTCACTGTAGCAAATAGTGATTTTCAAAAACACTGTAGCATTTTGGGTACTGTAGCAATTTGAAATGTTACTATCGTTTACTAAATAACTTGAAATTATATATATGTATATATCTTTTTAATATATATAAATCAGTTTTTAAATACACATTGGAAGTTATTTATAAATAAATTTTAATAATAAATATTTCAACTTATCATATATATTCAAATAGATATTTAAATCAATAAGTTTAATGTACGGTATCAAATAATTAATACATTGTTACCTTTTCAAGTTATAGTATATATGTATCTATTTACATATAATTGTTCGCGAATCGTCGAAAATAACCGAAAGGTATTTAAATATATAAAAGTAGTTCAAAAATTTTGAGATTCAGTTTTACAGACTTTGCTTATCGTGTCGAAAATGTTAATCATACAAAGATTAAGTTTAAATTTAGTCGAAATTTCTGGGTCATCACAAAATGCTTCCAATTTACCTATATAACATTAAGATTCACAACCCCAGAAGCGTAACGAATTTGATCGACAAAAAAAATAGATTTCTGATGTGTTATTATTCCCTTGGCGTAGTTGTAAGTATCACTATTACCATTTGTTTGCGTCCTTACGTTCCTTGCGTATCTATTAAAAAATATTTGTTTTAACATTGTTCATTCCTGCAGGTTCGATCATTTGTTCAACATTGTCGCCGGATAATCATCGTCGATGGAGCGCATTTGAAGGCAGGATATTTGGGTACAAATTTAGTTGTTGTTGCGATGGATGGCAATAATGGAATTTTGCCATTGGCTTATGGAATTGCTGGCGGCGAGACAAACGAGTCTTTGGATTGGTTTTTGGGCAACCTACGAGACCATTTAATGACTTGTGGAATGGGTGATCGTATGTCAGAGCTTACTTTTATTTCTGATCGAGGTTTGCCAATAGCACCTGGTGTTTCAACCGTGTTCCCCGAAGCGTTTCACTGTTTCTGTGCTCGTCATTTGTTTGCAAACATTAAAAGTAAATCCAACAAATTCAAATATTTTGAATGGCATTATTGGAAAATGGTCAAAGCTTATCGTGCGTCGGATTTTGAGGATCATCTTAATGTATTTCGAAGGAGATTGAAAACGTCTTACAAAATTTTAAGTGATGTTCGGTTCCACAAATGGTCGAGAAGTAGAGCTGAACATGTTAGGTATTCATACCTGTAACAACCCGTCCTTATCCCCCTGGACGAAATCATCAACATCTGGTCCCATTGCGATGATCGACTCCAAGTAATGTCCTTAAAATGAGCAAATGCACAGCGGAAGACTTAATTCTTACCTGAGAATAAACATGCTTAAAAGTGTCAACCAAAAGGTTGGTGAGTTCATAGGTTTATCATAACAATCATTTCCATTATTTTAATAGACCACAAGATTTCATATTTATAAACATAATACACTCGCAAGTGTATGAAAAAGTCGTTGAGCACTTGGTAACCATACTTAACATTTAAATCACAGCAGCATATTCTTAAATAAACCCTACACCGTACCAAGTGTAGTAACGAAACGAAGTACTGTGCAACCGTTAAAAACTGGTCGTCCAGCCCGGTTGGGGTTGTCAGGCCCGATAGATCTATCAACAGGATTCGCGTTTACGCTCCTCACGTAAATATTAGCTACCAAGTATAAAGAAATATGCCATGGTACAACTCAACGTAGAATGTATTTTAAGTACTTGTGTCTATTTCGTAAAACATTTGTAAAAGCAGTGCATGTATTCTCAGTCCCAAAAATATATATTGCAAAAGCAATTAAAAAGGAAGCAAATGAAACTCACCATACTGTATTTTGTAGTAAAAATACATATGACGTCATTTAGTAAGTGTAGGGTTGGCCATCAGATTCACGAACCTATGTCATTTATGTATATATATATATTAACACATAATAATATAAATCAACTAAGTTTATATATATTTTCTTAGATATTAAGATTAATATTCTTATATATAGTTCTATTAATAATTATAATTGTTATAATACTTATTTCATTTTTAATGTTAAATTAATAATATTATATTAGTTAAAACATAATTTTATGAAATATTAATATACTTTATGTAATAAATATATTTTTATATAAATATCTTTTATTTGCAAAATAATAATTGTAATATTTCTAGAGTAGAGATAATAGTAATAATTATAATACTATTAATAATGATAATGATAGTAATAATAGTATTAATTTTAATAAAATGATAATTTTAATAATAAGGATACTTTTAACAATAGTAGTAGTTTTTAATAAAATGATAATGAAATATAATTAGTTTTGATAATAATAATAATAATAAGAATAATAATAATAATAATAATAATAATAATAATAATAATAATAATAATAATAATAACCAAGTAACTACCTTTAAAGCTTTTCCCTAAACAAAATGGCATGAATCAAACTTGAACCCGTAACCTCTCGTTCAAACCAACTAGCTCAACCATTACACTGTTATTCTTTTTTTTTTTTTTCTGCTTTATAATCCCATCTAATTTTTATAACCCATATGGCCCCAACTTCTTTCGGCCCATATATTTCGGCCCAACAGTAATCTAGAACTTGACCCAACAGAGATTTAGTATTCGGCCCATCTGGAATTTAATGTTGGATCTCGGCCCAACTTGTGTAGTTATTAGAAAAGAAAAAAAAATATACTATAACGTAGCAACCAGGATTCGAACTCTAGACCACCCGCCTACCAAGCACCAACTTAACCACTGAACCATTAGTATGTTTTGCTAATAATCTGCGAATCTAATAGTTTATTAAGTATAAACCGTTCATCATTTTCATCCTAAATTCATCATCAATATCATAATCATCGTCATCCTTATCTATCTCGCCATTATAACATCACGGTCATCATCATCATCATTCTTAATAATATTCATCATCATACAGCGAGTATATGTATCATGTGTAGCGTACTTCTTATAATACCTCGGCCCAATTAGCGTAATAGATAAATGAACCATATAAATGTTAGATTATATTAGCCCAATGATGCAACTATTTCACGGTCCAATTAAAACCCATAATATGGCAGCCCACTCTATTGTCTTAAATTCTTAACAATTAAATAATGTATGTGTTTGAGTTGTCGTTGAGTGGGAACCAGGAAACATAGACAATAAGTTTTTGCAAGTTGGGACCCAAGTTTCATGTAGCTATATTTGTTTAAGCGAACTCACAAGTCCACTGCATGTTTTTAATTTACTTTGAACAAAGGTTAGTGGGGTGGGGTTCGCAAAATATCAAACACGTCACCATCTTCTTTCTAATTCATCATCAATTTTTACTGTAGCAATTCACTGTAGCAAAGTCAATTTCACTGTAGCAAATAGTGATTTTCGAAAACACTGTAGCATTTTGAGTAATGTGGCAATTTGAAAACACTGTAGCAAATTAGTGTTTAACTGGTTCATCTTAAACGCTTTAGTTAACTTATCTAAATATCAATCGAATCAATAAACGAATATTACTATCGTTTATTATATATATGTATATATCTTTTTAATATACATAAATCAGTTTTTAAATACACATTGGAAGTTATTTATAAATAAATTTTAATAATAAATATTTCAACTTATCATATATATTCAAATAGATATTTAAACCAAATAAGTTTAATGTACGGTATCAAACAATTAATACATTGTTACCTTTTCATGTTATAGTATATATGTATCTATTTACATATAATTGTTCGCGAATCATCGAAAACAACCGAAGGGTATTTAAATATATAAAACTAATTCAAAAATTTTGAGATTCAGTTTTACAGACTTTGCTTATCGTGTCGGAAATGTTAATCATACAAAGATTAAGTTTAAATTTAGTCGAAATTTCTGGGTCATCACAGTATGTGTTTGAGTTGTCGTTGAGTGGGAACCAGGAAACATAGACAATAAGTTTTTGCAAGTTGGGACCCAAGTTTCATGTAGCTATATTTGTTTAAGCGAACTCACAAGTCCACTGCATGTTTTTAATTTACTTTGAACAAAGGTTAGTGGGGTGGGGTTCGCAAAATATCAAACACGTCACCATCTTCTTTCTAATTCATCATCTTCGGTTCATTTAACAGAACATAAACAGGAACTTACAACAGAAATTTTTGAAGGGTTTGATGAGGTGGTTTTTCTAATGTAAAACAGAAATAAAATTAGCGTAGCAGTAGCTGCATCTCCTTCAATGAGGTTTCGCGACTACAGCAGAAAAAGGTGGGTTGTGGTGATTTATTTCTGGAACAGAAACATGAATAAAAATTCGTGGCGAGTTGGAGGGTTAGCGAAGATGATGAAGGTGGTGGTATGCGAAGGGGTTAGGATGTTTGATAAGGTGGTTATACATAAAGTTTCCTGTGGTTTCATAACAATGAATAAGAAAATAACGAATAAGGTGGTGATCGGTTTAGAGGGGATGGTGTCCACGGTGGCTAAATGGGTGGTGTCGAGTGTTTATGTTTATACGGACCAAAACAGAAACATACCAGTGATCATAACTACTTCGGGTTTTGCAGGTGTTGATGGTAGTAGTAGCAGAGGGTGGTGACCGGTGTACTTGGTGATGGGCTGTGGAAAGGAGGAGGGTGGAGGTGACGGAGGAAACCGGTGGTTGGGTCGTGAAGGTTGAGGTCGTTGGGTGTGGTTGGTTAGTGGTGTCATCATCTTATACTTAATACAGAATATCAAATGGCTAGAGAATGTAGTTAAAAGAGAAATATTAAATCAAGTTAATTATTGAGAGAATATATATAAAGAAAAGTTGTTAGGCAATTGTTGGGTTGGATTATGACGTTTAACAACTCCATCACATGAATCAAAAGAAAAAAAAAATACAAACAAACGGATGATTGATTAAATTGATAATCTATGATTTGAATTTCGACATGTGTATCAATCAGTTAGACAAATTTAATAGAAAGACAGCGACTTGAAACTAGTTTTGCATTTATCTGTATACGATTTTGTATATATCTGAATATGTTGATAACCGTGTTTATACATTGGTTTATATATCTGTTTATTTAACTATATTTATATAAAATTGTATTTACATATATCTATTTATATCTATTCATTGTATTAAATTTTGTAATATTAATTAATAGTGAAAATCTATTAATAAACCTGTAACTGTTATTATTTTTAAATAAAATACTATTAATAATCATAGAGATAATACTAATCTTAGTGATAATAATTAACAACATCAAATGTTACTAATAATAATAATAATAAAGATATATAATATTAAAACTACTAATAGTAATTTTTTTCTCTCAAAATGCTACTAATAATATCAACAAAGATAACCCTAGCAATATTGATACAACAGATTATACTTATCAACCTCATATATTATATACTAGATGGATAATACTAATACAACTGATATTAATACTAATGGTAAATGAATTAATAGTATTATTAATATCATAACTATATTTTAGCTTGTAGTTTAATATATAAATTTTAGATATTATTAATTATGTAACATTTAATAGTTAGATAATATATACATATAGTTTTTATCTTTTATATATATTTACATAATTATTTATACACATTTGTTCGTGAATCGTCGAGAACAGTCGAAGGTCAATTGAATATATGAAATAGTTCAAAATTTTTGAGACTCAACCTATCAGATTTCTCTTATCGTGTCAAAAATAATGAATCGTATCGAGAGTTTGGTTCAAAATTAGTCGAAATTTCCGGGTCATTACAGTACCTACCCGTTAAAGAAATTTCGTCCCGAAATTTGATCGAGGTCGTCATGGCTAACAATAAGAATGTTTTTCATGACGAATATGAATAGTGTTTTATCATATTCGATTAATATAGATAAAACGATTCGATTATGCGAAGCGGACGAGTGAAGCTATCACAAAAGAGTGAAATGAAGTGATTAGAGGTTCGTCTTAACTTCTGACATAGTCAAGGTTGATTTTCAGAATTCAAGGAATTTAAAGAAATCTTCTAATCAGAAAGAAAATGTAATCGCACGATTTATTAGCAGATTGTCGGAGTTACGGAAGAACAAAAGTATTAAGGAAATATTTCCGTGATATGCTTAGAAATTAAGTAGAATGAATGAGTCATGTAACATGACACATGATGAGGGTAAGATCTGTGAACCATCATCACGTTCCATTAGAAATTTAGCATGATTTACTGTAATATAATCATGTTGGCCAAGCGCATTATATTATACTAACTCATGCTTCAATTCTTAACACTTCTCCAGAATCATTCATAATTTAAACTCAGATTTTGCAGAAGTTTCCAATATAATGGAATACAGATAACACGAAGAGATAGATAATTTCGAACGAGAATATTTATGAAAATATCCTCAGAAATATCGAAGATATTTTTGACGATATTTTGGAATTTCTAAGATCGAAGGTTGATGAAGAAAGATTTTTTTTTTTTTTTTTTTTATTTTTTTTTTGCAAGATTCTAACATGAGTACTGAATAGGATATTCTCTAAAGATTTCATCGAATCCAGAATTACCTAAATTCTTTGAATATAGGGTTTGGTCATTGTATTTGTTCTTTGTTTCCTTCACGGTGTGCTCAATCCGATTTTCAATATCAAATTTTCTATTGAGCGTTCCCAACACTCTATTCTTTATCATCAAACTCTTGGCCAGTTAGGCCATCTACAATTTTACTGTTTTCTCTGCATTTAATGCATCCATATTTGAATCGTCGGTTATCAATCCTCGGTGGTTTTAGGAGAATGGTGTTTTTAGATGATTAAACGCCGATGGTAATATGGTGGAATATAAAAGGTACTCCGGTAACGATAAAAGAGTATGCATATATATAAAGGTTATAATAAGGTTGTTTTGAACGAAAAGTCGAAATCAACTTGCTGGAGCTGTGATAAAATTTGGCTAATTTGGAAGGAATTGCAAAGTTATTTTGGGTAATAATAACGTCAAAGGAGCTAGTACAGATATGTGTTAAACGTTTACTCAGGTTCCGAGGGTTTTTCAGGTGTATAACTATATGCATCAATCTTTTCTTCCGTAGATGAAGTGCGGCTGGTTCATCTTCTCGATCAAGGTGTTTTCAAGAATCATGAAAGATTTGAACATGGATTGGAATCGTCAAGATTCGAATGAGGTTTAAGATAAAATCAAGTGGAAACTTGAAGAATTGTTTGGTTTCATATGTTATAATCAATATTTTAATTCTTTTTACTTGTCCAAAGTTAGCAGTCCAACAGTCCAATTGTCCAATAGTTCAATATATTCATATATAATTTAATATATATTATTCGAATTAAATAATACGTATCGTGATCCGTGCACCGGTCTCAGTATTGATCACAACTCAAACCATATATATATTTTGGAATCCACCTCAACCCTGTATAACCAACTATAGAGTGTCTATGATCGTTCCAAAATATATATATAGATGGGTCGATATGATAGGTCGAAACCTTGTATACGTGTCCCGTTATTTATAATGCGTAAAATAAATATATATCATGACCCATTGCACAACGTGTTGTCTCAGAATTAATCTGACGTATTGTTGTACATGTGTCCCGACTTATAGTAAATAACAGAAATAAAATTACTATAAATGTAATACGGAATTAACAGTTAGCTGGGAACAGTTAGCCAGTAACAGTTAGCGTGGAATCTTAACAATATTTCAATTAGTTAATTCGTTTGTTTCTAACAAATTTTATTTTGTCCAATATTTTCTTCGTTATGCCACTTGTTGGATTCTGATAGGTCAAAATCCAAATATAAAATTTGAATGGAAATGGTTGTTCTGTGGTGAAAGGATACGTATATCGGTGGTTGTAAGTATGATAGTAAATGACTGTTGAATCGGATTTGAAAAATGTACAATGTAACTTATTAATGTGAAATCTAAATATTCCTCAGGTACTACCTACCCGTTAAAATATTTTCATCATTAATAGTTTGTACGAAAGAATTTTTAATTACAATCTTTATGAAAATATACTTGCATATATATTTTCTTCGGATGTAATTATGAATTTAATGAGTTAATATGATATTAAACTCATTTGATTTACCATTAGGACTAGAATACATAATCTCTAAAACATTAGAGATTACATAATAGCCATGTCGAACGAAAATAAATGAGGTAGAACGATACGTAGATCGAAGATAATCGATGTAGAACGATATGTAGAACGAAGATAAAGTAGATAGAACGATACGTAGAACGATGATTATGCTCGAGGTACAGAATGAGATGTTGAGGCTTGTGTTGTTGAGGGTACTGGTGTTGATGTTGGTGGTACTGTTGGTGCCGGTGATGTTGCTGAAGCTGGTAAGTTTTGCACCATGTTCTCCAAATTGGTTACTAGAGCGTGAAGATAGTTGACTTCTTCTATTATTCTGGGGTGATTGTCGGTTGGAACGAGCGAATGAATAAATTTTTTTTTTTTGAAATATTATATAATCATGGCAAGATATTCAAGGATGAGAGAGAAATGGTATTACGAACAGGTTCGCCGGTAAATGCTTCAGGTTCTTCGCCAAGAGGTGAATTCGGTTGATGAAAAGGATCGACTTCTACGCGTCTCCATTGGTTCAGTCGACTACGAACTCATCAGATGAATTGGGGATGGCTGATTGTTTGATTCATTCTGGTGACGCTGTTTTCGGGGCTCAGGTGAATATCCAAGTCAGAATAGCTATCGGAATCCGAGGAATTTGAACTAGTTACGAGTTCCATTGCATACGATTGAATAAAGGATTTTTCGATATGAAATGAATTTTGGATATCGGACGATATTCTAATTACATAGAATACCTATATTTAGTATAGAAGATCCCGTAGATTACGGAGGAAATTAAGGAAACATGTCAGATTAAGTCTACGGTAACAGATACGCTAAGATATGAATTTATCGATACACTATCTATCAAATAAGTGCAGGAAGTCGTGTCTAGACTTAGGAATAATAAGCAGATAATTTTCTACTAGGAATGATAATCAATACTTATAATATGCAGCTAAGGTCGAAGTCCAGACTCGCTAATGTATCCTAACAACTATCAGTTAGACACACTAATGCAAGACCTGGTTCGCTAAGACCAACGCTCTGATACCACATGTAACAACCCGTCCTTATCCCCCTGGACGAAATCATCAACATCTGGTCCCATTGCGATGATCGACTCCAAGTAATGTCCTTAAAATGAGCAAATGCACAGCGGAAGACTTAATTCTTACCTGAGAATAAACATGCTTAAAAGTGTCAACCAAAAGGTTGGTGAGTTCATAGGTTTATCATAACAATCATTTCCATTATTTTAATAGACCACAAGATTTCATATTTATAAACATAATACACTCGCAAGTGTATGAAAAAGTCGTTGAGCACTTGGTAACCATACTTAACATTTAAATCACAGCAGCATATTCTTAAATAAACCCTACACCGTACCAAGTGTAGTAACGAAACGAAGTACTGTGCAACCGTTAAAAACTGGTCGTCCAGCCCGGTTGGGGTTGTCAGGCCCGATAGATCTATCAACAGGATTCGCGTTTACGCTCCTCACGTAAATATTAGCTACCAAGTATAAAGAAATATGCCATGGTACAACTCAACGTAGAATGTATTTTAAGTACTTGTGTCTATTTCGTAAAACATTTGTAAAAGCAGTGCATGTATTCTCAGTCCCAAAAATATATATTGCAAAAGCAATTAAAAAGGAAGCAAATGAAACTCACCATACTGTATTTTGTAGTAAAAATACATATGACGTCATTTAGTAAGTGTAGGGTTGGCCATCAGATTCACGAACCTATGTCATTTATGTATATATATATTAACACATAATAATATAAATCAACTAAGTTTATATATATTTTCTTAGATATTAAGATTAATATTCTTATATATAGTTCTATTAATAATTATAATTGTTATAATACTTATTTCATTTTTAATGTTAAATTAATAATATTATATTAGTTAAAACATAATTTTATGAAATATTAATATACTTTATGTAATAAATATATTTTTATATAAATATATTTTATTTGCAAAATAATAATTGTAATATTTCTAGAGTAGAGATAATAGTAATAATTATAATACTATTAATAATGATAATGATAGTAATAATAGTATTAATTTTAATAAAATGATAATTTTAATAATAAGGATACTTTTAACAATAGTAGTAGTTTTTAATAAAATGATAATGAAATATAATTAGTTTTGATAATAATAATAATAATAATAATAATAATAATAATAATAATAATAATAATAATAATAATAATAATAATAATAATAATAATAATAATAACCAAGTAACTACCTTTAAAGCTTTTCCCTAAACAAAATGGCATGAATCAAACTTGAACCCGTGACCTCTCGTTCAAACCAACTAGCTCAACCATTACACTGTTATTCTTTTTTTTTTTTTTCTGCTTTATAATCCCATCTAATTTTTATAACCCATATGGCCCCAACTTCTTTCGGCCCATATATTTCGGCCCAACAGTAATCTAGAACTTGACCCAACAGAGATTTAGTATTCGGCCCATCTGGAATTTAATGTTGGATCTCGGCCCAACTTGTGTAGTTATTAGAAAAGAAAAAAAAAATATACTATAACGTAGCAACCAGGATTCGAACTCTAGACCACCCGCCTACCAAGCACCAACTTAACCACTGAACCATTAGTATGTTTTGCTAATAATCTGCGAATCTAATAGTTTATTAAGTATAAACCGTTCATCATTTTCATCCTAAATTCATCATCAATATCATAATCATCGTCATCCTTATCTATCTCGCCATTATAACATCACGGTCATCATCATCATCATTCTTAATAATATTCATCATCATACAGCGAGTATATGTATCATGTGTAGCGTACTTCTTATAATACCTCGGCCCAATTAGCGTAATAGATAAATGAACCATATAAATGTTAGATTATATTAGCCCAATGATGCAACTATTTCACGATCCAATTAAAACCCATAATATGGCAGCCCACTCTATTGTCTTAAATTCTTAACAATTAAATAATGTATGTGTTTGAGTTGTCGTTGAGTGGGAACCAGGAAACATAGACAATAAGTTTTTGCAAGTTGGAACCCAAGTTTCATGTAGCTATATTTGTTTAAGCGAACTCACAAGTCCACTGCATGTTTTTAATTTACTTTGAACAAAGGTTAGTGGGGTGGGGTTCGCAAAATATCAAACACGTCACCATCTTCTTTCTAATTCATCATCTTCGGTTCATTTAACAGAACATAAACAGGAACTTACAACAGAAATTTTTGAAGGGTTTGATGAGGTGGTTTTTCTAATGTAAAACAGAAATAAAATTAGCGTAGCAGTAGCTGCATCTCCTAAATGAGGTTTCGCGACTGCAGCAGAAAAAGGTGGGTTGTGGTGATTTATTTCTGGAACAGAAACATGAATAAAAATTCGTGGCGAGTTGGAGGGTTAGCGAAGATGATGAAGGTGGTGGTATGCGAAGGGGTTAGGATGTTTGATAAGGTGGTTATACATAAAGTTTCCTGTGGTTTCATAACAATGAATAAGAAAATAACGAATAAGGTGGTGATCGGTTTAGAGGGGATGGTGTCCACGGTGGCTAAATGGGTGGTGTCGAGTGTTTATGTTTATACGGACCAAAACAGAAACATACCAGTGATCATAACTACTTCGGGTTTTGCAGGTGTTGATGGTAGTAGTAGCAGAGGGTGGTGACCGGTGTACTTGGTGATGGGCTGTGGAAAGGAGGAGGGTGGAGGTGATGGAGGAAACCGGTGGTTGGGTCGTGAAGGTTGAGGTCATTGGGTGTGGTTGGTTAGTGGTGTCATCATCTTATACTTAATACAGAATATCAAATGGCTAGAGAATGTAGTTAAAAGAGAAATATTAAATCAAGTTAATTATTGAGAGAATATATATAAAGAAAAGTTGTTAGGCAATTGTTGGGTTGGATTATGACGTTTAACAACTCCATCACATGAATCAAAAGAAAAAAAAATACAAACAAACGGATGATTGATTAAATTGATAATCTATGATTTGAATTTCGACATGTGTATCAATCAGTTAGACAAATTTAATAGAAAGACAGCGACTTGAAACTAGTTTTGCATTTATCTGTATACGATTTTGTATATATCTGAATATGTTGATAACCGTGTTTATACATTGGTTTATATATCTGTTTATTTAACTGTATTTATATAAAATTGTATTTACATATATCTATTTATATCTATTCATTGTATTAAATTTTGTAATATTAATTAATAGTGAAAATCTATTAATAAACCTGTAACTGTTATTATTTTTAAATAAAATACTATTAATAATCATAGAGATAATACTAATCTTAGTGATAATAATTAACAACATCAAATGTTACTAATAATAATAATAATAATAATAATAAAGATATATAATATTAAAACTACTAATAGTAATTTTTTTTTCTCAAAATGCTACTAATAATATCAACAAAGATAACCCTAGCAATATTGATACAACAGATTATACTTATCAACCTCATATATTATATACTAGATGGATAATACTAATACAACTGATATTAATACTAATGGTAAATGAATTAATAGTATTATTAATATCATAACTATATTTTAGCTTGTAGTTTAATATATAAATTTTAGATATTATTAATTATGTAACATTTAATAGTTAGATAATATATACATATAGTTTTTATCTTTTATATATATTTACATAATTATTTATACACATTTGTTCGTGAATCGTCGAGAACAGTCGAAGGTCAATTGAATATATGAAATAGTTCAAAATTTTTGAGACTCAACCTATCAGATTTCTCTTATCGTGTCAAAAATAATGAATCGTATCGAGAGTTTGGTTCAAAATTAGTCGAAATTTCCGGGTCATTACAATACCTTACTAGCAACAGTGCAGAGTCTGTTAATGCACTATCTGTACATGCTCGAAAACTACCTGTTTGCATGTTATTGGAATTTTTTCGTGCTTCGGTACAAGATTGGTATTTCAAACATCACAACCAATCGGTTAGTCTTATTTCAACTGTTACTCCATATGCTGAACATAAACTAGCCAAGAGGACGAAAAAGTCAAGAAGATGGCAAGCAATTCCATCGACAAACAATCTAGTAGAAGTGCGCAATGGACGAAAAAATGGCCTCGTTAATCTAGCAGATAAAGTTTGTTCATGTGGGCAGTGGCAGGGATCAGGCATACCATGCGGACATGTTATTGCAGCAGCACGACTCTTTAGAGTAGCTGATGTTACTCAATTTGTATCTCATTGGTTCACGACAGAAACTTATATAAGTACGTATATGGAACACATCCTTCCTTTGCCCCATCGGTCTGAATGGTCGGATCCGGGGCCCAACGTCCTACCAATTGTAAATCCTCCCATTAAGCCGAAAAGAGCTCCCGGACGCCCAAAATCAACAAAACGTCATCCGTCAATGGGTGAAGACACTGAAAAAA
The DNA here is from genome assembly GCF_046630445.1 of Rutidosis leptorrhynchoides. NCBI lineage: Eukaryota > Viridiplantae > Streptophyta > Magnoliopsida > Asterales > Asteraceae > Rutidosis > Rutidosis leptorrhynchoides. The sequence continues at coordinate 345,602,624 of NC_092339.1, read as the reverse complement.
CAGTATGAACATGTACTCGTTGAAAAGAACCAGGTCATAGTAGGGATACGTGCAGATCTTCAGTTGATCGAACTGGTGAACCAACCACGAAAACGGTAGTAAAAACATCGGCCTCAACTTCAAAGTCGAAGAAGGGTAAGGAGAAACTCACTGACAAAGAAGAGTTTCATGCTTATCAGTCTCAGTTTTATGCAACGTGCAATCTAGCGAGCGATAATTAGTAAACCAATCTCCAAGTTTCTGATTATTTTCGTATTGTATGTTTTTTATGTCATATCGATCGTTGTAATAAATTCTCGAAGTTTATCTATTTTATGTGTGATAATCTATATTTTGGTTTTGGTAGAAAATACTCAAAGACGCAATACACACTTTGCGTACGCAAAACAATACTTAGACGCATACGCAAGGTCGCAGGATAGACCTTGCGACCACATTCAACCATACGCAAAGTCGCAAATTAAATCTTACGCCCATGTCAGACTACTAATTTAACAGATACGCATGGTCGCAAGATAGACCTTGTGACCACATTAAACCATACGCAAGGTCGCAAGTTCAATCTTGCGCCTATGTCAGACTACTATACAGATACGCAAGGTCGCAAGATAGACCTTGCGACCACATTAAAACATACGCAAGGTCGCAAGTTAAATCTTGCGCCAATGACAGACTACTAATTGTACAGATACGCAAGGTCGCAAGATAGACCTTGCGACCACATTAAAACATACGCAAGGTCGCAAGTTCAATCTTGCGCCAATGACAGACTACTAATTACATAAAAAATTACACAACTTAACAACTAAGTGTAATACAAAATAATTAGTATTTAAACAGTAATAATAATCATACAACCTGTGCAGCCTTTTTAGCATTCTTGGTCGCATCTGTTTCCTCTGGTGGTGGCGATAGTGTATCAAAACGTGCACGGAAGAACGTCCTTGCCATTCTATTCCTATATTCCTGTGCAGCCTTTTTTGGATCTCCAATGTCATCAAGCCCCTCCCATGCAAACACCAGTCTCTCCATATGGATGCACACCCAAACCCCACAGTCGCCGGTTTCACCTGCCTGCACTGGCACATTACGTCCAGTTTCAAGCATCAACTCCATACTCTCATTGTTTTGGTAGTAATCTTCAAGCTGTGATTCTGGCGTCTTGTTATAGTAGTCAATCGCGTGCAAGTAGATGGGCAAGTTTTCACACAACATTGTGACAACATGTTGTAGCTGTTCACTTGCAAGACCGGGCAAACTGTCGTACACATAAACTTTCATTTCTTCTAACTTTAATGATAGCAGCAAGAAATGTTCTGGGTGTCTAAAGTGTATTGGGATCAAGATCTGAAACAGAAAGAAAGTTTAGTCACAAAACCATCCATATGCAAGGACGCAAAATGTACCTTGCGTCCAAATTACACGGATACGCAAGGTCGCAAGACTTACCTTGCGTCCAAATTACACGGATACTCAAGGTCGCAAGACTTACCTTGCATCCAAGCACATTACCAGACGCAAGGTCGCAATATTTACCTTGCGCCTGTTACAGTTTACAAAAAACATGTTGTGATTACTAATTATAAACAACACCAGATTGATAATTAGAATGTAAGTACCTGATCACAGGAAGAGCAAGCAGGATACATTTCATCACTACCATCCCCAAGAGAAATTATATACGTGTAATTTGGTTCCCTAAAGGCAGTGATTCCTTCATTTTCTTTGAAATTAGGATCTTTGACCTTGGCCTGCTTCAACTTCTCCTCCTTTTGCTTCAACTTCTCCTCCTTCTCCTTCTGACTTAATCCCCAAAATTCTTTAAAGTTTGCAAGCTGAGCCAGGAATCCAGATGGCATAATCGTCCATCGAGAACTTGCTTTAACCACCTCATGTGGAAACTCAGGAGTGTTAAACATCTGGCTTGCTCTGGGGAGAAATCTCTGACGATATCTTAAAAGAAATGTAGCCCAGCCATCATTGTGTTACAAATTAAGAAGACGGGTTAAGATATTAACACAAATTAATTCATGCCATAAACACAAAATTAAGATGAACACTTACCAAGTTCTCCAAATATCCTGCCTGTCCTAACCCCAGCAAGCGAATCCAAAAAAGGTAAATGAACTGATCACTTTGAAAGATGAACATGCAACGGGTCTCTTGCTTACTCTGTATAATTGTCGTGGGATCTTTTGTAGGGGGTGCATGCTTTCTCTGATCTCTCCATGCTCCAGTTGGTGGTGGTTTAAGACAATCTTGATTATTTATAAGTCTGTCGATCATGGCCCAGATTTCTTCTTCACTAGCCCAGTCCTTTTCCTTCCTTTTTCTCTTAAAACACACCTTCACATCCTTACAACTTACATTCTTTGGTCCTTCTGTTTCACCAGGTGCAACGTTATCAACTACCATAATATCATCATCAGGTTGCTCAACCACAGCTTTCTGATCAACCAATTGCTCATCAACATATTGCTCTTCTGTATTAAGGTTGACCACATTCATGTTTTCCACTTTCTCAATGACATGTCTGGACAACTGTGCAAAACAGGAAATCTGGTTAACAAAAAACACAACCGCAAGGACGCAAGACTAACCTTGCGTCCACCTAGCGCAAGGACGCAAGACTAACATTGCGTCCACGTAGCACAAGGACGCAAGACTAACCTTGCGTCCACATCAGTGAATCAAGAACAACAAATATTTAGGATTTTTAAAAAAAAAAACACTATTATAATATTGTAATGCAGAAATTTAACAATTGGTTTTCTATTTCTATATTCAGGTGAAGTAAACGGGGACCTTAATGCACGCGTGGGCCGTCTTTCTCTTATTCCACGTCGTATTTGCATCGGAGAAGGGTTAACAATCTCATTGTCAGATAAAGATTTATCATAATACGTATCGTCCTAAGCAAATAACAAATATAAAACAAAAAATATATAAATTCAGATGAGAACAAATATTCAAATGAAAAAAAAAATTTAATAAATTCAAAATATACCGGAAACTCTTGCTCCGAAAAAAGGGTTTTCTTCGTATTCCGACAATTTCCTTTTACAATCGGTTAATTCATTTTCAACTTTGTCCATCCGCTCTTTAAATTCTTTTTCACTTTTGTCCACCCGCTCGGTCAACAACGCTACCACACGATGTAATTCTTGTACCTCGGTATTTTGATGTGTTGATGTCCGTGTCTGTGTCTGTGTCTGCTCTACAGTTTCTGGAATTATTTCGGTTTCATCTTGCTGGATCTCCTGTTCAACTAATGTTCCAGGAAATAACGCTTCACTATCAATCCACCATTGACACTCCTTCTCTATATCAGTGGGGAAGAGACCACGTAGAGGTTTCTTGTTCTTGGGACAAACATCCTGCATAATAATTAAACACGACTTTATGCGCAGATTACAAAAAATACTTGGAACTTTTCTGGTCAACGAGACGCAAGGACGCAAATATAGGTTTGCGTCTCCAATGTAGCAAGTACGCAAAGCCGTAAGTACAACCTTGTGTCCAAGCTTAAGAGAGACGCAAGGACGCAGGAATGGTCTTGCGTCCTTGCTATATCCTCTCTGTTTCAACAGTCAATGGTAATTTCAAAAATTAAATGCAACTAACCTGAATATCTAAGAGTTTAATGTAATCAGAGATTTCGAAAGTCTCCGCTGTTGTACGCTTCCAAAAAAGAGCCCTCGATACTCCATTCTTGTCCGTTTTTGTAGCAAAGGATTTAATGGTACGACGGTAAGCCTCGAGGATCCAAATCTACAAATCATTTGTTTTAACAATATCAATATATATATTATCTTTAAATAATAAAAGTATTTGGAATCAAACATGTCGTTACCTTAAATGCCCACATAAATCCCGCCAAAGTGTACGCCTTGCCGCTCTCGAATTGGCTTTCCCGAACACCAAACCCTTCACTAACCGCTTCGTAAGTCGGTTCCCATATACGAGACCCCCATGCGTACTTATTAACACTTGAAAAATCTTCAACTAAATATAAGAACTTCTTGTTCACCACATGGGCAGATTGTTTACCCATAAAAGCTCTCTCTACAACTAATATGATTGCTAGTCGAACCACATTATCGTCCGAAACACCAACCCTACTACTTTTTAGAAGCTTCTTTTCAATATCACCAATCAAAATGTTTGTGCTCTCTTTAATGGACGGAAATAAACGTTTTCTAATTGGAGCCGTCTCTTTTTCATTATATTTAGGGATGTAATGTGCCATATCCGTACGGGTACCGAACAAAAACCCCGTTACTAGACAAAACTCTCGGCGACCAAATCTAATAGAAAAATTAGGCTTAAATCTAAATCATATGTCATCTTCCTCCTCTAGGTACTTAGCATCATCAATTCTTTCCGGTCGTACAGTTTTACGTTGGAGCATTGCATGTACAAGTCCGGGATCGTTTCCCATGTATTCAAGATCTAACCATACACCAAAACACGTTTCTTTAAATATTTTAATTTGATTTTCAGTCATTACTTTCTTCACATCACCTATAATACTTATTTTATTCTTCATCGTCAGTTTACCTTCAACCCATCCCTGTAAAATTAACAATAACAACATCAGCATAGGATACGCAAAGGCACAAGATTGGTCTTGCGTGTTAAACCATTGGTACGCAAGGTCGCAAATTTGGTCTTGCGGCCAAATTGTGTCCGGAACGCAAAGACGCAAAATGATCCTTGCGCCTGGACAGTCAAACTAATTTGACGAGCAACAAATTGTTGTTTCACCAAATAACTATACAAGCCAAGAGATAATATACCCCATTATTAAAAAAAAAAGCAAGAATAAGGTTAAATAATGATGATTATCATAGAGACATTTCATCGAACAGTAGGTGTGCACATTTTCACATTTATATATGAACATATGAAATTTATATACAACTCCCATATAACTAACATTATAGTGAAGGAAGAACTGACCTGCAGATTTGTCATTGTTATTAGGTTGATTTCTTGATTTCTTTCTTAGTTAAAATGAAGCAGACGAAGACGATGGAAATGTAGTTGGTGACGTAGACGCTGGTACGTGATGGTGGTGGTGAATACTATGAACTGGGGGTAGTACAGGTGGTGATGGTGGTTACGATCTACTGTTCGAACGAGAGAGAAGATGATGGAGCTTTGCGTATTTGCGTTTGGCTAGGTTTGACGTATTTTTCTTCTATGCGTCTGGGGATGTGTGTGTGTGTGTCAAGTGAATGCTGAAAATAGGTTTATAACCTAATAACAACAAGCGCAAGACGCAAGGTCGCAAGAACCACAGACTTTGCGTCTTGTGTCCAGTCGCAAGGTTCGATTTGCGTCTTTGTGTATAGTATGATTAATATTTTATGTTGCTGCTGTTTGAGTTTTTTTTATTTGTTTAACTTCTGTTAATGTATATGTCAATCTATGTTTACAAATATTTATTTAGTGCTCAAGTGTAAGTTTATAAAAGTTATTGACCAAATTACTTCCGTCGTCCTTGAACTTGTACTGAAATTAAAATAAGCAATAAAACAGATAGGCTAAAATTAAAATACCATTAGGATATTTCATTAACCCAAAAGTAGTACAAAAGGCCCTACGACCTAGTTTATTACATGATCAACCCAATTATAAAATTTAAGCAGCTTACATAATCTTAGCATTCAACACCTCCCGATCAGAGGGATACACCAACTCATCTTCATCAGCAAAGAAGTTGTTCAACAACATGCCATAGGGCAATCCTCTCTCACCAGCTGCAGGCAATCCCACCATCCGATTAGCAACCACATATGCCAGATTAATTGGGATTTGTTCGAGCAAACACATCAAAATCAAAACTTCAGTTACATATAGCTCCACATCAGCATCATCTCGAAACATGACATTCCTCTTGATGACCGTCATCATCTGTTGATACTGGTCCTGAATATGTTCTTCCCTGATAATGACAGGACCACTGTTTGGCATGTCAAAATTAGGTTTACATAGTCTCGAAACAAACCCAGAAGCTGAGAATGAATTTCCTGTAGCTGACCTCCTCGGGGCATTTTTCACATCCTTGCTAAGACTGAAAAACTTAAAATCTCCATCTGGAATATCCAGAATCTCAGCAAACTCCTCCAACGTCCAATCGTAGGAATAACCAAACATGTTCACGTGAACACATTTCAATTTACGTGGATCAAACACATAGTTTGCATAGAATTCCCTAACAAGTCTGGGATAGTACTCATTATCTCGATAGAGAAAAGCTCCAGCAAATATTCCCCGCCAGTACGCAGAAAAACTACCTTGAGCAGCAACGTAAAGACCAGTAAGAATAGGACGTTCGGCTAATAGTCGTCGTCTTTCAGCAACTTGTTATTCTGACTCTCCTTGTGAAACTCGGTGTGAAGCTCTAGCTCTTCTGTCTATGGATATTAACTGAGATTAACTGTAAATAACAAAATAATTAAAAATAATCATCATTAACACAAATAATAAATATTAAAATTAGTGAAGAAAATGCTTAAATTAGTACCTTAAAGTGCCTTTAATCAATGAATTGCACAAGGTTGGAATTGTTATGAGATTGTGAAATCAAAGTTCCAGGGTGATACTATAAATAGGGTAAAAATCTTATCCGACAAAAATCTAGGAAATCTTACTAAATCTTATCTGAAAATCCAACATCTGATCAGATAAGGTCGCAAGCTCGCAAGGCGCAAGGACGCAAGCTTGCGCCTTGCGAGGGCAAGACGCAAGTCTTCTTGCGTCTTGCGAGGGCAACCTGACAAATTTTTTTTTTTGGGCTCCAACGCAAGAATTTGTTTGGGAATGGGCATTTTGGCTATAATCCCAAATTGTTAAGTCAAATTGATATGATTTGTAACATGTCCAAAACACTGTTAGTAACGTTTTTATTATTTTAGCCTTACTATTATCAATTTTTAAGTGATAACTATGAACATATAAGTCGTCATCATCATCCCTTATGTTAGGTTAAGACCTCATAATCCAACATTAACCCCACACCTTCAAACACACAAACTCCAGAATATTCTCTCAACCTTCATCATTGTAACTAACCTTCCACACTATGAAACTTGACATTTTATTGTGATCATGATGTGTGTTCATCATTCATTATCATAGTAGACAATTTCATATATTCATACATACTCATATACATATCGATACATATACATACATCAGATTCATCAAAATACACTTTGTAAAAAAGAATTTGAGGTAATAAAAAATTATTTCATGTGGTATCACACCTAAAGAAGATCATCTTCATCGATCCAGAAACTCAAATTCAAGTTTAAATTCGTGATCATTGCCCATGTTCTTCACAGTTTGACTTATTTTGGCTAATTCGAGCAACAATTACTTTAAGGTGTTCTTAGATCGCATTAAGAGATGTTCTAGGTTCTTTATTATTTACTTAAGCTTCAGCAATCACTAGTTCGCATTCACAATCACTTCAGAACTCCAGATCTACATTTCCCCTGCACCTTCAAACACATTAACTCTAGAATATTCTTTCAACCTTCATCATTGTAACTAACCTTCAACACTATGAATTTTGACATTTTGTTGTGACCATGGCCTATGTTTATCATTCATTATCATAGCAAATAATACTTTCATATTCATACATACATATACATATCGATGCATATACATACATCAGATTCATCATCAAACACCTTGTAAACACGAATATAAGATAAAAAATTTCTTTCATGTGGTATAAGAGCTAAAGAAGATCATCTTCATTGATCTAGAAACTCAAATCCAAATTTAATTTCATCATCATTGCCCCCTTCTCACAATTTGGCTTATTTTGACCAATTCGAGCAACGGTTAATTTCAGGTGTTCTCATATTGAATTAAGAGATGTTTCGGGTTCTTTATCATCTACTTGAGCTTCGACAATCACTAGTTCGCACATAATCACTACAAGAAAAATGAGCTTTAGTGACGGGAGTGTTATTAGTCACTAATAACACTAGATTGGTCCCTGAATCTAGTTAGTGACCAAAATAGGCTGATCACTTCTCATCACTATAGACCCGTTAGAAAATATTATTAGAGATCAAAATACTAAAGTTGGTCACTAATATCGTATAGTTACCAAAATTTAGTGACGCCTCTTTTAAGGTTACTTAATAACATTATTAGTGATCAAATAATAAGTTGTCCCCAAAAGATCGTTACAAATGACATTTTTCTTGTAGTGAATTACTACAAAACTCCGGGTCTACATTCAAAGTTTTGAAGTCGTTTGACCAAATTTCAATTGGAACGATTCAAGTGTTGTTAGGATAATTGAGTGATTGTCGAGTGTTAATCACATCATTTGGAGTATTTTTCGTTCAGAGTTCTTATAAAATCTTCTAGATTTCACGTTCGAATTATTGAAGCTTTTTGGCGGTTTGTCACCGTGATTTTGGTTCTTTGAGAATTAGAATGTATTTTAGAACTAGAAATTGATTCGTAGTGGTTCTAAAAAGATGCAGAAAGTTACCTGAATCATTATCGAGCTTTTGTTCTGTAGAATTCTTCAATTTGTAGGTCGTCGGAATTGTGACTGGAATCTCACAGAGCAATTAGTTACTGAAGGAGAAATCATTTACAAGTACATACGTATTTCAAGTACATACATGAAATCATTTTGCACATTTGTAGACCTTCAATTTCATCTCACACATTTCAAGTTTATCGCATGTTTCAACAGAAATTACTTGATCGATTACATACGCGTTTGATGTTCATTCTCGTATCTGAAACACCTTTTTCGAGTAATTACATACGCGTTCGGTGTTACTCACACGTTTGAGTGATTCAAACATGTTTATACAATACAAATGTGTAGGAACTTACGAATTTCTATTTTTCAGTTTTAGATTTGTTGTTGGGTGATACGCTCAGATTAGTCAAGTGTTTATGTGTCATTAGGCGTAGAATAATCTACGGAGTATCCGGCAAAAGTTTAATCATTTGTAAAACTCAGGACTAAATCTAACTATTACTCCTAATTCTAAAATGGTAGTAGCGAAACTATGACCTATGGTTGTTCTTTAAAGAACAAAGAATTTGAAGTTAGGCAACTTAGAAGTCTTTGGTTAATTAGATGGGTTTTTAATAGTGTAGGTTGAGTTGGTTTTCTAATACTAGTAAAGTAAATTCCATAAAAGTAAATAGGCGGAGGTGTCGTGAGGTATGCTTCGATCGGGGGCATGGATGCTATGACAGTGATCTTTTTTGGGGCTAGGTAGTTAAGTATCTTAAAATCTAAGGAAAAAGTATCCTTATCCTTAAGGATGATTAAATTCAACAAGCCTACCAGACTCTGGTTCGAGATTTGGTCGCTTGGAGTCCTGTATGTCACTTGGAGTTCAAGATTTCCCTCATCGCGAGCGAGGACACTCGTATCTGAGTATAGATGCTGAATGAGCAAGATTATTGATGACCTTTTAGGGGTTACAGGAATAAGTTGACATGATCTATTTATGCTAGTATACTGATTCGTCATTCAGTTCAGATATTTATCTAATCCTATTATACATCATTAAGTTGACATACAATTGATAACGAAATAGGGAACACCTAGGTGGTTCATTCTAGCATCCTAAGAAGGCAGACTATTCCTAAGGTGATATGTCTAGTCAGCTGGGTGTTCAAATAGTAGGCAGTTAGGATGATTAAGCCCTGGTGGTGGTGGTAACTCTCTCGGGAGTTCTCCCGATGATAGCAACTGCTTAATTTATAGGTTGAACTTATCTCTAATCCTAGTATCCTTAACTCCTATGAGCACATGAGGTGTCGGGAAAATAATGGTCGTACCAATTTCGAAGAATCTATCAGGCAAGAATAACTAAGATTCAAAGCCTAATGAGTTAGCTACTCTCACGGGGAAGACTAGGTCTAAGCCATAATATAGGTTGGACAAATAACAATTACTAAACCTAAAATCGAGAATTCTGTATTTCTATCTAAAGGCTAACTGGCATAATAGTACTAATTAATAATTAACTACCCTCACACATACACCAATCGTAGCAACCATTTAGATTATTAATCTAGCATGACAATTATTTCGTAAGAAAAATAAAGGTAAAAATAATAACGAAAAACATGCTTAAAATAAATAAATAAACAATTGCTTGAAATAAAACCTTAATAGTGTTTGTACAAATATTTGACCGTCTAGTACACATCCTAGCTTAACCTCCTTAATAACTTTTCAATGAGATTAATAATTAATTGAAAAATATAAAATATAATTTTTTGGTGTGTGTATTGGTGGAATGGTGTAATTGTGTTTGAGTGTTGGGAGTATGTAGTATATATAGTGTTGGAATTCGTCATAATTGCACTCCAAGTCCCTCCTGATATTTGTTGGTTGATTTAACGACCCGTCAAAGTACACTTGATGACCATCGTTATCTTGGTCCCACAGCTTGATCATAACTCTAAATGAATTTAATAAATAACCTTACATTCTTTATTTAAAAATGATTTCCTATAAAGGAAACCTACCAAAATATGTAAGTTTAGAAAAACCATACATAAATACTTAATCAAAAGTTGACCAAAACAAAGTCAACAAACACCCACAATTTAATGTATCAAAATAGAATGCAAGTTGATGTTTAACAAAAGCTGTCATCATAAATATGCAGACTCTCTAAGCACAACAGAAACAATCAATCATAAACCTGATAATAGAACATGCGAGTAACTGTCAACAAAAATGTTGATTGAATTATAGGTTTAATATTGCAAACAATATTTAATTTAAACCATAAAAATTTATGTTTGAAAACATAAAGACTCATTTTGGATAACAAAATTATATGCTCGAAAACATATAAAACATTATTCTATTAACACGTGAGCCACCTGGTAATAACTTAACAACTCCATACCCTTAACAAAAACCAATATAAAAATATACACTCAACAGGTGTATCTTTAAAAATATGAAGTACTAATACATTCCGTCTGTAAATGCTAGCGCGACTAGCACGAAATGGGGTTGTCAGGCCCGATAGATCTATCCATAGGATTTGCATTCACCAGTAGAAATCAGTGATTAAAATTACCAGATTATGGAATATTTTCGTTCGACTCACAATGAATAATTTATACCAACTTCAACTTGTGTCCAATATGTAAAATAAAATGCATGTATTCTCATCCCAAAATATTTAAAATATAAAAATATGACTATAACTCACCTTAACATAAACGAAGTAATAACACAGAAACGTGAATCGCAGTAAGTAAAGTGGTCAAGAATGATCACAACGCCGACCTATAAATGAAGCAGGTCGATATAAATAACTAACTTAGGTCAAGTCTTAGTATGATAGCTATAGTACTTGTTCCAAGTAAACATAGAACAACATTCAGTATGCTTCGGTATGATCAGGACAGCGTAAAAACACGTACTTTCTATTTTTAGCAAGTTTCTATTTTTGGCAGGTTTCCATTTTTGGAAAATTTTTTATTTTTGGAAAGTTTCTATTTTAGGAAAGTTTCTATATTTAGAAAGTTTTCATATTTAGAAAGTTTCTATTTTTGGAAAGTTTATAACTTAGGAAAGGTTCCTTAATTAGAAAGTCAACAAAAGTCAACTGAAAGTCAAAGTCAACAAAAAGTCAACTCAAAAGTCAACCTTGGTCAAACATAGTCAACATTAAATTTTAAAGTATAAGTTATAGTAATAATATAAGTTATCATGTTATTTAAAGTCATATATGTATAATCATGTCATATCATAAGTTTAATTAAATTAAATTGAATTAATAAAGTTAACATAAGTTTAAATGATATAATTAATATAACATAAGTATTTAATTCATTAATTAAATATTAGTCATAACATAAGTATTATTAATTAATAATAAATTTTTAATATAAGTATTATTAATTAATAATGAATTATTAATCATATCATAAGTATTTTATTATAATTATTAAACCATAAGTATTTAATAATTAAATTATAATTAAATAATAACTAAGCCTTATAATAATTAAATAATTATTTAATCTTTATTATAAGTTTTATAATAATAATCTCATAACATAAGTTTAATACTTATCATAAGTATTTTTCATTAATAATAAAAGTATTATTAATCATAAATTTAATTAATGGTTTAATTAAATCATAAAGTAATTAATAAATGATATAATAGATATATATATCATAAGTCTTAAATTAAATTAATTACTTTTATATCTTAAGTAATTTAATAATAATGAAAATCATCATTTATATCATAAGTTAAATTTTATAACCATAAGTTTAATTAAAACGTTCGACGGGTCATATCTTGAGCCTCGGGTGTCGGTTTTCGACGAATTTTATATATATCTTCGTCTAACCAAACAACCCGACATATTAGTGCACTAAAGAACCCCTAAGGTCAGTTCATAAGTCATGATGAACAGACATGAACCAACCTAGAACTTCAATCCGTTCAAAATCTTGTTTTAGTCATACCAGGTGATCCGTGGCTCGGATTTCAATGACCCGAACATGAATGTTCATCCAATCATCAATCCTAACATACTAGTACACCCAAGAGACTCCAAAAATGGTCACAAAGTCAGACCAAAACTGAATACATTCGTTTTTATATTTTAATTCCATGAAAACACCAAATTAATCATAACTTAAGATCCGGGACTCGAAATAACATGAATCCGGAGTCTAAAATCAATGTCTTGATGACAGGAACACATCTAAATATGTTAATTTATCAAAAACATCAATTAAATGTACAGAAATGATCAAATAGTCCGCTGTCCAAATTTTATCAAACCGAAAACATACACAATCGAGCAATTCTACTCATACAATCATCAATACAACAATACACAAATGCTATACTATCATAATAACATTAAAATCAGTAAAATTAAATGAAAATCAAAAATCTAGGGTTAGGGTTTATACCCTAATCAAGAAATGAAAGATTGAGCGCGTAGAGAACGATGCGGTGAATCCGATTACACTAAAAGCCCTTTGAAACAAGCTCTTGGTTGATGAAGATGATGATGATAATGGTGAGTGATGGTGCCGGCTTCAAAGAGAGAAAAAGAGGAAGGAGAGAAAAATGAGAGAAAATAGGTTTGGAATTAAAATGTGAAAATAATCAAAATACTAGTAAATTGCAAAAAGGGAAAAATGGGAGGGATATGGGGTATGGCCGGCCACATTGTGTGGGTGGGCCCCATTTGTGGGCCAAAATGATAAAAAGACTAATAGCTTTTAGCCCGAACGCCCGAACGAAGCTCGAAAAGCGAAAACGCTGTTACGCGATTAAATCTTCGGAGAGATAACGCACATGCGACAAATAGAATATATAAACAATATATATATATATATATATATATATATATATATATATATATATATATATATATATATATATATATATATATATATATATATATATATATATATATATATATATATATATGCATATGATATAAAAATATCATATTTAAAATAATTAAGATTCAAAAATCTCAAAAGTCTGACCGTTGGTTTGAAAATCGAAATGATTCGCCGGATAGAAATTCACGGCACGTAGAAACGTACAATTTAAAATATGAATACCAATATTCACATAACACATAATAATTAATATATTATTACTAAAATAATAATATAGGTCATAGAAATGACGTGGCGCGAATAACAATTAATGGACGTTAAATAATAAACGGTAAAAGATAATGGAAAAAGTAGGGTCGTGACACTACCTACCCGTTACGAAAATTTCGTCCCGAAATTTAAGCAAGTGCACGGGTTGACTCGACATCTGGGAATAAATGCGGGTACTTTTGCCTCATCTGATTTATACGTTCCTAAGTGAACTAGGGTCCGCGTCTAGCATTTCATCTAACTCGGACGATAGAAATTCTACTCTGCTTGAGTGTCTTAACCTCTCGGTCCATAATCTCAACAGGTTCCTCAATAAAATGTAGTTATTTATCAACATGAAGTTCATTGAGAGGAATGGTCTCATCAGCCTCGGCCAAGCATTTCTTCAAATTAGACACATGAAAAACGTCATGTACGGCGCCGAGTTCTTGTGGCAATCTCAAACGATAAGTCACGGGTCCAACTCTCTCAGTAATCTCAAACGGTCCAACAAATCGAGGACTTAACTTTCCTCTCTTACCAAAACGTACCACACCTTTCCAAGGTGATACCTTCAACATAACACGGTCACCGACCTGAAATTCTAAATCTTTTCTTCGAACATCGACATAACTCTTTTGCCGACTCCTGGCGGTTCTTAACCTTTCTTTGATCTATACGATCTTCTCGGTAGTCTCATGAATAATCTATGGGCCTGTGAGTTGAGCATCCCCAACCTCATTCCAACATATAGGAGACCTACACTTTCCACCATACAGAGCTTCAAACGGTGCGGTCTTAATACTTGCATGATAGCTGTTATTATAAGAAAATTCAGCCAGCGTCAAGTACTTATCCTAACCATTACCAAAATCAATGACGCACGCTCGTAACATGTCTTCCAACGTTTGAATGGTCCTTTCACTCTGACCATCTGACTGTGGATGATAAGCGGTGCTCATATCCAACTTTGTTCCAAAGCTTCCTGTAAAGACTGCCAGAACCTCATTGTGAATCGACTGTCTCGGTCTAAAATAATTGACACGGGAACACCATGTCTAGAAACAATCTCCTTCAAATACAAACGAGTAAGCTTCTCCATCGAATCTGTTTCCTTAATTGGCAAGAAATGAGCTGACTTAGTAAGTCGGTCAATAATCACCCAAATGGTATCATAACCACCCGCAACTCTCGGTAACTTCGTAATAAAGTCCATCGTAATACCTTTCCACTTCCACTCGGGAATCTCAGGTTGCTCCAGAAGTCCGGACGGTTTCTGATGTTCAGCTTTGACCTTAGCACATGTCAAACACTTAGCCACATAAGTAGCCACATTAGCTTTCAAGTTGGGCCACCAGTATAGCTCCTTAAGATCGTGATACATCTTTCCTGAACCAGGATGAATAGAGTGCCTAGACCTATGAGCCTCATCTAACACGAGTTGTCGCAAATCACCAAATTTCGGAACCCAAAGACGTCCCGCAAAATACCGAGTACCATCTGCTCGTTCCTCAAATTGCTTTCCCAAGCCTGTAACCTTCTCTTTCATAAAGTTCTCCTCCTTCAAGGCTTCTTGTTGAGCTGCAAGAATCTGCCTTACGAGGTTTGTTCGAATGGTCATATTTAAGGCTCTGAACCTACGAGGTTCAACCCTCTCTTTACGACTTAACGCATCGGCCACAACATTGGCCTTTCCCGGGTGATATAGGAGTTCGCAATCATAGTCGTTCAACGTCTCAACCCACCGTCGCTGACCCATATTCAACTGTTTTTGGTCAAGGATGTGTTGAAGACTTTTGTGATCAGTGTATACTGTATTTTTGACCCCATACAAATAATGTCTCCAAATCTTGAGTGCAAACACAATAAATCCCAATTCAAAATCATGGGTCGTATAATTCTGTTCGTGAATCTTCAACTGACGTGACGCGTACGCAATGACTTTCTTTCGCTGCATCAAAACACAACCAAAGCCCTGACGTGAAGCATCACAATAGACAACAAAATCGTCATTACCCTCAGGGAGTGATAATATCGGAGCGAAAGTTAACTTCTTCTTCAGAGTTCGAAAATCAGCCTCTTGTTCATCCTTCCACTCATACTTCCTCCCCTTGTGCATTAAAGCAGTCAGAGGTTTCGCTATATGAGAAATCTTGAATGAACCTTCTATAGCAGTCTGCCAACCCTAGAAACTGACGAATCTGAGTAGGAGTCTTCAGAATTTCTCACTTCTCAATCGCCTCAATCTTAGCAGGATCAACTTGTATTCCCTGTTTATTAACAACATGTCCAAGGAATTGAACTTCTCTTAACCAGAAAGCACACTTAGAGAACTTAGCGTACAACTCTTCATTCCTCAACAAATCAAGCACCAACTGAATTAATAAAGTTAACATAAGTTTAAATGATATAATTAATATAACATAAGTATTTAATTCATTATTTAAATATTAGTCATAACATAAGTATTATTAATTAATAATAAATTTTTAATATAAGTATTATTAATTAATAATGAATTATTAATCATATCATAAGTATTTAATTATAATTATTAAACCATAAGTATTTAATAATTAAATTATAATTAAATAATAACTAAGCCTTATAATAATTAAATAATTATTTAATATTTATTATAAGTCTTATAATAATAATCTCATAACATAAGTTTAATACTTATCATAAGTATTTTTCATTAATAATAAAAGTATTATTATTAATCATAAGTTTAATTAAAAGTTTAATTAAATCATAAAGTAATTAATAAATGATATAATAAATATATATATCATAAGTATTAAATTAAATTAATTACTTTTATATCTTATGTAATTTAATAATAATGAAAATCATCATTTATATCATAAGTTCCATTTTATACCCATAAATTTTAATTAAAAGTTCATCGGGTCATAACTTGAGCCCCAGGTGTCGGCTTTCGGTGAGTCTTATATATATCTTCGCCTAACCAAACCACGCGACACACTAGTGTACTCAAGAAACCCCCAAAATTAGTACCCAAGTCGTGACCAACAGCCATACATCAACTTGGAACTTTAATCCGTTCAAATTCTTGTTTTAGTCATACCAGGTGATCCGTGGCTCGGATTTCGATGACCCGAACATGAATGTTCATCCAATCATCAATTCTAACACACTAGTACACCATAGAGACTCCAAAAATGGTCACAAAGTTAGACCAAAACTGAACATATTCATTTTTATATTTTAATTCCATGAAAACACCATTTTAATCATAACTTAAGTTCCGGGAATCGAAATAACATGAATCCAGAGTCTAAAATCAATGTATTGATGAGAGGAACACATCTAAATACTTTAATGTATCAAAAACATCAGTTAAGTGTACTGAAATGATCAATAAGTCCGCTGTCTCAAATCAAACAAACCGAAAACATGCAATAACGAGCATTTCTACGCATATAATCAACAATACAACAATACACAAGCACTATACTATCATAATAATCATCAAAAATAGAAAAATTAATAAAAAATAAAAAACCAGGGTTAGGGTTTATACCCTAATCGAGAATCAAGAGAATGATGAGAGCAACCCGATTATGCAAGAAGCCCTTTGATCCAAGCTTTTAATTCATGAAGATGATGATGTTAATGGTGATGGTGGCAACGACCACAAAGGGAGGAAGGAGAAGGGTGTGAGCAATTTAGGTTTTAATGAAATGAAATGATTTTGGAGTGAAAATGTAAAATGGCAAAACAAAGGCAAGGATCTCCCCCCTCTAAGGGGTTCGGCCGAAATTTTGAGAGGGGTGGGCCCCACATGGGCCACAATGATATATGAGAAGTTTCTTGTGGCCCGAACACCCGATCGAAGTCCGAAACGCGAAAACCCTACTACGCGATTAATTCTTCGGAGAGATAACATATACGCGATAAATAAAATATATAAACATTATATATAATCATATGACATCAAAATATCATATTTAAAATAATTTGGATTTAAAAATCCCAAAAGTTTGACCGTTGGTTTGAAAATCGAAAAGATTCGCCGGATAGAAATTCACGATACGTAGAAACGTACAATTTAAAATATGAATACAAATATTCACATAACACATAATAATTAATATATTATTACTAAAATAATAATATAGGTCATAGAAATGATGCGGCACGAATAACAATTAATAGACGTTAAATAATAAATGGTAAAAGATAACGGAAAAAGTAGGGTCGTGACAGTACCTTCTCGTTACGAAAATTTCGTCCCGAAATTTAAGCAGGTGTAGGGGTTGACTCGTCATCTGGGAACAAATGCACGTACTTCTGCCTCATCTGATCTTCACGCTGCCAAGTGAACTCGGGACCGCGTCTGGCATTCCATCTCACTCGGACGATAGGAATTCTACTTTGCTTGAGAGTCTTAACCTCTCGATCCATAATCTCAACAGGTTCCTCAATAAAATGGAGTTGTTTATCAACATGAAGTTCGTCAAGAGGTATAGTCTCATCGGCCTCAGCCAAACACTTCTTCAAATTCGACACATGAAAAATGTCAGGAACGGTACTAAGTTCTTGTGGCAATTTCAAACGATATGCCACGGGTCCAACCCTCTCTGTAATCTCAAACGGTCCAACAAAACGAGGATTCAACTTTCCTCTTTTACCAAAACGTATGACACCTTTCCAAGGTGATACTTTCAACATAACACGGTCACCGACCTGAAATTCTAAATCTTTTCTTCTAATATCCGCATAACTCTTTTGTCGACTTCTAGCTGTCCTCAATCTCTCTTTAATCTGTACAATCTTCTCTGTAGTCACATGAATAATTTCTGGACCTGTGAGTTGAGCATCCCCAACCTCATTCCAACAGTTAGGAGACCTACACTTTCTACTATACAGAGCTTCAAACGGTGTGGTTTTAATACTTGCTTGATAGCTGTTATTATAAGAAAATTCAGCCAACAACAAATATCTATCCCAACCATTACCAAAATCAATCACGCACGCTCGTAACATGTCCTCTAACGTTTGAATGGTCCTTTCACTCTGACCATCTGACTGTGGATCATAAGCGGTGCTCATATCCATTTTAGTTCCCAAAGCTTCCTGTAAGGATTGCCAAATCCTCCATTTAAATCGACTGTCTCGGTCTGAAATAATAGATACATGAACACCATGTCTTGAAACAATCTCTTTCAAGTACAATCGAGTGAGCTTCTCCATCGAATCTGTTTCCTTAATAGGCAAGAAATGAGCTGATTTTGTGAGGCGGTCTACAATCACCCAAATGGTATCATAACCACCCACTACTCTCGGTAACTTCGTAATATAATCCATCGTAATGCCTTCCCACTTCCACTCGGGAATCTCAGGTTGCACCAGAAGTCCAGACAGTTTCTGATGTTCAGCTTTAACCTTAGCACATGTCAAACACTTAGCCACATAAGTAGCCACATCAGTTTTCAAATTAGGCCACCAGTATAGCTCCTTAAGATCATGATACATCTTTCCTGAACCAGGATGAGTAGAGTACCTAGACTTATGAGCCTCAGCTAACACAAGTTGTCGCAAATCACTAAATTTTGGAACCCAAAGACATCCCGCAAAATACCGAGTGCCATCTGCTTGTACCTCAAATTTCTTACTCATGCCTCTGACCTTCTCGTTCACGAAGTTTTCCTCCTTGAAGGCTTCTTGTTGTGCCTCGAGAATCTTTCTAGCGAGGTTAGTTCGAGTTGTCATATTCAAGGCTCTAAATCTACGAGGTTCAATCCTCTCTTTTCGACTTAACGCATCGGCCACAACATTGGCCTTTCTCGGATGATATAAAAGTTCACAATCATAATTATTCAACGTCTCAACCCATCATCGCCGCCTCATATTTAGCTGTTTTTGATCAATAATACGTTGAAGACTTTTGTGATCAATGTACACTGTACTTTTGACCCCATATAGATAATGTCTCCAAATCTTAAGCACAAACACAACAGCTCCAATTCTAGATCATGGGTTGTATCATTCTGTTCATGGATCTTCAGCTGACGCGACGCGTAGGAAATGACTTTCTTTCGTTGCATCAAAATACAACCAAAGCCCTGACGTGATGCATCACAATAGACAACAAAATCGTCATTTCCCTCAGGTAGTGACAATATCGGAGCAAAAGTTAATTTCTTCTTCAGAGTTTGAAAAGCAGTTTATTCTTCATCCTTCCACTCATACTGTAACATCCTCTACCTGGCCTAGCTGTAAGATTACTAGTTGCCCTTAAGTTAGTGTAGTGTTATTATATGCTTTTATTATTATTTAATGTTTATTATTATTTAATGATGTGGTTAGGGCCAGTTTGTGACAAGGGTCACAGAACAGGTTTGTTTATTTAATTTGGACTTCATTTGGGTTACCAAATGATGTATGAAAGATATCAGATAACTGATAAATACCCGTGTGTTGCACGGTGTGGAAAATTAACCTAAATTAAGTGACTAGTGCATGTGTTCTTCTTTCCATTTCTAGAAAATTCCCAAACACACCCGTTCTTCATCTCCCTCACCTACTTCAAACCATAATCCTTGATTCCTGTTTTAGAGCTCAAATCGTTTATATCTTTGTGTTCCTTGTGATTTATTGATTCTAACAAGGTAAGAATCATAGCTTTTCATGCTCTAATCTTTGAGAAAATTGAGTTTTTGTGTAAAGTTTTACAAAGTGAGTAATTTGGGTCAAAATGGTTGGATTTGATGTTGTTTGAGTCCAAATCTTGTGGGTTTATGTTTCTACATGTTTAGTGTCTTCGATTTGGTCAGTTTTGAGGTCGTAATCGAGCTCTAGAGCAAGAATTGGTCGATTTTGGGGGAAACCCGTCACTTTGTCTTCAGCTTCTGCAGATAAACACAGTCGGTCGAGTGTCTCGAGACACTCGACCGACCGACTAGACCATCGACCCAGTGTGTATAACCCACGGCCGAGTGTGTCTGTGAGAGACCATCGACCGAGTGACTAGACACTCGGCCGAGTGAGTGTTGACAGTCGGCCGACTGTCTCTGACAGTCGACCGATTGTCTTTGGAAGTGTAATATTTTACCAAGTGTTGATTTTTAGCCGTTATACTGCCCGTTTGTATTTTGATGTCCAGGATGTAAATTTTGAAAGTGCATAGTGTTAAGCAAAAATGTTTAGCGGACGCTTTTTGATAAAAAAAAAATTTCTGTATTGGGTTATTTGGGGTTAACGGACAGAAACTAACTTGTGTATATGTTTTTCTCAGGAGAAAAGGAGAAAGAGAAGGTTCAGTGATTAGATAGCTGAATACCTTCTCATTTGCTGGTAATCGGTGAGTGGGACTAACTGGAGAATATAGTATAGAGAAGCATGTTAAATTATGATTGCCATGCTTGTTAGATATACTTATTATTGTGGTTAGTTAGTACGTTGTGATGACTGCATGTTAGTTGATGCTTGTCTGCTGGAGCCCAGTGCGTCCCTATTGTGTGGTAGCCTCGGTAGGAGAGATCAACCTGCGGGTTGGGTTCCTCATGTGGTAGCCTAGACAATCGAGGTGTATATATATGTGAATAACGCGTTCGTCGCGTGTGGATTATATATATACACACGGTGGTGGAGGAACTTCTGGTAAGCCCCAGTCCGATCAGCTGGTGGTTAATGGTTTGGCCGAGCCGCCAGAGTCTCTGTAGATGGCACTTGGGTGATGTTTGTGTGTTAGACTTTGTGACATGATTAGTATGACAGTTCCTGTATACTATTGCTTGTAGTTAGTCGTACTCACTTAGTTTCGTGCTAATTCCCCTCCATCTCCTCCCTGCAGGTTGTTAACTTTTGTAGATAGTGTTTTTGGGAGAAGACGGGCATGATGATGTTATGTTTGACAGGGTTAACTCTGATGTGGTCTTTTAGGATATGAACCATGTGCTTTTGAAAGCAGAATGTAATTACGTCCTTTCCAGTTGAATATGTAATTTGTTTTAATGACATGTGACATCGGTTTGTACAAATATTGATATCGTATTTAAATAATATAATGCTTCCGCCTCGTATATAAATTTTTTTTAGCGGTGTCATAAGTTGGTATCAGAGCTTAGTTTGGCAGCATGTGCATTGTGATCTAAATGTCATCTTCTCAAACTTAGTATAGTCATGTCAAACATAACATGCTGGGGATGGGTTAAGTGAGTACTAGGACAGGTTATGTGTTAGTTGTTAGTACTAACAGAGTTTATACTAAGCTTTGGTGTGAGTGTTGTGGTAGTGCAGTAATGGCAGATAATGAAGCAAACGCTATTGGCCCCACTGCCCCCGGAACTGGAATCTTCCGAGCTCCTGATGAAGATGAACATGTGTCATCAGAGGAAGAAACCTCTCAAGAAGTAATAAATCTTCAAAATCAATTATTAGAAGCTCAGGAGAAAATTAAGTAATTAGAACAAGAACGGGCGCAATGGCACCCTAACACCACTACGTTGAACAAAACTTTTCCTCCAAATTACCATATTCAAGTCGGTGGTAGTTCTCAGTCACAGTTTCCTCAAACCACCTATCAAAACCTCCAAGTTCCATTCCCGTTTAGTCAGTCGTTTCCAAATTAGATGATATACCCATTTCAAATTCCTGAGACGAGAAAGAAGTGTACATATAAACAGTTTATGGATTGCAAACCTCCTGAGTACAGAAGACACACAAACCCTACGATGACCCTTAATTGGCTAAGAGAAGTGGAGAGGGCGTAAGAAGCATGTTTTTGTGAGCTAGAATCTATGGTGTTATTTGCTAGTAGGCTTCTCAAAGGTGAAGCAATGGAATGGTGGGACTCTATCACTTCATATTTACCTAAAGAACAGATCAGTCAAATTACCTGAGAACAATTTGTTGCTAAGGTTCGTGAGTAGTATTGTTCTGAGTATGAGATGGAAAGATTGAAAACTGAGTTTCTGAGTATGAAGATGACAGAAAGTATGACGATTGATGAAGTTTACAAAGATTTCACATCGAAGTTAAGGTTTTTTCAACAATGGGTACCGACTGAAAAGGATAAAATTCAACATTTCATGCTGGTGATTAATTCAGAGTACAGAACCGTTACGAGATTTGCAACAACCTTGACACAGGCTCATGAGATGGCTAAAGTTACAGAAGGTGATATAATGGCAGCAAAAAGAGAAAGTTCGAGAAGTGGATCTTTTGGGGGTAAATCAGAAGGTCAATTGGGTGGACAATCAAATCAGCAGTCGAGTAAGCAATCCGGTTTTCGTGGTAAAAAGTCAGGCAGGTATAAATAGAAAAGTAAGTCTGGTATTAGTGGATCAGGTTCAAGTCAGTCTGGGTGGTGTAATGTTTGTAAGTCAACCCATACCGGCCCGTGTTCTCCAATAACCAGAAGGTGTTTGAAATGTGGAGTGTTAGGTCATGAATTAACAGCTTGTTCTTTTAAGTCTAATGTTTTTTGGAGTTGCCATCAAGAGGGGTATAAATCAGCAAATTGTCCATCTGCGTCAAGAGCCGGTTCTGGGACAGGGTCAGGGGCGAGGTCGGTAACTTCTGGGGGATCTTCTACTTCTATTGCCGGTCAGAAGAGAAAGAATCATCCAACGGCAGAGGCAAGGGCATTTCAGATGACGGTAAGTTGAAGTTGCCTGTTAGGATGTTAGATGCGCCTTTGGGAATAGAAGTAGCTGATGGTAAGATGGTTCCATGCACATCATCTGTGTCTGGAATTACCATCAAAATTGATGTCCATTCCTTCCCTTTAACCTGTTTATTGATGCCTATATCTAGCTTTGATGTAGTAATAGGCATGAATTAGTTAAGTGCGAATAGGGCTAGTATCAAGTGCCATAAGAAGATGATTTCTTTTCTGTTGGCCGATGGGTCTCGGGTAGTAGCGAGGGGGGAGCGCGGTGGATTTAACTTCCCTATGGTTTCCCTAATGAAAGCTCAGAAGGCGATATCGAAAGGGTGTGATTCGTTCTTAGCCTACGTGATCGATGTTAAGAAAGAAAAGAAGCAGGTGACCGATATTCCCGTCGTGTCCGAATTTCCAGAAGTGTTTCCAGATGATTTACCAGGGTTACCTCCAGTACGTGAGGTAGAGTATAAAATTGATTTGGTTCCAGGTGCTACGCCAGTTGCAAAAGCTCCTTATAGATTAGCTCTGTCAGAAATCCGAGAAATGATGTCTCAGATTCAGGAACTGTTAGATAACGGGTTTATCCGACCAAGTTCTTCACCGTGGGGGTGCTCCTGTGTTGTTTGTGAAAAAGAAAGATGGGTCGCTTCGGATGTGTATAGATTACCGTGATTTGAATAAGAGAACAATAAAGAATAAGTATCCTTTACTGATGTTATGCGAGGTGTATACGAAATAGTTATATTTTTATTGCGAAATACTATTAAATACGATACAATTTTACACAAGTTATTTATTTATTGAATGGGATATACCTAAACCTTGCTACAACACTTATAGGCAGTGTACCTAACCGTAGAGTAGTGTAGTTTTTAGTAAGTCCGGTTCATCCACAGGGAGCTAGCCAAGTTTAACGCTATATTTTTTAAACTATATTTGTATAAATATATATATATATATATAAGTAGTATTATTATTATAAAAAGAGGGTTTTACCGTTTAATAACTGGTTTGTCGATTTTATGTCTTAAGTCGTAATTAAAACCTAATGTAAAATATTAAATATACAAATGACTTAATTTAAAGCATAAAGTAAATAACGATAATAAAAGTGCGATAATTGAAAGTACGATAATTAAAATGACGATAAATAAAATTGCGATAATTAAAAGTACGATAATTAAAGGTGCGATGAGATATAAAATAAAGGAATTATGCTTATTTAAACTTCCGTAATCATGATGTCCGACGTGTTGATTTTAATTTATTGCCATGGGTTAATTGTCCTTTATCCTGGATTATTCGATATGTCCATCTGGTTTTTGTCCATAACAGTCCATCAGTCATAAATACAAAGTGCGAGTGTCCTCGTCAAATTATCCTTATACCCGAAGTCAAATATTCCAACTAATTGGGGACTTAAACTGTAATAAGGTTTTAATACATTGTTAATGATTACACCGGGTTATCGACTGTGTGCAATCCAAGGTTTTAATACTTTATTAACAATTACACCAAGTGTCCTTATATGTAATCCACCCCTGTTTTAATGAGTCTATTGACTATTAATCCATTCCCGTGTCCGGTTAAATGAACGATTATTAGTATTTATAAATATCCCACCCATCGTGTCCGATCGAGTGTATATGGTTATTTATAGATACGTCAAATTGTAAATCTCTATATTAAATTAACGAACTATCATTCAGTTAAACAAATATAAATCCCATTAATAGCCCATAGTCCAATTTCCACAAGTGTCGGTCTTTTGTCCAAACCCCAATTATGGTCCAAAGCCCTTTTACCTCATTTTAATATTTAGTCCAACATCATGATTACTTCAATTTAAATAAGCATAATAATAACTTAGCTACGAGACATTAATTTAAAAAGGTTGAACATAACTTACAATGATTATTAATAGCGTAGCGTTACACGGACAGAATTTCGACTTACAAACTTAAAACATTCGCCAACATAACCTTATTATTATTAAACTTAAATTAAAATTAAAATTAAAATTATATATATATATATATATATATATATATATATATATATATATATATATATATATATATATATATATATATATATATATATATATATATATATATATATATATATATTTACGTAGATAGAAAGAAGGAAAAGGAATGAATGAAATTGATCAGAATGCGCGGCCTTTTATAGGCCCACTTTGAACTGTTGTGCTCCGCGACTGCGGTGGTTTTGTGCTTCACAGCTCCGCGAGTGCGGAGCTTTGGAATCTAGCTCACTATAGTGAGTTAAACGTGGGCTGCTTATAATTATAATATATAATAATATATATAATTAATTATATATTATATTATATTCTTGTGCATAGTTGACATGAAATTTTTGGTCCGTTGCGTCGCGTGCTGAAAGTTGGTTCATGTCTTGGTTCCAGATTTTCGAACGTCCTTTCGTACTATTTAATATCTTGTACTTTGCGTTTTGCAGCTCGTACTCTTGTAACTTTTAGACGTTTCTCAGCAATAATTTGAACCACTTGGATTGTACTTTGTACTTTTTAGCTTTTTAGTCGTTTGCGTCTTCAAATCGTCGAATCTGTCTTTTGTCTTCACCTTTTATTATTTAAACAAATATCACTCGTAAATAGAACAATTGCAACTAAAAGCTTGTATTTCTTGAAGGATAATGCTATGAAATATGTGTTTGTTTTTAGCATTATCAAATATTCCCACACTTGAGCGTTGCTTGTCCTCAAGCAATATAGATCTTGAATAAAACTTTACTAGAATCACTTCTTTATTCTTCACACTTTGTACATCAGTGATTTCAATACGGCGGTTATGAACAATGATGGTAACGATGTGGTTTACAGTCCCACATGACTATAAAAATTTAGATACGTTAGGAAATTGGATCTTTATGAAAATATTTGATCTTTTGAAAATTCAATCTAGTTTTTACCCTATATAAGTTTTTCGGAATAACCCTTCACCGGTGTTTGCAAATTGTTTTTGTGGGTTTCGTGGGTTTCAGATTTGAAAATTTTAGCTCAAAACTTATGGTTTTGTGTCACCCACTTGCTAACCTTGTATTGGGAAAGCAACACGTCCAGTATACTTGCTCTGTATATTACCTTTTGGTAAACTACCGTTCGGTTGTAAAGGAAAGCATTGAACAAGCAACTGTTAAGGCAATGTCTAATGACATGCTTTTGATTATGGTCTATATCGTGTCGGATGCAATTACTATCCTTTGTATGAGCAATAGTAAAGATCACCCTATAGTTTTTCGGTCTGGCACAAAGTCCTATCTTAGACCATGCTATGCAACCACCGTTCTTACGGTTGACACCCAATTTGGTTCAGGTGACCTAATGAATTCTGGTGAATTCTTAGGATTTTACGTTCAATGGTAATGAACGCATTAAAAATGGGTTTTCAGAAAACAAATCGGTTTGTAATTTGATCAAAATATTTTCTCGTTCAAGCTCAAGTTTAGATATCATCGAATTCCATGAGTTTATAATTCTCAATCTTTAAGGTCAATCTCAAGGATTGAGTAATATTTGGCTTAAAAGCTGATTTTTGATCTTTTAAGGAGATTATCCTTTCTGGGGATCTGATTCATTAGTCTTTATAAGTTAATTTGCACGGTGCCCCCCCATTGTACAAGACAAATCCTCTCATGATTAGGATAAGTCTGACCACTTGGCGACCCTGTTTGATGCTGAGGTCCGTAGATTTCCAGCAGATTTTTCGAGAAAACTTTTCAAGGTTTTTCATAGTCTCTACAACTGGTCTGGACGACAACTTCCCGACCTAAATCAAGAAGCGCGTGTCTTTTTCTCGGAAGACTTTACTTCCTTTTAAATCAAGTGGCACATTTCTTTCAAATATATTATAAGAAATCGGGTAAAACTGATAAAAACGTTCAAAACAAAAGTATCTTTAATTATTTGTACAAAGATATGTGATATGTGATTTAAATAACTTGGTAAAAATTTCCCACACTTGGCTTTTATTTTCCTTTCTTTGCTTTTTTATTCTCCTCTATTTCATTTTAAATGAATTCTAACATTTTGGGTTGTTTCTCAATTTATGTCCTTTACGAGGTAACGACAATTTCGGTATTAACACCTAGTTTTATCGTTCATAAATATGTATAAACATGATTTTGAATTCATTTATTTGAAAATTTTTAAAATTTTTACTAGAAATGAGTAGTCAGTATATAAGACTAGGGCTGTTCTATATTATCAGAGAGCTCTAGATTCTAATACAACTACTGCGTTACTAGTAAAGTTTAATGGTGGCTATTATACCAAGTGTATAAGTCAAAAAATTTTAAAACCGAAAGAATTTAATCCCTTCCCACACTTAAGAACTTGCAATGCCCTCATTTGCAAGAAATCAGTAACATTTTAAATTATTGAGGATGATTAGCGTAGAAAAATTATTAAAATTTTACCAAAGTTTCCAAACATATTGGCGTTTGTTTTGAATGATAAATGGTGCACTTCATTTGTTCATTCCGTCTGTTGTTACATCACACTTGTTTTTCGTTTTGTCGTCAAAATTAATAGCTTTTACTGAACTTAATTCTAGTCTTTGAAAGTGCGCTGTTTTACCCTGTTTTGTACATGAGATAGACTACAAACATATATGTATATATGTATATATATATATATATATATATATATATATATATATATATATATATATATATATATATATATATATATACATACATATTTTTGAAGTTGGGTATATCACCCCACATTCAAAAATTATTAAAATCTAATAATAAAAGTTAGAAAATTATAAAAACTATTATAGTATCAAAAGAAGTATTAAAAGTATAAAATTACAAGTTACAAAATAAATAAAAATAGGCATAAAAGAAAATTAGGGTTGATGAGGATGGTGCCTGTAGGGATTCCATTCATAGCCGTAAGTGCTGTAGAATGCTTGAGCTGGGTCATATGTAGGGTACGGTGGTCGGGTCTGTGTAGTCCAGGGAGGAAATATGGGCATTTGAGTAGGAATGTAGTTTGTATTTATATGTGCACAATGACTTATGATTTGGTTTTGATGATACTGCCAATCTTGAAATGCTCGTTGTCTAGCCATTTCATACTCATGTTGAGCCATAAAAATTTGCATTTCTGTCATCTGATTCCCCCCTCCCATATTACCTTGCTGCTGATCTCTTTCGACCTGTGGATGATTGCCATCATATGGTGCTGCAGCGTTATGTCGTTTCTTTAAAACCTTAGCACCATGATATACTTTCAAACCAATTGTATCATGGGGTTCTGGTGCTGCAATTATTAATCCCCCTGACTTCTATCGACACCGAGATACTCAGCAATTAAAGTAACAAAGATACCACCTCCTATTATACTATTAGGCCGTATACCCCTAACCATAGCCGATAAATAATAACCCACACAATAAGGTATACTCACAGCGCTCTGTGGGTCTCGAATACACATGAGATAAAATAAATCATTTTCATTCACCTTCTCTTTGTTCCTACCTCGCTGTGTAATCGAGTTTGCTAAGAACCTATGGATTACTCTTAGCTCAGCTCTATCAATATCAGTATAAGAGTAATATCCCCCACGAAATTGGTTATGGCTAGTCATTCTACTCCATATTCCATTCATATCAAACTTTTCATCAACCCTCCTACCATTAACTATCAACCTTTGACAATCAGTAGATGCTAGTTTCTCAGGCGTATATATACACAAAGCCTGAGCCATGTCTAGTAGAGACATATGGCGCATCACACCTCCTAAAAAAATCTAATAAAACTCTGATCGGTTAAGGTAGTTACCCAATCATTTATTTCAACACTACATAATAATTCCACACACCATTCTCTATATACATGCCTACGTATATTGAATAAACGTTCCCAATAATTAAAAGTAGAATTATAATACCTTTGTGTAAGTAATTCTCTGATTGGATCGGCCAATCCCACTGTTTCTAACGGTTCCCAATCTATTACCCTGGGTACTTCAACAACATTAGATTGAAGGGTGTGTAAGTTCCTTTGATATTTTGGATATTCTATCTAAAATCTGTCAAACCTCAAGTTTGGGTGTAAATCTGCCTCATGGATATTTGAAAATGAAATGACTTGATGAGGTATATTTTGTCTGTATTGGTCATTAATATCCTGTTCGTCTGCATTCTCAGGAGGAGCATTGCGAGCCTGAGATCCGGATGAAGATTCACCCCTTTCAGTCTGCAACAAACATTAAACACAATTTTTGTGCATCCAAATATGCATTAGTGTTAGCAGAATGATAACTCAAAACAATCACAATGACATGTTTAATCCATATTAAAATTTATACGCATTTTCGCAATATTAACAATTCTACACTTTTACAAATAAACATATATGAAAATGTATACAATGTTTCTTAGCATTCATCTTCTAAATCATGTCAAAAATAATCATTATAGCAATTAAATGAGTTCCAAATGGCATTCATATCAATTAAATCGAGTTCATGCATTTTTGACTCAAAAAGTCCACTTTAATACTCAAAAATCATGTTTAGGATCAAAGTTTTGATCATTTAGCAACCTAAACATGTTACACTACTTAATTAAGCATGAACCATCAACAAAATTCGGCCATAACCCGTTTATATCAAAAAGCCCCAATTTTGCTCAAGAACACAAACCCTAGATTACTCAAAAATTGAAGTTTAAGGCTTCTAATCATGTTAAACAGCATCAATCTAGGTTATACAAGCATAATATACAAACAATTTAAGCACAATTAAACTAGAAATCATCAAAATCAAATTAGGTATAATTTTGCTCAAGAACACTAAAAATCCGGATTAAAGAGTGTTAAGATGTAAAAATTACCGATTTTCTTGAAAAACTTCTTGGCAAGTATCTCCTCATCGTGATTTTAGCAAAAAAATTTGATGATTATCGGTTAAAAATTGCGTTTTTAGCGGGTTTTTGTGGGTTTTTTCGCAGAAAATATGTAGGGGGTGTGTATGTAGACTGGTCTGTTCGACCAGTTAACCTAGTCTGGGATTTCATTTTTCCGCGAGTGCGGATGTGGGACCACACAAAACTCTGCGAGTGCGGATTTCTTTTTTTTTTTTAAACCTTTAACTTATAAAACAAATAATTAATTAATTTTAAAAATTTGTTTCTTACTAGAATGAGGGCGTTTCGGTACGTTGACCTAATTCATCCCTCGATAAAATTTTAAAATTTGTCGTTTTAAAGCGATTGTTTTAAAAGCAAAGATTTTTGAGTTTTTTAAATGTTTTTGGCATACTTTAAATCAATAAGATTAAAAATAATGATAACAAAATTTCTCGCCCCGCCCTTGGGTAAAGCAATTTCAGTTCCATGACCTAGTTTTCAACTTACGACGAATTTTAGAAATCATATTTTTAACTTAATAAAATAAAGTAAATTTTTATTTTTAAATTCACACCAAACTTAAATTTTAAAATGCATAAGATTTCATATAAATATTATTAATATTTATATATTTTAGTTTTACAAACTCATATTAAAAATATTAGTTTTTAAAATATTTACAAACTTAATTATATTGGTTTTAAAAATTTACAATAATTATTTAATATTAATTTAAAAACAAGGTAAAAATTAAAATTAAAAATATTTTTGGTCTTTTATCCCACTTTAATCAATCAAATATTATCAAAAATATACGCCCCTCTTTTGGGTAAAGTAATTTCGGCTATTTTACCTAGTTTTACTCCTGACGAATTTTTTAAATATTTTGTATTGATTGATTAAAGATATTTATACCTTTTGAATAAATGGTAAATTTCGCAGTGATGAATTAAATTTTTGTATGATATCAATAATTTTGATTTCGCATACCTAATTTTATTGAATATCAATTTAATACTTTATAGCGAACGATTCAGCGTTTATTATCAAAAGGTTAAAAGCAATAAAATAAAATAAAAACTGTACATACTTACCTATGAGCTAGAATTCTCAGAGACCTGCTTTAGCCGACTCATAGGAGAGTCGTTTGATTTGATTTTCCATAGCTACATAAGCGTAACCTCGATTTTTCAATAACTTTTCTTCTAAACATATGAACGGTCCTTCTCTGCATAGAGTAACAAATTCGGTATTTGAATATGTTTGATTGTTTGAACATTTACCTTCGTGTGACCATTTTCCGCATTTATGACATCTTTCAAGGTGTCGTGCTCTTATTTTTGTTGCGGATTTTGATTTTCCTTTACCAAAATGTGTCTTATGATGATCTTTCCTGAGTTCCTTTCTCACTTCGTCCATTTTGCTTCTTATGAATGATACTAGTTCACTCGGGAAGATGTTATTATTACGTTTAGTAATCATAGCGTGTAGTAGTAGACAATGGTTCAGATCAAAGGAATTCTTCATCTTGTAAAACTTAAAAGAAATAAAAATTCAAAATGGAGGGAGAAGACTAGTTCTTTAGGGTCTGCTAGGGAAAGACCATTCGGATTCCATTCTCGGAAACTACACGAAAATAGAATATCTAACTCTAACAGAAATACATATTACCCTTAAAAGATTCGAACGTTCCCACACTTAATTAGCTGTGGTGTCAAAATTGTGATTAACTTCATCTTCAACTTCCATTGTATTATTTATGTAATGTTTAACTCTGTGACAATTAACCTTAAATTCAATCCCATTTGAATTTATTAACTCTATTGTTCCATATGGGAAAACTCTTTTGACTATGAATGGTCCAGACCATCTTGATTTCAATTTTCCAGGAAATAGCTTGAATCGTGGATTGAAAAGAAGAACTCGGTCTCCTTCTTTAAATTCTTTTGAACTTCTGATTCTTTTATCATGTCATTTCTTCATTCTTTCTTTATAGATTAACGGATTTTCATATGCTTCATGTCTCAATTCTTCTAATTCGTTTAATTGACTTAACCGTAGACGTCCGGCTTCATGTAAATGAAGATTACATGTCTTCAAAGCCCAAAATGCTTTGTGCTCAATTTCTACTGGAAGGTGACATGCTTTTCCGTAAATAATTTTAAAAGGTGTGGTTTCAATTTGAGTTTTGTAGGCGGTTCTGAAAGCCTAGAGTGCATCCTCCAATTTTATGGACCATTCCTTTGGATTTGATCCTACTTTTTTTTTCTCTAGAATACGTTTTAATGCTCGGTTGGTATTTTCAACTTGTCCACTTGTTTGTGGATGATAATCGGTTGAGATTTTGTGAGTTACTCCATATCTTTTAAGAACTTTCTCAAGTTGATTATTACAGAAATGAGTACCCCGATCACTTATTAAAGCTTTCGGTGTTCCGAACCTTGCAAAAAGACGTTTTAAGAAGTTGACTACAACTCATGCATCGTTAGTTGGGAGAGCTTGTGCTTCCGCCCATTTAGATACATAATCAATGGCAACGAGGATGTAGAGATTATTATGAGATTTTGGAAATAGACCCATTAAGTCAATACCCCAAACGTCAAATACTTCACATACTTGAATGACATTTTGTGGCATTTCATCACGTTGACTTATTTTTCCGGCTCTTTGACAAGCATCACAGGATTTACAAAATCCAGTATCGTAGACTTTTCTTGCTGTGAGTTGAGCCCATAATGCCCTCCTGTTGGTCCTGTGTGACAATGGTTTAATATTTGACTAGCTTCATCCCCAAATACGCATCGGCGTATTATTCCATCGGGACAACTTTTAAACAAATGTGGATCTTCCCAAAAATAGTGTTTTATATCACTAAAGAATTTCTTTCGTCTTTGGTATGACAACCCTTTTTCAAGGAATCCACATACTAAGTAGTTTGCATAGTCTACAAACCATGGAATTTCACTATAATCGATTTTCAATAGACATTCATTAGGAAAGTTGTCTTGTATACCCGATTCATTTAGAACTTCTAATTCGGGATTTTCAAGACGAGAAAGATGATCAGCGGTGAGATTTTCTGCTCCCTTTTTGTCTAGAATTTCATTATCGAACTCTTGTAAGAGTAAGATCCAACGGATTAATCGTGGTTTGGCATCTTGTTTTGAAAATAGGTATCTAAGAGCAGAATGGTCGGTATAGACCACCGTTTTAGCTAGAACGAGATATGAACAAAATTTGTCAAAAGTAAAGACAATAGCAAGGAGTTCTTTTTCAGTAGTTGTGTAATTCGTTTGTGCTCCTTGTAACGTCTTACTAGCGTAATAAATAAGTTGAAATCGTTTTTCAATCCTTTGTCCTAAAACGGCTCCCATTGCAAAATCAGTTGCATCGCACACGAGTTCAAATGGTAGATTTCAATTTGGAGTTATCATGATCGGCGCATTAGTGAGTTTTTCTTTAAGAATATTAAAAGATTTGATGCATTCATCCGAAAAGATGAATGGAGCATCCTTTTCTAGGAGTTTATTCATAGGAGTGGCAATTTTAGAAAAGTCTTTTATAAAACGTCGGTAAAAACCGGCATGCCCTAGAAAACTCCTAACTCCTCTAACATTGGTGGGATGTGGAAGTTTAGTAATTAAATCTACTTTAGCTCTATCCACTTCAATTCCTTCCTTTGAAATTTTATGACCAAGAACGATGCCTTCTTTAACCATGAAATGGCATTTCTTCCAATTAAGTACTAGATTTGATTGCTCGCATCTAATAAGCATTCATTCAAGATTAACTAGACATGTTTCAAAAGTATCACCGAAGACTGAAAAGTCATCCATGAAAACTTTCATGCATTCTTCTATCATGTCGTGAAAAATTGCCATCATGCACCTTTGAAAGGTTGCAGGGGCGTTGCAAAGTCCAAATGGCATGCGTTTGTAAGCAAAAGTACCATAAGGGCACGTGAAGGTGGTTTTCTCTTGGTCCTCGGGTGCTATTGGAATTTGAAAATATCCGGAGAAACCGTCAAGAAAACAATAGTAACTATTCCCGGCTAATCTTTCCAACATTTGATCAATGAAAGGTAAGGGAAAGTGATCTTTTCTGGTGGCTTCATTTAATTTTCTATAATCAATACAAACACGCCATCCTATTACAGTCCTAGTAGGAATAAGCTCATTTTTTTTCATTTGTGATGACAGTCATGCCACCCTTCTTAGGTACACATTGAACTGGACTTACCCATGGACTATCAGGTATTGGATAAATTAAACCTGCATCTACTAGTTTAATAATTTCTTTCTTAACAACATCTTGCAGATTAGGATTTAGTCTTCGTTAGCGTTGCACATAGGTTTTATGGCCTTCTTCCATAAGGATTTTATGTGTGCAATATGAAGGACTTATGCCTTTAATGTCATGAATCTTCCATGCAATAGCTGGTTTATGAGCTTTTAGCGCAGAAATGAGTTGAGATTTTTCATTTTCCGTGAGAGAAGACAATATTATTACAGGTAATTCAGATTTACCATGTAAATAAGCGTATTCCAAATGGTTTGGAAGTGGCTTTAACTCTAATGTCGGTGGTTCTTCTATCGATGATTTGTATCGATATCTGTCTTCCTCTTTTAGCATTTGAAGTTCTTCTGTTGTTGGTTCATATTCATTAGCCATAAGTGTAGCTAACATTTCAGCTTCATCAATTGGTTTAGTTCCTTCTCCTAAAGAACATTCTCCTGTTCCTTGTAATTCTAGAAATTCTTGTAACAAATCTGCATGTGAATCTATAGTTTGAATGTAATTACATGTATCATCTGCAGATTGCGGTTTTTGCATGGTTCTATCCACAGAAAAGGTAACACTCTCGTCCTCTATACTTAGGGTCAGTTTCTTACCGAACACGTCTATTATTATTTTAGCCGTATTTAAGAATGGTCTTCCTAATATAAGAGGAACTTGAGAATCTTCTTCCATGTCGAGAATAACAAAATCTACTGGAAATACTAAAGTACCTACTTTAACTAGCATGTTCTCCATTATCCCTCTAGGATATTTTACTGATCGATCTGCTAGTTGTATGCTTATTCGTGTTGGTTTCAATTCTCCAAGGTCTATTTTAGCGTATAGTGAATACGGCATTAAATTTATACTAGCACCTAAGTCTGCCAATGCTTCTATTGAACTAAGACTACCCAGAAAACATGGAATTGTGAAACTTCCTGGATCTGAGAGTTTTTCTGGTAGCTTATTCAACAGCACTGTAGAGCAATTAGCATTCATAGTAACAGCCGAGAGTTCTTCAATTTTCTTTCTATTTGTGATTAGATCTTTCAAGAATTTAGCATATCTTGGCATTCCTGAAATCACATCAATGAAAGGAAGATTGACATTTATTTGTTTAAACATATTCAAGAATTTAGATTGTTCGGCTTCAAGTCTTTCTTTTCTCATTTTACTCGAGTAAGGAAGCGGTGGTTGGTATGGTTTAACATAAGGCTTTGCCTTAACTGTATTATCTTCATTAACCTTTTCAACTACCGGTTATTTTTCCTTTTCTTGATCAGATTGTGGTTCTTGTGGAGTAGGAATAGAGTCATCAGAATTTACATGCATTTCAGGTGGTTTAAGTGTAATACCACTTCTTGTGGTAATGGCTTTAGCTGTTTCATTCCGGGGGTTAGCATTTATATCGCTAGGTAGACTCCCTGGTTTTCTTTCACCAATCAACCTTGCTAGGTTGCTCACTTCTTGTTCCAGATTTGGGATAGAAGCTTGTTGATTTCTAAATGCTTGAGTATTTTGTTCATTAGTTTGTTTCTGAGATGTGAAAAAATGCGTTTGAGATTCAACTAGCTTTGACATCATATCTTCTAAATTTGGCT
The DNA here is from genome assembly GCF_046630445.1 of Rutidosis leptorrhynchoides. Classification (NCBI taxonomy): domain Eukaryota; kingdom Viridiplantae; phylum Streptophyta; class Magnoliopsida; order Asterales; family Asteraceae; genus Rutidosis; species Rutidosis leptorrhynchoides. Next base: position 345,566,534 of record NC_092339.1, on the reverse strand, counting down.
TTTTATCATCGGTTTGTGATGGTTTAATTGGAAAAATAGGTCTTTGCTGGTTGTAAGTATTATTAGATACTTGTTGATTGCTAGGACCTTGTTGGTTGTTGTATGGAACATTTCGGTTATAATTCTGATTTTGATTGTAGTTTGGTCTTGGCGGTTGATAATTATTCTGATAATTATTTCCAGGCCTTTGGTTCATGTATGAAACATTCTCTCTTTGTTCCATTGTTTGTTCAATACTGAGACAATCTTTTGTCAAATGTGGTCCTCCACACTGTTCACAACTAATTCGTATTGCGTGAATATCTTTAGTCATATTTTCCATTCGTCTCTCGAAAGCATCTATCTTTGCAGAAATGGAATCAAAGTCATGGCTAGAATCGGCTCTAGCCGCTTTAGATGATCTAACGATGTCTTTTTCTTGATGCCACTCATGTGAGTGGGAAGCAGTGTTATCAATAATTTTGTAAGCTTCAGTTGCGGTTTTCTTCATAATGGAACTACCAGCTGCTATATCGATGTCTTTTCGTGTAGTAATGTCGCATCCTTAGTAGAATATTTGTACTACTTGATAAGTGTCTAAACCATGTTGAGGACATCCTCTCAAAAACTTTCCAAATCTTGTCCACGTCTCATATAGAGTTTCATTTGGCTTTTGTGTGAACGTAACTATTTCTCCTTGAAGTCTTACGGCTTTAGATGCCGGAAAGAATTGTTTAAGAAAATTTTCAACTAAAACATCCCATGTGTCAATCGCCCCTTCAGGTAACGATTCTAACCAATCTTTGGCTTCTCCCTTTAAAGTCCAGGGAAATAACATGAGATAGATCTGTTCATCCTCAACTTCTCTGATTTTAAATAGAGTACAGATCCTATTAAAGGTACGAAGATGTTCGTTTGGATCTTCCTTCGGCACACCACTAAATTGGCATTGATTAGTTACCATGTGTAGTATTTGTCCTTTGATTTCATAATCTGGTGCATTAATGTAGTGACCCTAATTTTTCCATGTTTATATAAATTAATTGAGATTAATATTTACATGACTAAATATTTCCAACATGTTAAGCAATCAAACTTGTTAAGACTTGATTAAATGAAATAAGTTTCATATAGACAATTGATCACCCAAGTTGACCGGCGAATTCACGAATGTTACAAATTTGTAAAAACTACATGTTGTGGTATATATAGACATATATATATGGTTGACATGAGATTATGATGAGTAAGTATCTCACTAAGTATATTAACAATGTGTGATATACATAAGAAATGAGATTACTAAGTTAAGAAACTCGAAATGATATATATAACGATTATCGTTATGATAACGTCTACTAAATACATATGTATCATATTAAGATATTGATACACTATATTTAATATGATAAAATGATATTTAAATATATCATTAAGTGTGTTAACAATGAACTACATATGTAAAAACAAGACTACTAACTCAAGAATTAATGAAACGAGACTTATATGTAACGATTATCGTTGTAACGATATTTTAATGTATATATCATATTAAGAGATATTCATACATCATAATATCATGATAATATAATAATTTAACAACTCATTTGATATAATAAACATTGGGTTAACAACATTAATTGAGATCGTTAACTTAAATGTTTCAAAACAACACTTACATGTAACGACTAACAAAGACTTAACGACTCCATTAGAATGTATATACATGTTGTGTTTTGATATGTATTCTTACACTTTTGAAAGACTTCAAGACACATATCAAAGTACTTCTACTTAACAAAAATGCTTACAATTACATCCTCGTTCAGTTTCATCAACAATTCTACTCGTATGCACCTGTATTCGTACTCGTACAATACACAGCTTTTAGATGTATGTACTATTGGTATATATACTCCAATGATCAGCTCTTAGCAGCCCATGTGAGTCACCTAACACATGTGGGAACCATCATTTGGCAACTAGCATGAAATATCTCATAAAATTACAAAATATTAGTAATCATTCAAGACTTATTTACATGAAAACAAAATTACATATCCTTTATATTTAATCCATATACCAACGACCAAAAATACCTACAAACACTTTCATTCTTCAACTTTCTTCATCTAATTGATCTCTCTCAAGTTTCATCTTCAAGTTCTAAGTGTTCTTCATAAATTCCATAAGTATAGTTTCATAAAAATCAAGAATACTTCCAAGTTTACAAGTCTACTTCCAAGCTTTGTAATCCATTCCAAGTAATCATCTAAGATCAAGGAACCTTTGTTATTTACAGTAGGTTATCTTTATAATTCAAGGTAATATTCATATTCAAACTTTGATTCAATTTCTACAACTATAACAATCTTATTTCGAGTGAAAATCTTACTTGAACTGTTTTCGTGTCATGATTCTGCTTCAAGAACTTTCAAGCCATCCAAGGATCCTTTGAAGCTAGATCCATTTTTCTCATTTCCATTAGTTTTATCCAGAAAATTTGAGGTAGTAATTATGTTCATAACATCATTCGATTCATACATATAAAGCTATCTTATTCGAAGGTTTAAACTTGTAATCACTAGAACATAGTTTAGTTAATTCTAAACTTGTTCGTAAACAAAAGTTAATCCTTCTAACTTGACTTTTAAAATCAACTAAACACATGTTCTATATCTATATGATATGCTAACTTAATGATTTAAAACCTGAAAACACGATGAACACCATAAAATCGGATATACGCCGTCGTAGTGAAACCGGGGGCTGTTTTGGTTTGGATAATTAAAAACTATGATAAACTTTGATTTAAAAGTTGTTCTTCTGGGAAAATAATTTTTCATATGAACATGAAACTATATCCAAAAATCTTGGTTAAACTCAAAGTGAAAGTATGTTTTTCAAAATGGTCATCAAGATGTCGTTCTTTCGACGGAAATGACTACCTCTTTAGTAATTGACATGTAACTTAAATTTCTGACTATAAACCTATACTTTTTCTATTTGGATTCTTAAATTAGAGTTCAATATGAAACCATAGCAATTTGATTCACTCAAAACGGATTTAAAATGAAGAAGTTATGGGTAAAACAAGATTGGATATTTTTGATCTTTTTAGCTACGGGAAATGTTTAACAAATCTATACAAATCATATCCTAGCTAACTTATATTGTATTATACATGTATTCTAATATATTATGTAATCTTGGGATACCATAGACACGTATGCAAATGTTTTGACATATCATATCGACCCATGTATATATATTATTTGGAACAACCATAGACACTGTATATGCAGTAATGTTGGAGTTAGCTATACAGGGTTGAGGTTGATTCCAAAAATATATATACTTTGAGTTGTGATCTAGCCTGAGACGTGTATACACTGGGTCGTGGATTGATTCAAGATAATATATATCGATTTATTTCTGTACATCTAACTGTGGACAACTAGTTGTAGGTTACTAACGAGGACAGCTGACTTAATACACTCAAATCTTTAAAACATAATAAAAATGGTTGTAATTATATTTTGATCATACTTTGATATATATGTACATATTTGTATAGGTTCGTGAATCGATCCGTGGCCAAGTCTTATTTTCGAGGAAGGAAATATCTTTGAAAGTGAGTTATAGTCCCACTTTTAAAATCTAATATTTTTGGGATGAGAATACATGCAGGTTTTGTAAATGATTTACAAAATAGACACAAGTACGTGAAACTACATTCTATGGTTGAATTATCGAAATCAAATATGCCCCTTTTTATTAAGTCTGGTAATCTAAGAATTAGGGAATAGACACCCTAATTGACGCGAATCCTAAAGATAGATCTATTGGGCCTAACAAACCCCATCCAAAGTACCGGATGCTTTAGTACTTCAAAATTTATATCATATCCGAAGGGTGTCCCGGAATGATGGGGATATTCTTATATATGCATCTTGTTAATGTCGGTTACCAGGTGTTCACCATATGAATGATTTTTATCTCTATGTATGGGATGTGTATTGAAATATGAAATCTTGTGGTCTATTGTTACGATTTGATATATATAGGTAAAACCTATAACTCACCAGCATTTTTGTTGACGTTTAAAGCATGTTTATTCTCAGGTGAATACTAAGAGCTTCCGCTATTGCATACTAAAATAAGGACAAGATTTGGAGTCCATGTTTGTATGATATTGTGTAAAAACTGCATTCAAGAAACATTTGTCGATGTAATATATTTCTATTGTAAACCATTATGTAATGGTCGTGTGTAAATAGTATATTTTAGATTATCATTATTTGATAATCTACGTAATGCTTTTGAAACCTTTATTGATAAAATAAAGGTTATGGTTGTTTTAAAAATGAATGCAGTCTTTGAAAAACGTCTCATATAGAGGTCAAAACCTCGCAACGAAATCAATTAATATGGAACGTTTATAATCAATATGAACGGGACATTTCAGTTGGTATCATAGCGTTGGTCTTAGTGAACCAGAAAATTTTCATTAGTGTGTCTTATCGAGTTTGTTAGGATGCATTAGTGAGTCTGGACTTCGACCGTGTTTTCTTTAAAAATGATTGCTTAACATTTTTGTTGGAAACTATATATTATTAACATGTAAATATTATGTGATATATTAATCTCTTAACATGTTTGACATTGTGTGATAGATATCTACATCTAGCATAAATCTCATTGACTCACCTAATAATAACGAAGAGTCGAATATATATTGGCAAGATTCACAAGTTCTCGAAGAACCGGAAGAAGAGGAAACGGAACCGGAAGAAGAGGAACCGGAAGAAGAGGAACCAGAAGAAGAGGAACCGGAAGAAGAAGAGGTCCCGGAGGGGGAATAGTAAGAACCACAGAAAACCGGTCAAATAAAAGAAAATCCTCAACCAATAGACCAAAGTTAATAATGGTCAATGGTGTTTCCGCTAAGGAAGCAAAATATTGGGAAAATTACCAATTTTCTGATGAATCCGATCCTGATGAGGATTCCGATGATGTTATAGAAATTACCCCGACCCAATTTAATGAGGCAAAAGAAAATAATAAGGGAAAAGGCATCAAAATAGAGAAATCTGATTCCAACCCCGATGAACTTTATATGTACCGTCAACACCCGTATTTTCAATATCGTGCCAATAACCCGGGAACCTCTAAACCACCAGGTTTTTCTAAACCAATGTGGAAAATGACGACTCGTATTAGAGGAACATCATATATCCCTAGAAGATTAGGAAAAAGAACCAAGTCCGAAGAAGAAGAAACTAGTGATTCAGATTAGAGGGGTGTGAGCATGTTGTATAATAAATGTATTGTAGTGTGCTTGTACTTTTATGTTCTATGTAAAAATTGCTTGTATTGTTTGTTATTATGAATATAATCCTTGTCTATTTTACAGTATAAAAACAAAATGGACGTTAAGGGTAGACAACCAAATATTTTAGAAGACCTACCAGAGGATATGATTGAGGAAATCTTGTCTAGAGTCGGTCAGAATTCATCAGCACATTTAGTTATGGCGAAATTAACTTGTCAAACATTTGAAAGACTTTCCAGAAATGCCTTAGTTTATAAAAGGCTTTCCTTTGATAGGTGGGGTATATCACATTGTTTTCTTTAAAGCGTTAAATGCAGGGAACCCAAATGCAACTTTACATTACGGGCTAAGAACCTATTTTGACTCAACATATCCCAACATAGGATTTCGTGAATTTGAAAGAGCTTCTAACATGCAACATAAAGAAGCATGTTATGCTTACGGGTTAGTGATGTTCGCTTCTTACCAAAGTGAGAAAAAGAACATCGGATTGCAGCTTTTAAATAAAACTTTCCCACAAGTAACGGATTCAGTAGTTGGGGTGAGAAACAAGGTTTTTAGATTATTACGGGGCTGTTGGACATTACGAAACCCTCGTCCTTTTGACGACATTACAACATGATGCCTAGCCAATGGTCATAACGGTTATTTTCCACAAGACCAAGGATGGGAAGTCGTCTTAGTAAAACCAGAATGCATGACTTGTTTCTGGACTTATGAATTACGTGTCTTTATTTCCTTTGCTGAACAACTTGCGTATTAACTAGATTTATCTTCAAAACTGTCCTGTATCATAGTGTACTATATTTCATGTTATATGTAATATAGCGAAGTTGTAAGTTTGAAGAATATTTGTATGTGATATATTATTATAATCAGTTTTTCATATGGAATTGTAGTAGTTGAATTGTATATTAGCTACTAAGTATGAACTTAACGGGTAGGTAGTACCCGAATTTAAACTTATAAAACGCTAATATGAAGAAAAAGCTTTTATAAATGAGTTCATATTATGCTACGAGATACTATTGACTACTCTTAATATTCTGTATGATTAACTTGTTTCATTTGACTATTTTGAAGGAAATGGCACCGACTACTCGACACACCTTGAATATGAGCGAAGAGGAATTTCGTGCCTTTCTTGCTTCAAACATAGCCGCAGTACAGGCCGCGCTACATACCAACAATAACTCTGAATCTAGCAATACAGCTAACGGCGCAAGAAATCGTGTAGGATGCTCCTACAAGGAATTCACTGCTTGCAAACCTTCAGATTTTGATGGGACCGAAGGACCGATCGGATTGAAATGGTGGACCGAGAAAGTTGAATCGGTGTTTGCCATAAGTAATTGTGCTGAAGGAGACAAAGTGAAGTACGCTACGCATACCTTCACAGGTATTGCGTTAACATGGTGGAATACATATCTAGAGCAAGTGGGACAAGATGCTGCTTACACGCTACCGTGGTCAGCATTCAAGCACTTGATGAACGAGAAGTACCGTCCCAGAACCGAGGTCAATAAGCTCAATTCAGAACTTAGAGGGTTACAAACACAGGGATTCGATATTACTTCGTACGAAAGACGATTCACAGAATTGTGCCTATTGTGTCCGAGAGCGTTCGAAGATGAGGAAGAGAAGATCGACGCGTTTGTGAAAGGGTTACCGGAGAGAATCCAAGAAGATATAAGTTCACATGAGCCTGCCTCTATACAAAAGGCATGTAGAATGGCTCACAAACTAGTGAACCAGATTGAGGGAAGAATTAAAGAACAGGCGGCCGAAGAGGCCAACGTGAAGCTAGTCAAAAGAAAATGAGGGGAAAACGGTGATAAGAGTCACCAATATTACAACAACTATCCCAACAATCACAACATCAATCGCAACTACAACAAACGGCACAACAACAACAACAACTACAACAATCATCCTAACAACAATAACAATCGCAACAACAACAACAATCAGAAGCAGCTATGCCAAAGGTGTAAAAAGTATCACTCGGGGTTCTGTACCAAATCTTGCAACAAGTGTAAAAGAAATGGTCATAGCGCGGTGAAGTGTGAGGTCTACGGACTAGGTTTTAACAGAACGAAAGGAACAAATGGTGTCGGAACAAGTAATGGCGGAGCAAGTAGTGTCGGAGCAAGTTATGCCAATGTAGTTTGTTATAAATGTGGAAAACCAGGCCACATTATTAGAAATTTCCCGAACCAGGAGAACACGAATGGACAAGGCCGCGGAAGAGTTTTCAATATTAATGCGGCAGAGGCACAGGAAGACCCGGAGCTTGTTACGGGTACGTTTCTTATTGACAATAAATCTGCTTATGTTTTATTTGATTCGGGTGCGGATAGAAGCTATATGAGCAGAGATTTTTGTGCTAAATTAAGTTTTCCATTGATGCCGTTGGATAGTAAATTTTTACTCAAATTAGCAAACGGTAAATTAATTTCAGCAGATTATATATGCCGGAATCGAGAAATTAAACTGGGTAGCAAAATATTTAAGATTGATTTGATACCAATAGAGTTAGAGAGTTTTGATGTAATAGTTGGCATGGACTGGCTGAAGGAGATGAAAGCAGAGATCGTATGTTACAAAAATGCAATTCACATTATACGAGAAGAAGGAGAACCCTTAATGGTGTACGGAGAAAAGGGCAACACGAAGCTACATCTTATTATTAATTTGAAGGCACAAAAACTAATAAGAAAAGGTTGCTATGCTGTTCTAGCACACGTCGAGAAAGTACAAACTGAAGAAAAGAGCATCAATGATGTTCCCGTCGCAAAAGAATTTCCCGATGTATTTTCGAAAGAATTACCGGGACTACCTCCACATCGATCTGTTGAATTTCAAATAGATCTTGTACCAGCAGCTGCACCAATAGCTCATGCTCCTTACAGACTCGCACCCAGCGAGATGAAAGAACTGCAAAGCCAACTGCAAGAACTATTAGAATGTGGTTTCATTCTACCAAGCACATCACCATGGGGAGCTCCTGTTTTGTTTGTCAAAAAGAAGGATGGTACATTTAGGTTGTGTATTGACTACAGAGAGTTGAATAAACTTACCATCAAAAACCGTTATCCACTGCCGAGAATTGACGACTTATTTGATCAACTACAAGGCTCGTCGGTTTATTCAAAAATCGATTTACGTTCTGGATATCATCAAATGCGAGTAAAGGAGGATGATATTCCAAAAAATGCTTTTAGGACGCATTATGGTCATTACGAGTTTATGGTTATGCCGTTTGGATTGACTAACGCACAAGCTGTGTTCATGGACCTTATGAACCGAGTGTGTGGGCCATATCTTGACAAGTTTGTCATTGTTTTCATTGATGACATACTTATTTACTCAGAGAATGATCAAGAGCACGAAGAACATTTGAGAAAAGTGCTAGAAGTATTGAGGAAAGAAAAACTGTACACTAAGTTTTCAAAGTGTGCATTTTGGTTGGAAGAAGTTCAATTCCTCGGTCACATAGTGAACAAAGAAGGTATCCAGGTGGACCCGACAAAGATCGAAACCGTTGAAAAGTAGGAAACCCCAAAAACTCCGAAGCATATACGTCAATTTTTAGGATTGGCTGGTTACTACAGAAGATTCATCCAAGATTTCTCCAAAATAGCAAAACCCTTGACTGCATTAACGCATAAAGGGAAGAAATTTGAATGGAAGGATGAACAAGAGAAGGCGTTTCAGTTATTGAAGAAAAATCTAACTACGGCACCTATATTGTCATTACCTGAAGGGAATGATGATTTTGTGATTTATTGTAACACATCAAAGCAAGGTATCGGCTGTGTATTAATGCAATGAATAAAGGTGATTGCTTATGCGTCTAGACAATTGAAGATTCACGAGCAAAATTATACGACTCACGATTTGGAATTGGGTGCTGTTGTTTTTGCATTAAAGACTTGGAGGCATTATTTATATGGGGTCAAAAGTATTATATATACCGACCACAAAAGTCTCTAACATATATTTAATCAGAAGCAACTGAATATGAGACAACGCAGGTGGATTGAACTTTTGAATGATTATGATTTTGAGATTCGATATCACCCGGGGAAGGCGAATGTGGTAGCTGACGCTTTGAGTTGAAAGGACAGAGAACCTATACGGGTAAAAGCTATGAATATAATTATTCGTACTAACCTTACTACTCAAATAAAGGAGGCGCAACAGGGGGTTGTAAAAGACTGAAAGTTGAAGAATGAGATACCCAAAGGATCAGAGAAACATCTTAATATTCGGGAATACGGAACCCGATATAGGGCTGATAGAATTTGGGTACCAAGGTTTGGAGATGTGAGAGAAATGGTACTTAAAGAAGCACATAAAACCAGATATTCAATACATCCCGGAGCAGGGAAGATGTATAAAGATCTCAAGAAACACTTTTGGTGGCCGGGTATGAAATCCGATATTGCTAAATATGTAGGAGAATGTTTGACGTGTTCTAAGGTCAAAGCTAAACATCAGAAATCATCAGGTCTACTACAACAACCTGAAATCCCGGAATGGAAATGGGAAAACATTACGATGGATTTCATTACTAAATTGCCAAGGACTGCAAGTGGTTATGATACTATTTGGGTAATATTTGATCGTCTCACCAAGTCAGCACACTTCCTTCCAATGAGAGAAGATGACAAAATGGAGAAGTTGGCGCGATTGTATTTGAAGGAGGTTGTCTCCAGACATGGAATACCCATCTCTATTATCTCTGACAGGGATGGTAGATTTGTTTCAAGGTTCTGGCAGACGTTGCAACAAGCATTGAGGACTCGTCTAGACATGAGTACTGCCTATCATCCACAAACTGATGGGCAGAGCGAAAGGACGATACAAACGCTTGAAGATATGCTACGAGCATGTGTTATTGATTTCGGAAACAGTTGGGATCAACACCTACCGTTAGCAGAATTTTCCTACAACAACAGTTATCATTCTAGTATTGAGATGGCGCCATTTGAGGCACTTTATGGTAGAAAGTGTAGGTCTCCGATTTGTTGGAATGAAGTGGGGGATAGACAGATTACGAGTCCGGAGATAATACAAGAAACTACCGAAAAATTCATCCAAATTCAACAACGATTGAAAACCGCCCAGAGTCGACAAAAGAGCTACGCGGACAGTAAAAGAAAAGATATAGAGTTTGAAATTGGAGAAATGGTCATGCTTAAGGTTTCACCTTGGAAAGGCGTTGTTCGATTTGGTAAACGGGGGAAACTAAATTCAAGGTACATTGGACCATTCAAGATTATAGATCGTGTCGGACTAGTAGCTTACCAACTGGAGCTACCTCAACAACTCGCGGATGTACATAACACTTTCCACGTCTCGAATTTGAAGAAATGTTTTGCTAAAGAAGATCTCACTATTCCGTTGGATGAAATCCAAATCAATGAAAAACTTCAATTCATTGAAGAACCCGTCGAAATAATGGATCGTGAGGTTAAGAGAATTAAGCAAAACAAAATACCGATTGTTAAGGTTCGATGAAATGTTCGTAGAGGACCCGAGTTCACCTGGGAGCGTGAAGATCAGATGAAGAAGAAATACCCGCATCTATTTCCAGAAGATTCGTCAACACCTTTAACAACTTAAAATTTCGGGACGAAATTTATTTAACGGGTAGGTACTGTAGTGACCCGAATTTTTCTATGTTTATATATATTAATTGAGATTGATATTTACATGACTAAATGTTTCCAACGTGTTAAGCAATCAAACTTATTAAGACTTGATTAAATGAAATAAGTTTCATATAGACAATTGATCACCCAAGTTGACCGGCGAATTCTCGAATGTTACAAATTTGTAAAAACTACATGTTGTGGTATATATAGACATATATATATTTTAGACATGAGATTATGATGAGTAAGTATCTCACTAAGTATATTAACAATGTGTGATATACATAAGAAATGAGATTACTAAGTTAAGAAACTCGAAATGATATATATAACGATTATCGTTATGATAACGTCTACTAAATACATATGTATCATATTAAGATATTGATACACTATATTTAATATGATAAAATGATATTTAAATATATCATTAAGTGTGTTAACAATGAACTACATATGTAAAAACAAGACTACTAACTCAAGAATTACGAAACGAGACTTATATGTAACGATTATCGTTGTAACGATATTTTAATGTATATATCATATTAAGAGATATTCATACATCATAATATCATGATAATATAATAATTTAACATCTCATTTGATATAATAAACATTGGGTTAACAACATTAATTGAGATCGTTAACTTAAAGGTTTCAAAACAACACTTACATGTAACGACTAACGAAGACTTAACGACTCCATTGGAATATATATACATGTTGTGTTTTGATATGTATTCTTACACTTTTGAAAGACTTCAAGACACATATCAAAGTACTTCTACTTAACAAAAATGCTTACAATTACATCCTCGTTCAGTTTCATCAACAATTCTACTCGTATGCACCTGTATTCGTACTCGTACAATACACAGCTTTTAGATGTATGTACTATTAGTATATACACTCCAATGATCAGCTCTTAGCAGCTCATGTGAGTCACCTAACACATTTGGAAACCATCATTTGGCAACTAGCATGAAATATCTCATAAAATTACAAAATTATTCATAACATCCCAAGTAAACTCGAGAAAAATGGATCCTTTAAAGCTAGATCCATTTTTCATAAACATCCATCTCATATCAGGCATTTCGCATAAACTTCATAGAGATAAAAATCATTCATATGGTGAACACCTGGTAACTGACATTAACAGAACGCGTCTAGAATATCCCCATCATTCCGGGACTCTCATCAGACATGATAAAATCGAAGTACTAAAGCATCCGTATCCCGGATGGGGTTTGTTAGGCCCAATAGATCTATCTTTAGGATTCGCATCAATTAGGGTTTCTGTTCCCTAATTCTTAGATTACCAGACTAAAAAGGGTGATATTCGGTAATAATAATTCAACCATAGAATGTAGTTTTGCATACTTGTGTCTATTTTGTAAAACATTTATAAAATTGCATGTATTCTCATCCCAAAATATTAGATTTTAAGAGTGGGACTATAACTCACTTTCACAGATTCTTAATTCGTTGAGAATTAGACTTGGCAACTGATCAATTCACGAACCTATAACAAATATATACATATAAAGCCATCCAAGGATCCAAACTAGGTCACAGATTCTTATGTCGGTTACCCAAAAAGGTTCATAAAATTACAAAAATATCTCATGAACTTTCAAGCCATCCAAGGATCCTTTAAAGCTAGATCCATTTTTCTCATTTCCAGTAGTTTTATCCAGAAAACTTGAGGTAGTAATGATGTTCATAACATCATTCGATTCATACATATAAAGCTATCTTATTCGAAGGTTTAAACTTGTAATCACTAGAACATAGTTTAGTTAATTCTAAACTTGTTCGTAAACAAAAGTTAACCCTTCTAACTTGACTTTTAAAATCAACTAAACACATGTTCTATATCTATATGATATGCTAACTTAATGATTTAAAACCTGGAAACACGATGAACACCATAAAATCGGATATACGCCGTCGTAGTGAAACCGGGGGCTGTTTTGGTTTGGATAATTAAAAACTATGATAAAATTTGATTTCAAAGTTGTTCTTCTGGGAAAATGATTTTTCATATAAACATGAAACTATATCCAAAAATCTTGGTTAAACTCAAAGTGAAAGTATGTTTTTCAAAATGGTCATGAAGATGTCTCGTTCTTTCGACGGAAATGACTACCTCTTTAGTAATTGACATGTAACTTAAATTTCCAACTATAAACCTATACTTTTTCTATTTGGATTCTTAAATTAGAGTTCGATATGAAGCCATAGCAATTTGATTCACTCAAAACGGATTTAAAATGAAGAAGTTATGGGTAAAACAAGATTGAATATTTTTGATCTTTTTAGCTATGGGAAATGTTTAACAAATCTATACAAATCATATCCTAGCTAACTTATATTATATTATACATGTATTCTAATATATTATGTAATATTGGGATACCATAGACACGTATGCAAATGTTTTGACATATCATATCGACCCATGTATATATATTATTTGGAACAACCATAGACACTCTATATGCAGTAATGTTGGAGTTAGCTATACAGCGTTGAGGTTGATTCCAAAAATATATATACTTTGAGTTGTGATCTAGCCTGAGGCGTGTATACACTGGGTCGTGTATTGATTCAAGATAATATATATCGATTTATTTCTGTACATCTAATTGTGGACAACTAGTTGTAGGTTACTAACGAGGACAACTGAATTAATACACTCAAATCTTTAAAACATAATAAAAATGGTTGTAATTATATTTTGATCATACTTTGATATTATGTACATATTTGTATAGGTTCGTGAATCGATCCGTGGCCAAGTCTTATTTCCGAGGAAGGAAATATCTGTGAAAGTGAGTTATAGTTCCACTTTTAAAATCTAATATTTTTGGGATGAGAATATATGCAGGTTTTATAAATGATTTACAAAATAGACACAAGTACGTGAAACTACATTCTATGGTTGAATTATCAAAATCGAATATGCCCCTTTTTATTAAGTCTGGTAATCTAAGAATTAGGGAACAGACACCCTAATTGACGCGAATTCTAAAGATAGATCTATTGGGCCTAACAAACCCCATCCAAAGTACCGGATGCTTTAGTACTTCGAAATTTATATCATATCCGAAGGGTGTCCCGGAATGATGGGGATATTCTTATATATACATCTTGTTAATGTCGGTTACTAGGTGTTTACCATATGAATGATTTTTATCTCTATGTATGGGATGTGTATTGAAATATGAAATCTTGTGGTCTATTGTTACGATTTGATATATATAGGTTAAACCTATAACTCACCAACATTTTTGTTGACGTTTAAAGCATGTTTTTTCTCAGGTGAATACTAAGAGCTTCCGCTGTTGCATACTAAAATAAGGACAAGATTTGGAGTCCATGTTTGTATTGATATTGTGTAAAAACTGCATTCAAGAAACATATGTCGATGTAATATATTTCTATTGTAAACCATTATGTAATGGTCGTGTGTAAACAGTATATTTTAGATTATCATTATTTGATAATCTACGTAATGCTTTTGAAACCTTTATTGATAAAATAAAGGTTATGGTTGTTTTAAAAATGAATGCAGTCTTTGAAAAACGTCTCATATAGAGGTCAAAACCTCGCAACGAAATCAATTAATATGGAACGTTTATAATCAATATGAACGGGACATTTCAATTAATGTCTGGTCGAGTAATGGCATGACCTTGGCCAGTGCGTTTAGCCCTCATTCGGTCTTCCATACTTAGAGGTTCCAGATTTTCCATGATTGAATTTGTTGAATCTGAATCACTAGAGGATTCTGATTTAAAGGTTTCTTCCTCGACAATCTCTGGATGAGTGATTTGTGGTTCAGGAGGAATGATTAGTGGTTCAGGATCTCTGAATTGTCCCTGAATATCCTCCGGATTCTCAATTGTTAGGTCAGGTTCAAAAAATGGATTATCGGAAATTTGAATTGGAGTACTTGGTCGACTAGATGATGATTCTAAAGAAAAATCAACGGTGACAATATTTGCTAGATGTCTTAATCGAGTTATAGGTGGTGAACGTATGAAAGGTGGTGAATGTTTTGCTCGGTGCATTCACTGAATATCTTATTAGTTATAAAGATAAAAATTATATAAGTTATCAAATTAAGACTTTTCTGATTTTGCCCACGTTTCGAATAGCCAATAGATGCAGCAGGTAGCCAGGACCTTTAAATCGGAAGCCCACAACTCGCCACTAACAAATACAACTATTACTACGAACCAGAAAATTTTGGATGTCTATCAATTTAACCGCTTAAAATAATTTTTCGTCAAAATTTTTAGAAGATAAAATCTATGTCCTAAAAACTAAAGCGTCGAAATGAAAAAAGAAAAAGTGCGTCGAAAAAGAAGAAGTCGAAAAATAAGCGTCGAAAAATAAAGGTCGAAAAATAAGCGTCGAAACTAAAAAGTCTAAAAACTAAATATTAAAAGTTATGTCTAAAGGAATTAAAACTTAAAGGAATTCTATATCCAAAATGGCAATAACTTAAAAAGGCACTAAAACTTATTTAAAAATAAAGCGATAAACGACGTCGTAAAATTCTAAAGCATCTAAATCTTAATCTAAAGAAAAAGCACTTAAGGGATTTTACGGCAATGCCTAAGAATATAGAGATATAAAATAACTACGGCAAAATACTAAGTTACGAACTAATTACGAACGATAAAAATACAAATTACAAATTAAACTAATAAAAAGATACAAAAGTTAAAAATAAAATTTAAAGTTATAAAAATACAATTTTTATAAATATATTATTTTTATATTATTATTTTATAAAAGTATTAATTTTATAAATTTATAAAACTAATTAAAACTTAAAAATACAAAATTAAATAAACTAAAACTAATTAATATTAAACTAAAACCCTAATTATTATAAATTATAAATAATTATAACCCTACTGCGTAATTAATGCGTACCAGGTTTCAGTCTGTCAGACAGCTCAGTGCGGATTTTAGTTGCCCAAAACCTCCGCGAGTGCGGAGTATGCAGATTCAAACGAGCTGCAGGTTCAAATTCATGTAGGTTCAACGTTTTTTATTTATTTTATTTTCTGTTTTTATTTTATAGAAAATGTAATTCAAATAAAACTTATATTAAAAATTACTTATTAGTTTTTTTATAACTTTTCACAATAAATATAAACTTTTTAATAAACTTAAAAATATAGATATAGATTATTTTTTTTATGTTTTTATATATTTTTTTAAATATTTAAAACTTATATTTTTACAAAAATAGATTAAAACTTTAATAAAAATCTCTTCTTTTTTTCAAAATATAGCGTTTCGCTTTTGGCGTTAAGTGTTCCCCGGCAGCAGCGCCAAAAATACTTGATGTTATGCGAGGTGTATACGAAATAGTTATATTTTTATTGCGAAATACTATTAAATACGATACAATTTTACACAAGTTATTTATTTATTGAATGAGATATACCTAAACCTTGCTACAACACTTATAGGCAGTGTACCTAATCATAGAGTAGTGTAGCTTTTAGTAAGTCCGGTTTACCCACAGGGAGCTAGCCAAGTTTAACGCTATATTTTTTAAACTATATTTGTATAAAAATATATATATACAAATGACTTAAGTCGCAATTAAAACCTAATGTAAAATATTAAATATACAAATGACTTAATTTAAAGCGTAAAGTAAATAACGATAATAAAAGTGCGATAATTGAAAGTACGATAATTAAAATGACAATAAATAAAATTGCGATAATTAAAAGTACGATAATTAAAGGTGCGATGAGATATAAAATAAAGGAATTATGCTTATTTAAACTTCCGTAATCATGATGTTTGACGTGTTGATTTTAATTTATTACCATGGGTTAATTGTCCTTTGTCCTGGATTATTCGATATGTCCATCTGGTTTTTGTCCATAATAGTCCATCAGTCCTAAATATAAAGTGCGAGTGTCCTCGTCAAATTATCCTTATACCCGAAGTCAAATATTCTAACTAATTGGGGACTTAAACTGTAATAAGGTTTTAATACATTGTTAATGATTACACCGGGTTATCGACTGTGTGCAATCCAAGGTTTTAATACTTTATTAACAATTACACCAAGTGTCCTTGTATGTAATCCACCCCTGTTTTAATGAGTCTATTGACTATTAATCCATTCACGTTTCCGGTTAAGTGAACGATTATTAGTATTTATAAATATCCCTCCCATCGTGTCCGATCGAGTGTATATGGTTATTTATAGATACGTCAAATTATAAATCTCTATATTAAATTAACGAACTATCATTCAGTTAAACAAATATAAAGCCCATTAATAGCCCATAGTCCAATTTCCACAAGTGTCGATCTTTTGTCCAAACCCCAATTATGGTCCAAAGCCCTTTTACCCCATTTTAATATTTAGTCCAACATCATGATTACTTCAATTTAAATAAGCATAATAATAACTTAGCTACGAGACATTTATTTAAAAAGGTTGAACATAACTTACAATGATTATTAATAGCGTAGCGTTACACGGACAGAATTTCGACTTACAAACTTAAAACATTCGCCAACATAACCTTATTATTATTAAACTTAAATTAAAATTAAAATTAAAATTATATATATATATATATATATATATATATATATATATATATATATATATTTTTACGTAGATAAAAAGAAGGAAAAGGAATGAATGAAATTGATCAGAATGCACGGCCTTTTATAGGCCCACTTTGAACTGTTGTGCTCCGCGACTACGGTGGTTTTGTGCTTCACAGCTCCGCGAGTGCGGAGCTTTGAATCCAGCTCACCATAGTGAGTTAAACGTGGGATGCTTATAATTATAATATATAATAATATATATAATTAATTATATATTATACTATATTCTTGTGCATAGTTGACTTGAGATTTTTGGTCCGTTGCGTCGCGTGCTGAAAGTTGGTTCATGTCTTGGTTCCGGATTTTCGAACGTCCTTTCGTACTATTTAATATCTTGTACTTTGCGTTTTGCGGCTCGTACTCTTGTAACTTTTAGACGTTTCTCATCAATAATTTGAACCACTTGGATTGTACTTTGTACTTTTTAGCTTTTTGGTCGTTTGCGTCTTCAAATCATCGAATCCGTCTTTTGTCTTCACCTTTTATTATTTAAACGAATATCACTCGTAAATAGAACAATTGCAACTAAAAGCTTGTCTTTCTTGAAGGATAATGCTATGAAATATGTGTTTGTTTTTAGCATTATCAGTTACCGAGAATAGATGATTTATTCGATCAGTTACAGGGTGCTTCTTATTTTTCAAAGATTGATTTACGTTCAGGGTATCATCAGGTACGTGTTGCAGAGACAGACATACTAAAAACAGCGTTTAGAACAAGATATGGTCATTATGAGTTTTTAGTTATGCCATTCGGGTTAACGAACGCGCCAGCAGTGTTTATGGATTTAATGAACAGGGTGTGTCGTCAGTATCTTGATAAGTTTGAGATTGTCTTCATAGATGATATCTTGATATATTCAAAAACTGAGAAAGATCATGCTACGCATCTGAGGTTGGTGTTAGAACTTCTGAAACTATAACAGTTGTACGCTAAATTCTCCAAGTGTGAATTTTGGTTACGGGAAGTACAGTTTCTGGGTCATGTGATTTGTGAACAGGGTATCAAAGTGGATCAGTCTAAGATAGAAGCTGTAATGAATTGGAACTCGCCGAAAATGCAGACAGAAATTAAGAGTTTTCTGGGTATAGCAGGTTACTATCGCAGATTTATTAAAGACTTTTCCAAAATAGCAGGCCCATTAAATAAGTTAACCAGAAAAGATATAGCCTTTCGATGGACTGATGAACAAGAAAAAGCTTTTCAGACTCTCAAACAGTTGTTATGTCAAGCGTCGGTTTTAGCTTTACCAGAGGGAACAGAAGATTTTGTAGTTTACTGCGATGTGTCACACGCAGGTCTAGGTTGTGTTTTGATGCAAAGAAATAAAGTTATAGCATATGCTTCACGACAGTTAAAGAATCATGAACGAAATTACCCTACTCATGACTTAGAGTTAACTGCAGTTGTGTTTGCCTTGAAGCTTTGGAGACACTATTTGTATGGTACGCATTGTGAAATCTATACAGATCATAAAAGCCTTCAGTATATCTTTTCCCATAAAGAATTAAATATGCGTCAACGTCGATGTTTAGAATTGATTAAAGACTATGATTGTGAGATTAAGTACCATTCGGGTAAAGCAAATGTGGTCGCAGATGCTCTGAGTCGCAAGAAAATAGTCGAAAATATTAAATTTATTAGAATTGAGATAGTTTCAGACTTGATCGATCGATTGAAAACAGTTCAGTTAGTAGCATTGAATGATGAAAATCTAAAGACTGGGCAAATGACTAAAAGAAAATTTGACCTATGCAACGATTATAGAGGATTAAAGACCTATAAAGACCGAATTTGGGTGCCTAAGCTTGGAGATTGATGAGATTTAATCCTTACTGAAGCGCATAAATCGAGATTGACAGTGCATCCGGGTAGTACAAAGATGTATAGAGACTTGAAAACGTTGTATTGGTGGCCGACAATGAAGACAGATGTTGCAGGTTTCGTTGAGAAATGTCAGATTTGTGCGCAAGTTAAAGCAGAACATCAGAAACCATACGGATCTCTACGACAGTTAGAAATTCCTCAGTGAAAATGGGATCATATAACGATGGATTTTGTAACTAAGTTACCCCGAACCCAGAAAGGACATGACATGATCTGGGTGATAGTAGATCGTTTGACAAAGAGTGCTCACTTTTTAGCTAATCGTGAAACAGCCTCGTTGAGTGATTTGGCAGAGTTGTACTTGAAAGAAATCGTTAGTCGGCATGGCATACCGTTGTCTATAGTTTCCGACAGAGATACTATGTGATGACCCGAAAATTTCTGACCAAATTTAAACTTTATCTTTAAATGATTTAATGTTTTCGACACGATAAGCAAAGTCTGTAATGTTGAGTCTCAAAGTTTTGGAACTATATTCATGTAATCAATTATTCTTTGACTGTTCTCGAAGATTCACGAACAATATATATATAACTTAATGTGCACACACACACACACACACACACACACACACACACACACATATATATATATATATATATATATATATATATATATATATATATATATATATATATATATATATATATATATATATAATTTCAAGTTATTTAGTAAACGATATTAACATTCAATTATTGTTTCGAATTGCTACAGTATTTTCGAATTGCTACAGTACCCGAAAAGCTATAGTGTTTTCGAAAATCACTATTTGCTACAGTAACTTTGCTGCAGTAAAACACTATTTCAAAATGAAAATGTATATATTATATATATATTAACAAATAGCGAGACGATAATTTATAGAAGTAAATGACCAAAACACTCGAAAGTTTAAAATATATTTTGAGTGGTATAGTTATGGATAATTTAAGTTTATATTTTGATAAAGGTACGAGTCACGAAACAAAAAGTACTAGCTTTCTCAGCGTACGAAAGGGCGTTCGAAAAAAATCGGAACCGGGACATAAGTCGAGTGACAACGTACGAATTATCGGAACAAAAATTACAAGTCAACTATGCACGTGAATTTAATATAATATATAATTAATTATATAAATTAAATATATTATATATATATAATAAATTAATATGTCGACGAACTAGATTACAAATCAGATGTGAGCTGGAATCCTAGGCCATGCGATCGCATGGCCATAACACACAGAAACCATGCGATCGCATGGAGTTTTAAATCTGGCCACACTATAAAGCTCGAGCATTCTGGTCTCTGCCTTACACACACATATATCATACTCCGTATTTATATTATTATTATTATTATTATTATTATTATTATTATTATTATTATTATTATTATTATTATTATTATTATTATTATTATTATTATTAAGATTAATATTATTATTAATCTTATTAATATTAATATTATTAATTAGTATTATACATAAAATACTACGACGAGGTTATGAGCGTGTCACTTTCAAAATGGTTTTCAAGCGGGATAGAGCTAAGAAAATTATGGGCTATTGCCAAGGAGGTTATGGGTAATGTTAGGGAGTATATTTGTGAATCAAACCTAGTGTTTATCATCTCCGTTGCGTTTACGTACTTTCCTACAATATTGAATCTCAATATTGATACGTAAGCACTCATATTTTATCTTTTATATATTAATTGTGTATCCATGTCTAGTGCTCGAGTATATATATTTATACATGCTTGTATTCTAAATTTCGTCGTTAAACAGTTTATGATAAAATCACAAATTAAATACATATATTACTGGTAAAAGGTATATGATATGCATGTTTTTGGAAAGCTGGCGAAAAATTAATGACTTTTCATTTAGATATCGAATAGTTTCGATGAACGGATTAAGAGATATGATCAACTGAATTATGATTAACGTTAATTAAAATTGCTTTTGAATCTGCACTTAAGATTTAAACAACTTATTTACAAGATTGATAAAATGGATTTTTAAATATTACCAGCCGAGTAAATGAAATCTTATATAAGGTACGTCTCGTTTTGTTAAACTATTGTCAAAATTGACTTTTTGAAACAACTTTGGATAACTTTTGTATATCGATCTCGAGCATTAGGATTGTGATACACTATGACCTGACCTAGCTTAATAGACATTTATTGACCAACATATGTTATCTAGGTTGAGATCTACGGTTATTTGGTAATCCGAGTTTCAGTCACATTTTGGTGAACGACTTTATATGCTGCTAAGGTGAGTTTATAGATCCCTTTTTAAATGCTTTAAATATTTTGGGCTGAGAATAAATGCAATTTATTTTAAACGCAATGGATACAAGTACATACTTAATTCTACACTGAGTTTGAACTGAAAATCCCTTAGCTTTGATAACTAGTAACTGCCACTTATAAGAACTGGTGGGCGCGAGTAGTAGTATATGGATCCATAGGGTTTGATATCCCCGTCCGAGCTAGAGCACTAGCCTTTTAACGAACGTATGCTTTTTGAGAAGCGTACACGTTGGTTTGCATGTATTATTAAGATGATTATACAAAGGGTACAAATTATATATACGTTAAGTTTAGTTACCAGGGTGCTCAATCTTGTAGAATATTTTGATAAACGTTTCTGGATGAAACAACTGAAATCTTGTGGTCCACCTTTATATACAGATTATGCGAAACACTAAACTATGAACTTACCAACCTTTGTGTTGACACTTGTTAGCATGTTTATTCTCAGGTTCCTAGAAGTCTTCCGCTGTTTGCTTATATGTTAGACAAGCTAGGTGCATGGAGTCTTACATGGCATATTTATCAAGGAAACATTACATTCATCAAATCATCACCATGTATCTTATTTTGACTGCATTGTAAATGGAAGTACTATTGTAAACTATTATTTACGGTGATTGTCCATATGTAGGAATCATCAGATGTCGAAAACCTTTGATTTAAATATTCATTTATGGTGTGCCTTTCAAAAGAATGCAATGTTTACAAAACGTATCATATAGAGGTCAAATACTTCGTAATGAAATCGATGAATGACGTGTTCATCCATATGGATTTGGAGCGATCGTCACAGTTGGTATCAGAGCGTTTTTCCTAGCGAACCAGGTCTTGCATGAGTGTGTCTAACTGATAGTTGTTAAGATGCATTAGTAAGTCTGGACTTCGACCGTGTCTGCATGTCAAAAGTTTTGCTTATCATTTCTTGTCCAAAATTACCTGCTTATCATTCCTAGTCTAAACATGTTTTACTGCATTGATTGCATGAATAGTGTATAGACAAAATTCATATCTTAGCGTATCTGTTATTGTAAACTTTTCCTGACATCTTCCGAAAATTTCTCCGTGATTTATGGAATTTGGTATTATATATACATATGTAAATTATGTATTGAAGAATACCAAACTAAATTCTATAATCTAATTCATATCAAAAATCATCTCCCTAATTATACAAGATGGATCCCGTATCTAGTTCAAATTCCTTAAACTCTGACAGCTATTCCGATATGGATATTCACCTGAATTCCGAAGACAGTGTAACCGGAATGGATCAACCAATTAGCCATCATCTATTCTGGATGAATTGGGGATGGGTTCGTAGCCTACTTAATTATTGGAGACAAGAAGAAGGCGATCCCTTCCATCCATCAGATTGCCCTCTTGGCGAAGAACCTGAACCGGCGAACCTGTTCGTAATACCATTTTCTCTCTAATCTTCAGAATATCTCGTCATGATCATATACTTTCTCAAATTCTGGATCTTATTCATCTGCTCGTCCGAACCGCCAATCATCCCGGTGTAGTAGAAGAAGTCAACGAGCTTCGCGCTCGGGTAGTGGCTTTGGAGAATATGGTGCAAAGGTGACAAGCACTAGCAGAATCATCGGCATCAACAGTACCACCGACAACAACACCAAAAGTACCATTACCACCACCAACAACATCCGTACCGCAAGCCTCAACATCACAATATGTACCCTGAACATCAACGTCATACGCATCGTAGTTACCAAGAAATACCAGCAACAATAACCGATGAAGTATTAACTCATTTCCCCTGAAGAAATTTTATGTATATTTAATATATATGAATTTTGAAATCAAAATAAATCTTTTCATACTAAGCTATTACTTGTGAGTCTTAACTGGTAGGTACTACTCGGTTAGTTCATATTACCAATATGCAATGATGTACATCCTTCCTTAACAACTTAACCGTTGTTAACTACAATCTCTATTTCAACTTGATGAATTCTATTTCATAATAAACCAAGTGTATTATTCAATTACGTAATTGATTTTACATTTTCATTTTCGATGTACTCGAAACTTTCCAGAAAACATCATCTGTGCCTTGTAAGGTTCACAAAAATTCCACGAGCATCAACATCCTTCACTGAGGAATAAGAATAAATAATGAAGTATCGATTACATTAGCGAAATACTCCGCAAAGATTATGTAATCTTTAATGTTTTAGATATTAATCATTTATAAGTTAAGCTGAAAATTAAATGAGCTTAATATGATATTAACTCATTAAATCTGTGTTACATCTGAAGAAAATATACATACATATATTTTCATAAAGACGGTAATAAAAATTATTTTGTACAAAGTATTAATTGTGAAATCTTTAACGGGTAGGTAATACCCAGGAAATATATAAGTTCGCAATTAATATATTATACAGTACATTCTTCAACTTTGATTCAAAAATTATTAACTATGCTCACATCGATATACAATCGTTTCCATACAAATTCAATTACATATTCTGATATTGACGGATCAGAATCCAAGTCAAGATTTAACAAGTGATATCATTCTTAGATCTCTACATCTTTCAAAGCTATACTTTGACTTCAAAACTGTGAAAGATCCTTTAGCATTGTTATTACCGAAAATAATCTTGCAATTCCTTTTCAAAGTATTCAGTTTTACCACACTTTCAACCAGTCAACTTCGACTTTTCAGATTAACCTTATTATAACCTTGACATATACGTTCTTGTTACTGGGGAACCTTTCATGTTCTACCACATTAGCAGTAAATTTACCAACAACTTTATTAATCCTTGACCTTTCAAAAAATTCTTATACTCATTGAAACCCTATCATGTACTCATCCACATCTTGTAACAATAATTGCCATACCAACTACCGAGAATTAACAATCAGTATTTTGAATCTCGCAGCATTTTCTACAACAACAGTTATATATAGATAACATCTATCTTCTAGACTTACATACTTCGAATGTGAAGTTTCTGAAAAAATCCCAAACTATGAACTAGTTCTCTGAAATTGGAAAAATGCTGATGAAGCAGCAAAAATTGTAAACGACCTTAACAGTCAAAAGTTTGATGATAAAGAATAGTATGGTGGTAAAGCTGAGAAAAAGAGAAGGTTTGGAACTAAAAAATAGATGGAGTAAAGTATGAAAGAGGTTGTGGATAAATCGCAAAGACTGAACCTACCTTCAAAGAATCCAAATGATTCAGTGACTACTGAAACCATTAGTAAGAACCTTACTTCTTATTCTAAACCTTCACAGACAGATTTTCCGCATCATCCTCTGATATTAGAAATTCTAAGATATCATAGTATCTTTCATTATAAATATCTTCGATATTTCTGGATATATCTTCATACCTATTCTTATCATAAATCATTCATCTCTTCGCACTATCTGTGTTACATCATAAAAGAAACTATTTTAGCTTCTAAAATCTGAAAAATTCAAAAAAAAAAAATGGGTGTTTTGAAGTAATGTTGGGAACTGAAGCATGAGTTAGTATAATATAATGACACTTGATCAACGTGATTACATTACAGTAAGTCATGCTGAGTTTCTAATGGAACGTGATAAAGGTTCACAGATCACACTATGAACCATGTTACATAACTCTTTCATTCTATTTAATCTCTAAAAATATCAAGAAAATACTTTTCTTGATGATTCGGTCTTTTCCAGATATTCTGGTAATTTGACAAATCAAGATCGTGTCATTACAATTTCTTTCTTAGAACATTATATGTTCATTCCGAAATGTATAGCTACAAATTATGGACCATTATTCGCTTGACTTGAAGTCGGGAAGTAAAAACAAAAGCATGGAGCTCCTAAATATAACGGAAAATATAAAGCCTGACAACAACACATATATTACAAACCGTTTATATCAATGCGTATAGCAATATAAAGACATGGGAGAATGAAAAATACTATAACCCCAAGGTAATAGTAGAAGAAAATAACTTCCTCTGGTGGCAGATGAAAAAGAAAAATGAAGGATACGATAGCCAAGAAAATATCAAGAATCAGAACTGGATTAAGCATTTCACAATCTTTTGGAAGTATGAAATAAGGAAGAAGATGTAGGAGTGGTGAAAATAATGAAACAGAAGTGGTTAATTTATAGCGAAATATCAGACATAACAATCGAAGCAGATTACGCATTTAAAGGAAATCTTAATTTCCTTAAATTTTGAAGAATCAAATCTTATTTAGATTATGAAGATTTTCTATTCCTTAAATTCCGGAAATCAATCGTAACTACGTCAAAAGTTAAGACGAATCTCTATTCTTTCATTTCACTCTTTTACGATAACTTCTCTTATACGCTTCGAGAAATCGGATTGTTTTATCCATATTATTCAACGGTGATAAAATTCTATTTATCAACTCATATTCGTCATGAAAACATTTTTATTGTTAGCCATGACGACCTCACTTAAATTTCGGGACGAAATTTCTTTAACGGGTAAGTACTGTGATGACCCGAAAATTTCTGACCAAATTTAAACTTTATCTTTAAATGATTTAATGTTTTTGACACGATAAGTAAAGTCTGTAATGTTGAGTCTCAAAGTTTTGGAACTATATTCATGTAATCAATTATTCTTTGACTGTTCTCGAAGATTCACGAACAATATATATAACTTAATGTGACGATCGGTCCAAATCCATATGGACGAACACGTCATTCATTGATTTCATTGCGAGGTATTTGACCTCTATGATACGTTTTGTAAACATTGCATTCTTTTGAAAAGGCACACCATAAATGAATATTTAAATCAAAGGTTTTCGACATCTAATGATTTCTACATATAGACAATCACCATAAATAATAGTTTACAACAGTACTTCCATTGACCATGCAGTCAAAATAAGATACATGGTGATGATTTGGTGAATGCAACGTTTCCTTGAAAAATATGTCATGCAAGACTCCATGCACATAGCTTGTCTAACATCTAAGAAAACAGCGGAAGACTTCTAGGAAACCTGAGAATAAACATGCTAACAAGTGTCAACACAAAGGTTGGTGAGTTTATAGTTTTAGTGTTTCGTATAATCTGTATATAAAAGTGGATCACAAGATTTTAGTTGTTTCATCCAGAAATGTTTATCAATAGATTATATAAAAGTGGATCACAAGATTTCAGTTGTTTCATCCAGAAACGTTTATCAAAATATTCTACGAAATTGAGCACCCTGGTAACTAAACTTTAACGTATATATAATTTGTACCCTTTGTATAATCATCTTAATAATACACGCAAACCAACGTGTACGCTTCTCAAATAGCATACGTCCGTTAAAAGGCTAGTGCTCTAGCTCGGACGGGGATATCAAGCCCTATGGATCCATATACAACTACTCGCGCCCACCAGTTCTTATAACTGGCAGTTACTAGTTACCAAAGCTAAGGGATTTTCGGTTCAAACTCGGTGTAGAATTTAGTATGTACTTGTATCCATTGCGTTTAAAATAAAGTGCATGTATTCTCAGCCCAAAAATATAGATTGCAAAAGCAATTAAAAAGGGAGCAAATGAAACTCACGCATATAAATATTGTATATCGGTTAATAAAGCATTTGCATGTATTCTCAGCCCAAAAATGTAGAGAGTAAAAGGGATCTTATGAAACTCACGCATATAAATATTGTATATCGGTTAATAAAGCATTTGCATGTATTCTCAGCCCAAAAATGTAGAGAGTAAAAGGGATCATATGAAACTCACGCATACCAGTTTTAGTTTTTGTATTCATTTTATAAAACAGCGCATGTATTCTCAGCCCAAAAATATAGATTGCAAAAGCAATTAAAAAGGGAGCAAATGAAACTCACGCATATAAATATTGTATATCGGTTAATAAAGCATTTGCATGTATTCTCAGCCCAAAAATGTAGAGAGTAAAAGGGATCTTATGAAACTCACGCATATAAATATTGTATATCGGTTAATAAAGCATTTGCATGTATTCTCAGCCCAAAAATGTAGAGAGTAAAAGGGATCATATGAAACTCACGCATACCAGTTTTAGTTTTTGTATTCATTTTATAAAACAGCGCATGTATTCTCAGCCCAAAAATATGTATAAAAAGGGATCAATGAAACTCACAGTTTAATATTGATATACAATATTGCAGGAAAGCACGTAGACGCATCGGAGATGATAAACACGAGGTTTGATTCACAAAAATACCCCCGAACATTACCCATAATTTCCTTGGCAATAACCCATATTTTCCTTAGCTCTAGCTCGCTCGGAAACTCGTTTTGAAAATTACTTGGACATCACTCCGTCGTAATATTTTTTTGTACATTATTATTTTTGTATCGCAAAAATAATAACACTAATAATAATAAAAAAATAATAATAATAAGATTAATAATAATCTTATTAATAATAATAATAATAATAATAATAATAATAATAATAATAATAATAATAATAATAATAATAAATAATAAATAATATTACGGAGTATATATATATTTGTGTATGTGTGTGATTTAAATCGAGCGAAAACACTGA
Source organism: Rutidosis leptorrhynchoides (assembly GCF_046630445.1). Taxonomy (NCBI): domain Eukaryota; kingdom Viridiplantae; phylum Streptophyta; class Magnoliopsida; order Asterales; family Asteraceae; genus Rutidosis; species Rutidosis leptorrhynchoides. Next base: position 345,538,140 of record NC_092339.1, on the reverse strand, counting down.
AATTTATAGATGTGGCCTGAAATCTGGAGTCATGCGACTCGCATGGAAATGGCCTTCTGGCCATGCGACTCGCATGAGGACCAGGGACAGCTCACATTGTTTTGGCTCTTAGCTTGTCGACATAATATAAAATAAATATAAATATAATATATATAATTTAAATTAATTAATTATATATTATATTAAATTCACGTGCATAGTTGACTTGTAATTTTTGTTCCGATAAGTCGTACGTTGTCACTCGACTTATGTCCCGGTTCCGGTTTTTCGAACGCCCTTTCGTACGCTGAGAAAACTTGTACTTTACGTTTCGTGAATCGTACATTTGTCAAAATATAGTCTTAAATCATCCATAAAATATACCACTGTAGCAAAGTTACTGTAGCAAAGTCAATTTTTACTATAGCAATTCACTGTAGCAAAGTCAATTTCACTGTAGCAAATAGTGATTTTCAAAAACACTGTAGCATTTTGGGTACTGTAGCAATTTGAAATGTTACTATCGTTTACTAAATAACTTGAAATTATATATATGTATATATCTTTTTAATATATATAAATCAGTTTTTTAAATACACATTGGAAGTTATTTATAAATAAATTTTAATAATAAATATTTCAACTTATCATATATATTCAAATAGATATTTAAACCAATAAGTTTAATGTACGGTATCAAATAATTAATACATTGTTACCTTTTCAAGTTATAGTATATATGTATCTATTTACATATAATTGTTCGCGAATCGTCGAAAACAACCGAAAGGTATTTAAATATATAAAAGTAGTTCAAAAATTTTGAGATTCAGTTTTACAGACTTTGCTTATCGTGTCGAAAATGTTAATCATACAAAGATTAAGTTTAAATTTGGTCAGAAATTTCCGGGTCATCACAGTACCTGCCCGTTAAAGAAATTTCGTCCCGAAATTTGAGTGAGGTCTTCATGGCTAACAATAAAAATGTTTTAATGACGAATATGAGTTGATAATAGAGTTTTATCTATGTTTGAATAATATGGATAAAATAATCCAATTACTCGAAGCGTATGAGAGAAGTTATCGTAATCAAGTGAAATGGAGAATAGAGATGCGTCTTATCTCTTGATGTAGTAACGATTGATTTCCGGATTTTAAGGAATAGAAAATCTTCATAATTTTAATAAGATTTGATTTTTCGGAATTTGCAGAAATTAGGATTTTCTTTGATTAAATGCGTAACCTGCCTCTATTGCTGCGTCCGATATTTTGCTATAAATTGACCTCTTCCGTTTCATTTATTTTCAACACTCCTATAATCTTCTTTATTATTTCATACATCCCAACAGATTGTGAAAATGCTTAATCCAGTTCTGATTCTTGATATTTTCCTGGCTATCGTATCCTTCATTCTTCTTTTTCATCTACCACCAGAGGAAGTTATTTTCTTCTACTATTACCTTGGGGTTATAGTGTTTTTCATTCTCCCGTGTCTTTATGTTACTATACGCATTGATATACACGGTTTGTAATTTCGGGGTTGTTATCGGGCTTTATATTCTCCATTATATTTCGGAGTTTCAAGCTTTCGTTTTCTCTTCCCGACCTTAAGTCAAGCGAATAATGGTCCAGAATTCGTAGGTATGAATTTCAGAATAAACATAATTAATGTTCTACGAAAGAAACGGTAATGGCACAATCTGACTTGTCAAATTACCAGAATATCCGGAAAAGACCGAATCATCAAGAAATATATTTTCTTGATATATTTAGAGATTATATAGAATGAAAGAGTTATGTAACATGGTTTATGATGAGGGTGTGATCTGTGAACCTTTGTCACGTTCCATTAGAAACTCAACATGACTTACTGTAATATAATCACGTTGATCAAGTGTCATTATATTATACTAACTCATTCTTCAGTTCCCAACATTACTTCAAAACATCCATTTTTTCCGAATTTTTTTAGATTTTAGAAATTAAAATAGTTTCTTTTATGATGTAACACAGATAGCGCGAAGAGGTAATGATTTCAGATAAGAATGGTTTAAAAAAATATCTTCAGAAATATGGAGGATATTTATAATGGGAGATACGATGATATCTTAGAATATTTAAGATAAGATGATGATGAAGAATATTGTCCGCAAAGGTTTTAGTGTAAGGAGCAAGGTATTCTTTAATGATTTCAGCAGACTCTGAATCATTTGGATTCTTTGAAGGTAGATTTAGTCTTTGTGATTTGTCCACAGCCTCCTTCATGGTCTGCTCAATCCGTTTTTCAATTCCAAACCTTCTCTTTTTCTCTGCTTTACCACCATACTATTCTTTATCATCAAACTTTTGACTGTTAAGGTCGTTTACAGTTTTTGCTGCTTCATCAGCATTGTTCCAATTTCAGAGAACTAGTTTCATAGTTTGGGGTGTTTTTCAAAAACTTCACATTCGAAGTATGTAATTCGAGGAGGTAGACGTTATATGTACACATATAACTGTTGGCGTAGACGTGCTGCAAGATTTCAAAATACTGATTGCAAATTCCCGATAGTTGGAATGGTAACTATTGTTACAAGATGTGGATGAGTACATGATAGGGTTTCAATGTATATATAGTGATTTCCGGAGAGTTTCAAATAGCAGAGTGACGGAGTCGCTGGTACATTTACTGCTAATATGGTGGAACATAAAAGGTTCCCCAGTAACAAAAACGTATATGCCAAAGTTATAAGTCTGAAAGGTCGTCGTTGACTACCTGAATGGGTGATAATACTGGATACTTTTAAAAAGGAATTGCAAGGTTACTTTCAGTAATAATAATGCCGAAGGATTTATCACAGATACGTGTTAAAGTTTTACTTAGGTTTCGAGAGCTTTCCAGATATATGATTATAAGTACAAATCTTTCTTCTCGTAGATATCGTGTAGTTGGTTTGTCTTCTCGTTTGTTCATTAGTTGAAGTGTTTCCAAGAATTTCGATGGGTTTGAACGCAAAATATAATCATATGATGTTCTAGTACTGTTCTGAATTCAAAGCATGGGTTTCGAAGCATGGTTTTGAAAGATGTAGGAATCTAAGAGTGATGTTTTTCGTTTAATCTTGACTTGGATTCTGATCTATCAAAATCAGAATATGAAATTGAATGAAAATGGTTATTCTGCGATGAACAGATACGTATATCTATAGGTTTGAGCAGTATAGTTAATGATTGCTGAATCAGAATTGAAGAATGTATAGTGTAACATATTAATGTGGAATTTATATATTTCTAGGGTATTACCTACCCGTTAAAATATTCTCATCATTAACAGTTTGTACAAAAGGATTTTCAATTACAATCTTTATGAAAATATATGTATGTATATTTCCTTTAGATGTAATATAGATTTAATGAGTTATTAAACTCATTTGATTTTCGGTTGGAACTAGAAACGAATAATCTCTTCTATATTAAAGATTACATAATCGTCGCAGGATATTTCTCCAATGAAGTTATGAATTAATACTTCATCGTTTATGGTTATTAGTATTCTTCGGTGTCTACGGTGCGTATGAGGTTGATACTCGTGGGACAGATTGTGAGGTTAAGGTTTACGTTGCGGATGTTGTTGTTGTCGGTACTGGTACCGTTGATGGTTGTGCTGCTGGTTCTGGTGGTGCTACCGGTGCTGCCTGTGATGCCTGCAAATTGTGCATCATATTCTCCAAAGCCACAACTCGAGCGCGAAGCTCGTTAACTTCTTCTATTATTCCGGGATGATTGGCGGTTGGTACGAGAGGATGAATAAAGTTTAAAATTCTAGTTATCATATAATCGTTGCGAAATATCCTGGAAATGAGGGTAAAGATAGTGTTTCGAACGGGTTCGCCGGTAAGTGCCTCAGGTTCCTCACTAAGAGGTGAATTCGGTTGGTGGAAAGGATTGCCTTCCTCTTGTCTCCATTGATTAAGTTGATTACGAACCCATCCCCAATTCATCCAGAATTGGTGATGACTGATTGGTTGATTCATTCCGGTTACACTGCTTTCGGAACTCAGGTGGAAATTCATATCGGAATCCGAAGAACTCGAATTACTTTCAGAATTCATCTTACACGGTTAGATAAATAATTTTCGATGTGAAATGATTTTCGGATATCGGATGATATTCTAATTACATAGAATACCTTTATATAGTACAAAGGATCCGCAAATTACGGAGAAACTTTCGGAAACTGTCAAGTAAAGGTAACAGTAACATATACGCTAAGATATTCATTTTGTCTATACACTAGTCATGCAATCCATGCAATAAGGTGTGTCTAGACTACAAATGATAAGCAGGTAATTTTCCACACAAGGAATGATAAGCAGGTAATTTCTAACAAAAAAAATTATAAGCAACAACTTTTATCATGCAGACATGGTCGAAGTCCAGACTCACTAATGTATCCTAACAATAACCGGTTAGACACACTAATGCAAATTCTGGTTCGCTAAGACCAACGCTCTGATACCAACTGTGACGATCGGTCCAAATCCATATGGACGAACACGTCATTCATTGATTTCATTGCGAGGTATTTAACCTCTATGATACGTTTTGTAAACATTGCATTCTTTTGAAAAGGCACACCATAAATGAATATTTAAATCAAAGGTTTTCGACATCTAATGATTTCTACATATAGACAATCACCATAAATAATAGTTTACAACAGTACTTCCATTGACCATGCAGTCAAAATAAGATACATGGTGATGATTTGGTGAATGCAACGTTTCCTTGAAAAATATGTCATGCAAGACTCCATGCACATAGCTTGTCTAACATCTAAGCAAACAGCGGAAGACTTCTAGGAAACCTGAGAATAAACATGCTAACAAGTGTCAACACAAAGGTTGGTGAGTTCATAGTTTTAGTGTTTCGTATAATCTGTATATAAAAGTGGATCACAAGATTTTAGTTGTTTCATCCAGAAATGTTTATCAATAGATTATATAAAAGTGGATCACAAGATTTCAGTTGTTTCATCCAGAAACGTTTATCAAAATATTCTACGAAATTGAGCACCCTGGTAACTAAACTTTAACGTATATATAATTTGTACCCTTTGTATAATCATCTTAATAATACACGCAAACCAACTTGTACGCTTCTCAAATAGCATACGTCCGTTAAAAGGCTAGTGCTCTAGCTCGGACGGGGATATCAAGCCCTATGGATCCATATACAACTACTCGCACCCACCAGTTCTTATAACCGGCAGTTACTAGTTACCAAAGCTAAGGGATTTTCGGTTCAAACTCGGTGTAGAATTTAGTATGTACTTGTATCCATTGCGTTTAAAATAAAGTGCATGTATTCTCAGCCCAAAAATATAGATTGCAAAAGCAATTAAAAAGGGAGCAAATGAAACTCACGCATATAAATATTGTATATCGGTTAATAAAGCATTTGCATGTATTCTCAGCCCAAAAATGTAGAGAGTAAAAGGGATCTTATGAAACTCACGCATATAAATATTGTATATCGGTTAATAAAGCATTTGCATGTATTCTCAGCCCAAAAATGTAGAGAGTAAAAGGGATCATATGAAACTCACGCATACCAGTTTTAGTTTTTGTATTCATTTTATAAAACAGCGCATGTATTCTCAGCCCAAAAATATAGATTGCAAAAGCAATTAAAAAGGGAGCAAATGAAACTCACGCATATAAATATTGTATATCGGTTAATAAAGCATTTGCATGTATTCTCAGCCCAAAAATGTAGAGAGTAAAAGGGATCTTATGAAACTCACGCATATAAATATTGTATATCGGTTAATAAAGCATTTGCATGTATTCTCAGCCCAAAAATGTAGAGAGTAAAAGGGATCATATGAAACTCACGCATACCAGTTTTAGTTTTTGTATTCATTTTATAAAACAGCGCATGTATTCTCAGCCCAAAAATATGTATAAAAAGGGATCAATGAAACTCACAGTTTAATATTGATATACAATATTGCAGGAAAGCACGTAGACGCATCGGAGATGATAAACACGAGGTTTGATTCACAAAAATACCCCCGAACATTACCCATAATTTCCTTGGCAATAACCCATATTTTCCTTAGCTCTAGCTCGCTCGGAAACTCGTTTTGAAAATTACTTGGACATCACTCCGTCGTAATATTTTTTTGTACATTATTATTTTTGTATCGCAAAAATAATAACACTAATAATAATAAAAAAATAATAATAATAAGATTAATAATAATCTTATTAATAATAATAATAATAATAATAATAATAATAATAAATAATAAATAATATTACGGAGTATATATATATTTGTGTATGTGTGTGATTTAAATCGAGCGAAAACACTGAAATTTATAGATGTGGCCTGAAATCTGGAGTCATGCGACTCGCATGGAAATGGCCTTCTGGCCATGCGACTCGCATGAGGACCAGGGACAACTCACATTGTTTTGGCTCCTAGCTTGTCGACATAATATAAAATAAATATAAATATAATATATATAATTTAAATTAATTAATTATATATTATATTAAATTCACGTGCATAGTTGACTTGTAATTTTTGTTCCGATAAGTCGTACGTTGTCACTCGACTTATGTCCCGGTTCCGGTTTTTCGAACGCCCTTTCGTACGCTGAGAAAACTTGTACTTTACGTTTCGTGAATCGTACATTTGTCAAAATATAGTCTTAAATCATCCATAAAATATACCACTGTAGCAAAGTTACTGTAGCAAAGTCAATTTTTACTATAGCAATTCACTGTAGCAAAGTCAATTTCACTGTAGCAAATAGTGATTTTCAAAAACACTGTAGCATTTTGGGTACTGTAGCAATTTGAAATGTTACTATCGTTTACTAAATAACTTGAAATTATATATATGTATATATCTTTTTAATATATATAAATCAGTTTTTTAAATACACATTGGAAGTTATTTATAAATAAATTTTAATAATAAATATTTCAACTTATCATATATATTCAAATAGATATTTAAACCAATAAGTTTAATGTACGGTATCAAATAATTAATACATTGTTACCTTTTCAAGTTATAGTATATATGTATCTATTTACATATAATTGTTCGCGAATCGTCGAAAACAACCGAAAGGTATTTAAATATATAAAAGTAGTTCAAAAATTTTGAGATTCAGTTTTACAGACTTTGCTTATCGTGTCGAAAATGTTAATCATACAAAGATTAAGTTTAAATTTGGTCAGAAATTTCCGGGTCATCACAGTACCTGCCCGTTAAAGAAATTTCGTCCCGAAATTTGAGTGAGGTCGTCATGGCTAACAATAAAAATGTTTTAATGACGAATATGAGTTGATAATAGAGTTTTATCTATGTTTGAATAATATGGATAAAATAATCCAATTACTCGAAGCGTATGAGAGAAGTTATCGTAATCAAGTGAAATGGAGAATAGAGATGCGTCTTATCTCTTGATGTAGTAACGATTGATTTCCGGATTTTAAGGAATAGAAAATCTTCATAATTTTAATAAGATTTGATTTTTCGGAATTTGCGGAAATTAGGATTTTCTTTGATTAAATGCGTAACCTGCCTCTATTGCTGCGTCCGATATTTTGCTATAAATTGACCTCTTCCGTTTCATTTATTTTCAACACTCCTATAATCTTCTTTATTATTTCATACATCCCAACAGATTGTGAAAATGCTTAATCCTGTTCTGATTCTTGATATTTTCCTGGCTATCGTATCCTTCATTCTTCTTTTTCATCTACCACCAGAGGAAGTTATTTTCTTCTACTATTACCTTGGGGTTATAGTGTTTTTCATTCTCCCGTGTCTTTATATTGCTATACGCATTGATATACACGGTTTGAAATTTCGGGGTTGTTATCGGGCTTTATATTCTCCATTATATTTCGGAGCTTCAAGCTTTCGTTTTCTCTTCCCGACCTTAAGTCAAGCGAATAATGGTCCAGAATTCGTAGGTATGAATTTCAGAATAAACATAATTAATGTTCTACGAAAGAAACGGTAATGGCACAATCTGACTTGTCAAATTACCAGAATATCCGGAAAAGACCGAATCATCAAGAAATATATTTTCTTGATATATTTAGAGATTATATAGAATGAAAGAGTTATGTAACATGGTTTATGATGAGGGTGTGATCTGTGAACCTTTGTCACGTTCCATTAGAAACTCAACATGACTTACTGTAATATAATCACGTTGATCAAGTGTCATTATATTATACTAACTCATGCTTCAGTTCCCAACATTACTTCAAAACATCCATTTTTTTCGAATTTTTTAGATTTTAGAAATTAAAATAGTTTCTTTTATGATGTAACACAGATAGCGCGAAGAGGTAATGATTTCAGATAAGAATGGTTTCAAAAAATATCTTCAGAAATATGGAGGATATTTATAATGGGAGATACGATGATATCTTAGAATATTTAAGATAAGATGATGATGAAGAATATTGTCCGCAAAGGTTTTAGTGTAAGGAGCAAGGTATTCTTTAATGATTTCAGCAGACTCTGAATCATTTGGATTCTTTGAAGGTAGATTTAGTCTTTGTGATTTGTCCACAGCCTCCTTCATGGTCTGCTCAATCCGTTTTTCAATTCCAAACCTTCTCTTTTTCTCTGCTTTACCACCATACTATTCTTTATCATCAAACTTTTGACTGTTAAGGTCGTTTACAGTTTTTGCTGCTTCATCAGCATTGTTCCAATTTCAGAGAACTAGTTTCATAGTTTGGGGTGTTTTTCAAAAACTTCACATTCGAAGTATGTAATTCGAGGAGGTAGACGTTATATGTACACATATAACTGTTGGCGTAGACGTGCTGCAAGATTTCAAAATACTGATTGCAAATTCCCGATAGTTGGAATGGCAACTATTGTTACAAGATGTGGATGAGTACATGATAGGGTTTCAATGTATATATAGTGATTTCCGGAGAGTTTCAAATAGCAGAGTGACGGAGTCGCTGGTACATTTACTGCTAATATGGTGGAACATAAAAGGTTCCCCAGTAACAAAAACGTATATGCCAAAGTTATAAGTCTGAAAGGTCGTCGTTGACTAGTTGAATGGGTGATAATACTGGATACTTTTAAAAAGGAATTGCAAGGTTATTTTCAGTAATGATAATGCCGAAGGATTTATCACAGATACGTGTTAAAGTTTTACTTAGGTTTCGAGAGCTTTCCAGATATATGATTATAATTACAAATCTTTCTTCTCGTAGATATCGTGTAGTTGGTTTGTGTTCTCGTTTGTTCATTAGTTGAAGTGTTTCCAAGAATTTCGATGGGTTTGAACGCAAAATGTAATCATATGATGTTCTAGTACTGTTCTGAATTCAAAGCATGGTTTTCGAAGCATGGTTTTGAAAGATGTAGGAATCTAAGAGTGATGTTTTTCGTTTAATCTTGACTTGGATTCTGATCTATCGAAATCAGAATATGAAATTGAATGAAAATGGTTATTCTGCGATGAACAGATACGTATATCTATAGGTTTGAGCAGTATAGTTAATGATTGTTGAATCAAAATTGAAGAATGTATAGTGTAACATATTAATGTGGAATTTATATATTTCTAGGGTATTACCTACCCGTTAAAATATTCTCATCATTAACAGTTTGTACAAAAGGATTTTCAATTACAATTTTTATGAAAATATATGTATGTATATTTCCTTCAGATGTAATATAAATTTAATGAGTTATTAAACTCATTTGATTTTCGGTTGGAACTAGAAACGAATAATCTCTTCTATATTAAAGATTACATAATCGTCGCAGGATATTTCTCCAATGAAGTTATGAATCAATACTTCATCGTTTATGGTTATTAGTATTCTTCGGTGCCTACGGTGCATATGAGGTTGATACTCGTGGAACAGATTGTGAGGTTGAGGTTTCCGGTGCGGATGTTGTTGTTGGTGGTACTGGTACTGTTGTTGGTTGTGCTGCTGGTACTGGTGGTGCTACCGGTGCTGCCTGTGATGCCTGCAAATTGTGCATCATATTCTCCAAAGCCACAACTCGAGCGCGAAGCTCGTTAACTTCTTCTATTATTCCGGGATGATTGGCGGTTGGTACGAGAGGATGAATAAAGTTTAAAATTTTGGTTATCATATAATCGTTGCGAGATATCCTGGAAATGAGGGTGAAGATAGTGTTTCGTACGGGTTCGCCGGTAAGTGCCTCAGGTTCCTCACCAAGAGGTGAATTCGGTTGGTGAAAAGGATCGCCTTCCTCTTGTCTCCATTGATTAAGTTGATTACGAACCCATCCCCAATTCATCCAGAATTGGTGATGACTGATTGATTGATTCATTCCGGTTACACTACTTTCGGAACTCAGGTGGAAATTCATATCGGAATCCGAAGAACTCGAATTACTTGTAGAATTCATCTTATACGGTTAGATAAAGAATATTCGATGTGAAATGATTTTCGGATATCGGATGATATTTTAATTACATAGAATACCTTTATATAGTACAAAGGTTCCGCAAATTACGGAGAAACTTTCGGAAACTGTCAAGTAAAGGTAACAGTAACAGATATGCTAAGATATTCATTTTGTCTATACACTAGTCATGCAATCCATGCAATAAGGTGTGTCTAGACTACAAATGATAAGCAGGTAATTTTCCACACAAGGAATGATAAGCAGGTAATTTCTAACAAAAAAAATTATAAGCAACAACTTTTATCATGCAGACATGGTCGAAGTCCAGACTCGCTAAAGTATCCTAACAATAACCGGTTAGACACACTAATGCAAATTCTGGTTCGCTAAGACCAACGCTCTGATACCAACTGTGACGATCGCTCCAAATCCATATGGACGAACACGTCATTCATTTATTTCATTGCGAGGTATTTGACCTCTATGTGATACGTTTTGTAACATTGCATTCGTTTGAAAAGGTATTTCATAAATGAATATATAAATTCCAGGTTTTTTTACATCTGATGATTCCTACGTATAGACAATCACCATTTAAATGGTTTACAATAATACATCTGTTGACAATACAGTCAAAATAAGATACATGGTAATGGTTTGATGAATGCAAGTTTCTTGTATATAGCATGTATGACTCCAAGCACATAACTTGTATCACGTATGAGCAAACAGCGGAAGACTTCTAGAAACCTGAGAATAAACATGCTTCAAGTGTCAACACAAAGGTTGGTGAGTTCATAGTTTTAATATTACACATAATCCGTATATCAATGTGGATTACAAAAGTTCAGTTGTTTTATTCAAAACATTTATCAATAGGTTTTACATAAAAGGTGGATCACAAGATTTCAGTTGTTTCATCTGAAACGTTTATCAATAGGTTTTACATAAAAGGTGAATCACAAGATTTCAGTTGTTTCATCCGAAACGTTTATCAATCAGTTCTACAAAATTGAGCACCCTGGTAACTAAACTTTAACGTTTATATAATTTGTACCCTTTGTATAATCATCTTAATAATACACGCAAACCAACGTGTACGCTTCTCAAATAGCATACGTCCGTTAAAAGGCTAGCGCTCTAGCTCGAACGGGGATGTCAAGCCCTATGGATCCATATACTACTACTCGCGCCCACCAGTTCTTATAACTGGCAGTTACTAGTTACCAAAGCTAAGGGATTTTCGGTTCAAACTCAGTGTAGAATTTAGTATGTACTTGTATCCATTGCGTTTAAAATAAAGTGCATGTATTCTCAGCCCAAAAATATAGATTGCAAAAGCAATTAAAAAGGGAGCAAATGAAACTCACGCATATAAATATTGTATATCGATTAATAAAGCATTTGCATGTATTCTCAGCCCAAAAATGTAGAGAGTAAAAGGGATCATATGAAACTCACAGTTAAATATTGATATACAATATTGTAGGAAAGCACGTAGACGCATTGGAGATAATAAGTACGAGGTTTGATTCACAAAAATACCCCCGAATATTACCCATAACCTCCTTGGCAATAACCCATATTTTCCTTAGCTCTAGCTTTCTCGGAAACTCGTTTTGAAAAATTACTTGGACAGCACTCCGTCGTAATATTTTATGTACATTATTATTTTTGTATCGCAAAAATAATAACACTAATAATAAAAATAATAAGATTAATAATAATCTTATTAATAATAATAATAATAATAATAATAATAATAATAATAATAATAATAAAATAAATAAATACGGAGTAAAAATAATATATATGTGTGTGTGATTTATCTGGCCAAAACTCGAGAATTTATAGCACTTGGCCTGAAATTTGGAGTCATGCGACTCGCATGGAAATGGCCTTCTGGCCATGCGACTCGCATGAGGACCAGGGACAGCTCACATTGTTTTGGCTCCTAGCTTGTCGACATAATATAAAATAAATATAAATATATAAATAATTAATATAATTATTTATATATTATATTTTATTCTTGTGCATAGTAGACTAGATATTTTTGGTCCGTTGCGTCGGGCGTTTCTTCTTGACTCGGGTCCCGGTTCCGGTTTCTCGAATGTCCTTTCGTACGCTGAGAAAACTTGCATTTTACATTTCGTGACTCGTACCTTTGTTAAAATATAGCCTTAAATTATTCCTAAACTATACCACTGTAGCAAAGTTACTGTAGCAAAGTCAATTTTTACTGTATAAATTCACTGTAGCAAATAGTCAATTTCACTGTACCAAATACACATTGGAAGTTATTTATAAATAAATTTTAATAATAAATATTTCAACTTTTCATATATATTCAAATAGATATTTAAACCAATAAGTTTAATGTACGGTATCAAATAATTAATACATTGTTACCTTTTCAAGTTATAGTATATATGTATCTATTTACATATAATTGTTCGCGAATCGTCGAAAATAACCGAAAGGTATTTAAATATATAAAAGTAGTTCAAAAATTTTGAGATTCAGTTTTACAGACTTTGCTTATCGTGTCGAAAATGTTAATCATACAAAGATTAAGTTTAAATTTAGTCGAAATTTCTGGGTCATCACAAAATGCTTCCAATTTACCTATATAACATTAAGATTCACAACCCCAGAAGCGTAACGAATTTGATCGACAAAAAAAATAGATTTCTGATGTGTTATTATTCCCTTGGCGTAGTTGTAAGTATCACTATTACCATTTGTTTGCGTCCTTACGTTCCTTGCGTATCTATTAAAAAATATTTGTTTTAACATTGTTCATTCCTGCAGGTTCGATCATTTGTTCAACATTGTCGCCGGATAATCATCGTCGATGGAGCGCATTTGAAGGCAGGATATTTGGGTACAAATTTAGTTGTTGTTGCGATGGATGGCAATAATGGAATTTTGCCATTGGCTTATGGAATTGCTGGCGGCGAGACAAACGAGTCTTTGGATTGGTTTTTGGGCAACCTACGAGACCATTTAATGACTTGTGGAATGGGTGATCGTATGTCAGAGCTTACTTTTATTTCTGATCGAGGTTTGCCAATAGCACCTGGTGTTTCAACCGTGTTCCCCGAAGCGTTTCACTGTTTCTGTGCTCGTCATTTGTTTGCAAACATTAAAAGTAAATCCAACAAATTCAAATATTTTGAATGGCATTATTGGAAAATGGTCAAAGCTTATCGTGCGTCGGATTTTGAGGATCATCTTAATGTATTTTGAAGGAGATTGAAAACGTCTTACAAAATTTTAAGTGATGTTCGGTTCCACAAATGGTCGAGAAATAGAGCTGAACATGTTAGGTATTCATACCTGTAACAACCCGTCCTTATCCCCCTGGACGAAATCATCAACATCTGGTCCCATTGCGATGATCGACTCCAAGTAATGTCCTTAAAATGAGCAAATGCACAGCGGAAGACTTAATTCTTACCTGAGAATAAACATGCTTAAAAGTGTCAACCAAAAGGTTGGTGAGTTCATAGGTTTATCATAACAATCATTTCCATTATTTTAATAGACCACAAGATTTCATATTTATAAACATAATACACTCGCAAGTGTATGAAAAAGTCGTTGAGCACTTGGTAACCATACTTAACATTTAAATCACAGCAGCATATTCTTAAATAAACCCTACACCGTACCAAGTGTAGTAACGAAACGAAGTACTGTGCAACCGTTAAAAACTGGTCGTCCAGCCCGGTTGGGGTTGTCAGGCCCGATAGATCTATCAACAGGATTCGCGTTTACGCTCCTCACGTAAATATTAGCTACCAAGTATAAAGAAATATGCCATGGTACAACTCAACGTAGAATGTATTTTAAGTACTTGTGTCTATTTCGTAAAACATTTGTAAAAGCAGTGCATGTATTCTCAGTCCCAAAAATATATATTGCAAAAGCAATTAAAAAGGAAGCAAATGAAACTCACCATACTGTATTTTGTAGTAAAAATACATATGACGTCATTTAGTAAGTGTAGGGTTGGCCATCAGATTCACGAACCTATGTCATTTATGTATATATATATATTAACACATAATAATATAAATCAACTAAGTTTATATATATTTTCTTAGATATTAAGATTAATATTCTTATATATAGTTCTATTAATAATTATAATTGTTATAATACTTATTTCATTTTTAATGTTAAATTAATAATATTATATTAGTTAAAACATAATTTTATGAAATATTAATATACTTTATGTAATAAATATATTTTTATATAAATATCTTTTATTTGCAAAATAATAATTGTAATATTTCTAGAGTAGAGATAATAGTAATAATTATAATACTATTAATAATGATAATGATAGTAATAATAGTATTAATTTTAATAAAATGATAATTTTAATAATAAGGATACTTTTAACAATAGTAGTAGTTTTTAATAAAATGATAATGAAATATAATTAGTTTTGATAATAATAATAATAATAATAATAATAATAATAATAATAATAATAATAATAATAATAATAATAATAATAATAATAATAATAATAATAATAATAATAACCAAGTAACTACCTTTAAAGCTTTTCCCTAAACAAAATGGCATGAATCAAACTTGAACCCGTGACCTCTCGTTCAAACCAACTAGCTCAACCATTACACTGTTATTCTTTTTTTTTTTTTTTTCTGCTTTATAATCCCATCTAATTTTTATAACCCATATGGCCCCAACTTCTTTCGGCCCATATATTTCGGCCCAACAGTAATCTAGAACTTGACCCAACAGAGATTTAGTATTCGGCCCATCTGGAATTTAATGTTGGATCTCGGCCCAACTTGTGTAGTTATTAGAAAAGAAAAAAAAATATACTATAACGTAGCAACCAGGATTCGAACTCTAGACCACCCGCCTACCAAGCACCAACTTAACCACTGAACCATTAGTATGTTTTGCTAATAATCTGCGAATCTAATAGTTTATTAAGTATAAACCGTTCATCATTTTCATCCTAAATTCATCATCAATATCATAATCATCGTCATCCTTATCTATCTCGCCATTATAACATCACGGTCATCATCATCATCATTCTTAATAATATTCATCATCATACAGCGAGTATATGTATCATGTGTAGCGTACTTCTTATAATACCTCGGCCCAATTAGCGTAATAGATAAATGAACCATATAAATGTTAGATTATATTAGCCCAATGATGCAACTATTTCACGATCCAATTAAAACCCATAATATGGCAGCCCACTCTATTGTCTTAAATTCTTAACAATTAAATAATGTATGTGTTTGAGTTGTCGTTGAGTGGGAACCAGGAAACATAGACAATAAGTTTTTGCAAGTTGGGACCCAAGTTTCATGTAGCTATATTTGTTTAAGCGAACTCACAAGTCCACTGCATGTTTTTAATTTACTTTGAACAAAGGTTAGTGGGGTGGGGTTCGCAAAATATCAAACACGTCACCATCTTCTTTCTAATTCATCATCAATTTTTACTGTAGCAATTCACTGTAGCAAAGTCAATTTCACTGTAGCAAATAGTGATTTTCAAAAACACTGTAGCATTTTGAGTAATGTGGCAATTTGAAAACACTGTAGCAAATTAGTGTTTAACTGGTTCATCTTAAACGCTTTAGTTAACTTATCTAAATATCAATCGAATCAATAAACGAATATTACTATCGTTTATTATATATATGTATATATCTTTTTAATATACATAAATCAGTTTTTAAATACACATTGGAAGTTATTTATAAATAAATTTTAATAATAAATATTTCAACTTATCATATATATTCAAATAGATATTTAAACCAAATAAGTTTAATGTACGCTATCAAACAATTAATACATTGTTACCTTTTCATGTTATAGTATATATGTATCTATTTACATATAATTGTTCGCGGATCATCGAAAACAACCGAAGGGTATTTAAATATATAAAAGTAATTCAAAAATTTTGAGATTCAGTTTTACAAACTTTGCTTATCGTGTCGGAAATGTTAATCATACAAAGATTAAGTTTAAATTTAGTCGAAATTTCTGGGTCATCACAGTATGTGTTTGAGTTGTCGTTGAGTGGGAACCAGGAAACATAGACAATAAGTTTTTGCAAGTTGGGACCCAAGTTTCATGTAGCTATATTTGTTTAAGCGAACTCACAAGTCCACTGCATGTTTTTAATTTACTTTGAACAAAGGTTAGTGGGGTGGGGTTCGCAAAATATCAAACACGTCACCATCTTCTTTCTAATTCATCATCTTCGGTTCATTTAACAGAACATAAACAGGAACTTACAACAGAAATTTTTGAAGGGTTTGATGAGGTGGTTTTTCTAATGTAAAACAGAAATAAAATTAGCGTAGCAGTAGCTGCATCTCCTTCAATGAGGTTTCGCGACTGCAGCAGAAAAAGGTGGGTTGTGGTGATTTATTTCTGGAACAGAAACATGAATAAAAATTCGTGGCGAGTTGGAGGGTTAGCGAAGATGATGAAGGTGGTGGTATGCGAAGGGGTTAGGATGTTTGATAAGGTGGTTATACATAAAGTTTCCTGTGGTTTCATAACAATGAATAAGAAAATAACGAATAAGGTGGTGATCGGTTTAGAGGGGATGGTGTCCACGGTGGCTAAATGGGTGGTGTCGAGTGTTTATGTTTATACGGACCAAAACAGAAACATACCAGTGATCATAACTACTTCGGGTTTTGCAGGTGTTGATGGTAGTAGTAGCAGAGGGTGGTGACCGGTGTACTTGGTGATGGGCTGTGGAAAGGAGGAGGGTGGAGGTGACGGAGGAAACCGGTGGTTGGGTCGTGAAGGTTGAGGTCGTTGGGTGTGGTTGGTTAGTGGTGTCATCATCTTATACTTAATACAGAATATCAAATGGCTAGAGAATGTAGTTAAAAGAGAAATATTAAATCAAGTTAATTATTGAGAGAATATATATAAAGAAAAGTTGTTAGGCAATTGTTGGGTTGGATTATGACGTTTAACAACTCCATCACATGAATCAAAAGAAAAAAAAAATACAAACAAACGGATGATTGATTAAATTGATAATCTATGATTTGAATTTCGACATGTGTATCAATCAGTTAGACAAATTTAATAGAAAGACAGCGACTTGAAACTAGTTTTGCATTTATCTGTATACGATTTTGTATATATCTGAATATGTTGATAACCGTGTTTATACATTGGTTTATATATCTATTTATTTAACTATATTTATATAAAATTGTATTTACATATATCTATTTATATCTATTCATTGTATTAAATTTTGTAATATTAATTAATAGTGAAAATCTATTAATAAACCTGTAACTGTTATTATTTTTAAATAAAATACTATTAATAATCATAGAGATAATACTAATCTTAGTGATAATAATTAACAACATCAAATGTTACTAATAATAATAATAATAAAGATATATAATATTAAAACTACTAATAGTAATTTTTTTTTCTCAAAATGCTACTAATAATATCAACAAAGATAACCCTAGCAATATTGATACAACAGATTATACTTATCAACCTCATATATTATATACTAGATGGATAATACTAATACAACTGATATTAATACTAATGGTAAATGAATTAATAGTATTATTAATATCATAACTATATTTTAGCTTGTAGTTTAATATATAAATTTTAGATATTATTAATTATGTAACATTTAATAGTTAGATAATATATACATATAGTTTTTATCTTTTATATATATTTACATAATTATTTATACACATTTGTTCGTGAATCGTCGAGAACAGTCGAAGGTCAATTGAATATATGAAATAGTTCAAAATTTTTGAGACTCAACCTATCAGATTTCTCTTATCGTGTCAAAAATAATGAATCGTATCGAGAGTTTGGTTCAAAATTAGTCGAAATTTCCGGGTCATTACAGTACCTACCCGTTAAAGAAATTTCGTCCCGAAATTTGATCGAGGTCGTCATGGCTAACAATAAGAATGTTTTTCATGACGAATATGAATAGTGTTTTATCATATTCGATTAATATAGATAAAACGATTCGATTATGCGAAGCGGACGAGTGAAGCTATCACAAAAGAGTGAAATGAAGTGATTAGAGGTTCGTCTTAACTTCTGACATAGTCAAGGTTGATTTTCAGAATTCAAGGAATTTAAAGAAATCTTCTAATCAGAAAGAAAATGTAATCGCACGATTTATTAGCAGATTGTCGGAGTTACGGAAGAACAAAAGTATTAAGGAAATATTTCCGTGATATGCTTAGAAATTAAGTAGAATGAATGAGTCATGTAACATGACACATGATGAGGGTAAGATCTGTGAACCATCATCACGTTCCATTAGAAATTTAGCATGATTTACTGTAATATAATCATGTTGGCCAAGCGCATTATATTATACTAACTCATGCTTCAATTCTTAACACTTCTCCAGAATCATTCATAATTTAAACTCAGATTTTGCAGAAGTTTCCAATATAATGGAATACAGATAACACGAAGAGATAGATAATTTCGAACGAGAATATTTATGAAAATATCCTCAGAAATATCGAAGATATTTTTGACGATATTTTGGAATTTCTAAGATCGAAGGTTGATGAAGAAAGATTTTTTTTTTTTTTTTTTTTTTTGCAAGATTCTAACATGAGTACTGAATAGGATATTCTCTAAAGATTTCATCGAATCCAGAATTACCTAAATTCTTTGAATATAGGGTTTGGTCATTGTATTTGTTCTTTGTTTCCTTCACGGTGTGCTCAATCCGATTTTCAATATCAAATTTTCTATTGAGCGTTCCCAACACTCTATTCTTTATCATCAAACTCTTGGCCAGTTAGGCCATCTACAATTTTACTGTTTTCTCTGCATTTAATGCATCCATATTTGAATCGTCGGTTATCAATCCTCGGTGGTTTTAGGAGAATGGTGTTTTTAGATGATTAAACGCCGATGGTAATATGGTGGAATATAAAAGGTACTCCGGTAACGATAAAAGAGTATGCATATATATAAAGGTTATAATAAGGTTGTTTTGAACGAAAAGTCGAAATCAACTTGCTGGAGCTGTGATAAAATTTGGCTAATTTGGAAGGAATTGCAAAGTTATTTTGGGTAATAATAACGTCAAAGGAGCTAGTACAGATATGTGTTAAACGTTTACTCAGGTTCCGAGGGTTTTTCAGGTGTATAACTATATGCATCAATCTTTTCTTCCGTAGATGAAGTGCGGCTGGTTCATCTTCTCGATCAAGGTGTTTTCAAGAATCATGAAAGATTTGAACATGGATTGGAATCGTCAAGATTCGAATGAGGTTTAAGATAAAATCAAGTGGCAACTTGAAGAATTGTTTGGTTTCATATGTTATAATCAATATTTTAATTCTTTTTACTTGTCCAAAGTTAGCAGTCCAACAGTCCAATTGTCCAATAGTTCAATATATTCATATATAATTTAATATATATTATTCGAATTAAATAATACGTATCGTGATCCGTGCACCGGTCTCAGTATTGATCACAACTCAAACCATATATATATTTTGGAATCCACCTCAACCCTGTATAACCAACTATAGAGTGTCTATGATCGTTCCGAAATATATATATAGATGGGTCGATATGATAGGTCGAAACCTTGTATACGTGTCCCGTTATTTATAATGCGTAAAATAAATATATATCATGACCCATTGCACAACGTGTTGTCTCAGAATTAATCTGACGTATTGTTGTACATGTGTCCCGACTTATAGTAAATAACAGAAATAAAATTACTATAAATGTAATACGGAATTAACAGTTAGCTGGGAACAGTTAGCCAGTAACAGTTAGCGTGGAATCTTAACAATATTTCAATTAGTTAATTCGTTTGTTTCTAACAAATTTTATTTTGTCCAATATTTTCTTCGTTATGCCACTTGTTGGATTCTGATAGGTCAAAATCCAAATATAAAATTTGAATGGAAATGGTTGTTCTGTGGTGAAAGGATACGTATATCGGTGGTTGTAAGTATGATAGTAAATGACTGTTGAATCGGATTTGAAAAATGTACAATGTAACTTATTAATGTGAAATCTAAATATTCCTCGGGTACTACCTACCCGTTAAAATATTTTCATCATTAATAGTTTGTACGAAAGAATTTTTAATTACAATCTTTATGAAAATATACTTGCATATATATTTTGTTCGGATGTAATTATGAATTTAATGAGTTAATATGATATTAAACTCATTTGATTTACCATTAGGACTAGAATACATAATCTCTAAAACATTAGAGATTACATAATAGCCATGTCGAACGAAAATAAATGAGGTAGAACGATACGTAGATCGAAGATAATCGATGTAGAACGATATGTAGAACGAAGATAAAGTAGATAGAACGATACGTAGAACGATGATTATGCTCGAGGTACAGAATTAGATGTTGAGGCTTGTGTTGTTGAGGGTACTGGTGTTGATGTTGGTGGTACTGTTGGTGCCGGTGATGTTGCTGAAGCTGGTAAGTTTTGCACCATGTTCTCCAAATTGGTTACTAGAGCGTGAAGATAGTTGACTTCTTCTATTATTCTGGGGTGATTGTCGGTTGGAACGAGCGAATGAATAAATTTTTTTTTTTGAAATATTATATAATCATGGCAAGATATTCAAGGATGAGAGAGAAATGGTATTACGAACAGGTTCGCCGGTAAATGCTTCAGGTTCTTCGCCAAGAGGTGAATTCGGTTGATGAAAAGGATCGACTTCTACGCGTCTCCATTGGTTCAGTCGACTACGAACTCATCAGATGAATTGGGGATGGCTGATTGTTTGATTCATTCTGGTGACGCTGCTTTCGGGGCTCAGGTGAATATCCAAGTCAGAATAGCTATCGGAATCCGAGGAATTTGAACTAGTTACGAGTTCCATTGCATACGATTGAATAAAGGATTTTTCGATATGAAATGAATTTTGGATATCGGACGATATTCTAATTACATAGAATACCTATATTTAGTATAGAAGATCCCGTAGATTACGGAGGAAATTAAGAAAACGTGTCAGATTAAGTCTACGGTAACAGATACGCTAAGATATGAATTTATCGATACACTATCTATCAAATAAGTGCAGGAAGTCGTGTCTAGACTTAGGAATAATAAGCAGATAATTTTCTACTAGGAATGATAATCAATACTTATAATATGCAGCTAAGGTCGAAGTCCAGACTCGCTAATGTATCCTAACAACTATCAGTTAGACACACTAATGCAAGACCTGGTTCGCTAAGACCAACGCTCTGATACCACATGTAACAACCCGTCCTTATCCCCCTGGACGAAATCATCAACATCTGGTCCCATTGCGATGATCGACTCCAAGTAATGTCCTTAAAATGAGCAAATGCACAGCGGAAGACTTAATTCTTACCTGAGAATAAACATGCTTAAAAGTGTCAACCAAAAGGTTGGTGAGTTCATAGGTTTATCATAACAATCATTTCCATTATTTTAATAGACCACAAGATTTCATATTTATAAACATAATACACTCGCAAGTGTATGAAAAAGTCGTTGAGCACTTGGTAACCATACTTAACATTTAAATCACAGCAGCATATTCTTAAATAAACCCTACACCGTACCAAGTGTAGTAACGAAACGAAGTACTGTGCAACCGTTAAAAACTGGTCGTCCAGCCCGGTTGGGGTTGTCAGGCCCGATAGATCTATTAACAGGATTCGCGTTTACGCTCCTCACGTAAATATTAGCTACCAAGTATAAAGAAATATGCCATGGTACAACTCAACGTAGAATGTATTTTAAGTACTTGTGTCTATTTCGTAAAACATTTGTAAAAGCAGTGCATGTATTCTCAGTCCCAAAAATATATATTGCAAAAGCAATTAAAAAGGAAGCAAATGAAACTCACCATACTGTATTTTGTAGTAAAAATACATATGACGTCATTTAGTAAGTGTAGGGTTGGCCATCAGATTCACGAACCTATGTCATTTATGTATATATATATTAACACATAATAATATAAATCAACTAAGTTTATATATATTTTCTTAGATATTAAGATTAATATTCTTATATATAGTTCTATTAATAATTATAATTGTTATAATACTTATTTCATTTTTAATGTTAAATTAATAATATTATATTAGTTAAAACATAATTTTATGAAATATTAATATACTTTATGTAATAAATATATTTTTATATAAATATCTTTTATTTGCAAAATAATAATTGTAATATTTCTAGAGTAGAGATAATAGTAATAATTATAATACTATTAATAATGATAATGATAGTAATAATAGTATTAATTTTAATAAAATGATAATTTTAATAATAAGGATACTTTTAACAATAGTAGTAGCTTTTAATAAAATGATAATGAAATATAATTAGTTTTGATAATAATAATAATAATAATAATAATAATAATAATAATAATAATAATAATAATAATAATAATAATAATAATAATAATAACCAAGTAACTACCTTTAAAGCTTTTCCCTAAACAAAATGGCATGAATCAAACTTGAACCCGTGACTTCTCGTTCAAACCAACTAGCTCAACCATTACACTGTTATTCTTTTTTTTTTTTTTTCTGCTTTATAATCCCATCTAATTTTTATAACCCATATGGCCCCAACTTCTTTCGGCCCATATATTTCGGCCCAACAGTAATCTAGAACTTGACCCAACAGAGATTTAGTATTCGGCCCATCTGGAATTTAATGTTGGATCTCGGCCCAACTTGTGTAGTTATTAGAAAAGAAAAAAAAAATATACTATAACGTAGCAACCAGGATTCGAACTCTAGACCACCCGCCTACCAAGCACCAACTTAACCACTGAACCATTAGTATGTTTTGCTAATAATCTGCGAATCTAATAGTTTATTAAGTATAAACCGTTCATCATTTTCATCCTAAATTCATCATCAATATCATAATCATCGTCATCCTTATCTATCTCACCATTATAACATCACGGTCATCATCATCATCATTCTTAATAATATTCATCATCATACAGCGAGTATATGTATCATGTGTAGCGTACTTCTTATAATACCTCGGCCCAATTAGCGTAATAGATAAATGAACCATATAAATGTTAGATTATATTAGCCCAATGATGCAACTATTTCACGATCCAATTAAAACCCATAATATGGCAGCCCACTCTATTGTCTTAAATTCTTAACAATTAAATAATGTATGTGTTTGAGTTGTCGTTGAGTGGGAACCAGGAAACATAGACAATAAGTTTTTGCAAGTTGGAACCCAAGTTTCATGTAGCTATATTTGTTTAAGGTAACTCACAAGTCCACTGCATGTTTTTAATTTACTTTGAACAAAGGTTAGTGGGGTGGGGTTCGCAAAATATCAAACACGTCACCATCTTCTTTCTAATTCATCATCTTCGGTTCATTTAACAGAACATAAACAGGAACTTACAACAGAAATTTTTGAAGGGTTTGATGAGGTGGTTTTTCTAATGTAAAACAGAAATAAAATTAGCGTAGCAGTAGCTGCATCTCCTAAATGAGGTTTCGCGACTGCAGCAGAAAAAGGTGGGTTGTGGTGATTTATTTCTGGAACAGAAACATGAATAAAAATTCGTGGCGAGTTGGAGGGTTAGCGAAGATGATGAAGGTGGTGGTATGCGAAGGGGTTAGGATGTTTGATAAGGTGGTTATACATAAAGTTTCCTGTGGTTTCATAACAATGAATAAGAAAATAACGAATAAGGTGGTGATCGGTTTAGAGGGGATGGTGTCCACGGTGGCTAAATGGGTGGTGTAGAGTGTTTATGTTTATACGGACCAAAACAGAAACATACCAGTGATCATAACTACTTCGGGTTTTGCAGGTGTTGATGGTAGTAGTAGCAGAGGGTGGTGACCGGTGTACTTGGTGATGGGCTGTGGAAAGGAGGAGGGTGGAGGTGATGGAGGAAACCGGTGGTTGGGTCGTGAAGGTTGAGGTCATTGGGTGTGGTTGGTTAGTGGTGTCATCATCTTATACTTAATACAGAATATCAAATGGCTAGAGAATGTAGTTAAAAGAGAAATATTAAATCAAGTTAATTATTGAGAGAATATATATAAAGAAAAGTTGTTAGGAAATTGTTGGGTTGGATTATGACGTTTAACAACTCCATCACATGAATCAAAAGAAAAAAAAATACAAACAAACGGATGATTGATTAAATTGATAATCTATGATTTGAATTTCGACATGTGTATCAATCAGTTAGACAAATTTAATAGAAAGACAGCGACTTGAAACTAGTTTTGCATTTATCTGTATACGATTTTGTATATATCTGAATATGTTGATAACCGTGTTTATACATTGGTTTATATATCTGTTTATTTAACTGTATTTATATAAAATTGTATTTACATATATCTATTTATATCTATTCATTGTATTAAATTTTGTAATATTAATTAATAGTGAAAATCTATTAATAAACCTGTAACTGTTATTATTTTTAAATAAAATACTATTAATAATCATAGAGATAATACTAATCTTAGTGATAATAATTAACAACATCAAATGTTACTAATAATAATAATAATAATAATAATAATAAAGATATATAATATTAAAACTACTAATAGTAATTTTTTTTTCTCAAAATGCTACTAATAATATCAACAAAGATAACCCTAGCAATATTGATACAACAGATTATACTTATCAACCTCATATATTATATACTAGATGGATAATACTAATACAACTGATATTAATACTAATGGTAAATGAATTAATGGTATTATTAATATCATAACTATATTTTAGCTTGTAGTTTAATATATAAATTTTAGATATTATTAATTATGTAACATTTAATAGTTAGATAATATATACATATAGTTTTTATCTTTTATATATATTTACATAATTATTTATACACATTTGTTCGTGAATCGTCGAGAACAGTCGAAGGTCAATTGAATATATGAAATAGTTCAAAATTTTTGAGACTCAACCTATCAGATTTCTCTTATCGTGTCAAAAATAATGAATCGTATCGAGAGTTTGGTTCAAAATTAGTCAAAATTTCCGGGTCATTACAATACCTTACTAGCAACAGTGCAGAGTCTGTTAATGCACTATCTGTACATGCTCGAAAACTACCTGTTTGCATGTTATTGGAATTTTTTCGTGCTTCGGTACAAGATTGGTATTTCAAACATCACAACCAATCGGTTAGTCTTATTTCAACTGTTACTCCATATGCTGAACATAAACTAGCCAAGAGGACGAAAAAGTCAAGAAGATGGCAAGCAATTCCATCGACAAACAATCTAGTAGAAGTGCGCGATGGACGAAAAAATGGCCTCGTTAATCTAGCAGATAAAGTTTGTTCATGTGGGCAGTGGCAGGGATCAGGCATACCATGCGGACATGTTATTGCAGCAGCACGACTCTTTGGAGTAGCTGATGTTACTCAATTTGTATCTCATTGGTTCACGACAGAAACTTATATAAGTACGTATATGGAACACATCCTTCCTTTGCCCCATCGGTCTGAATGGTCGGATCCGGGGCCCAACGTCCTACCAATTGTAAATCCTCCCATTAAGCCGAAAAGAGCTCCCGGACGCCCAAAATCAACAAAACGTCATCCGTCAATGGGTGAAGACACTGAAAAAACAGTATGAACATGTACTCGTTGCAAAGAACCAGGTCATAGTAGGGATACGTGCAGATCTTCAGTTGATCGAACTGGTGAACCAACCACGAAAACGGTAGTAAAAACATCGGCCTCAACTTCAAAGTCGAAGAAGGGTAAGGAGAAACTCACTGACAAAGAAGAGTTTCATGCTTATCAGTCTCAGTTTTATGCAACGTGCAATCTAGCGAGCGATAATTAGTAAACCAATCTCCAAGTTTCTGATTATTTTCGTATTGTATGTTTTTTATGTCATATCGATCGTTGTAATAAATTCTCGAAGTTTATCTATTTTATGTGTGATAATCTATATTTTGGTTTTGGTAGAAAATACTCAAAGACGCAATACACACTTTGCGTACGCAAAACAATACTTAGACGCATACGCAAGGTCGCAGGATAGACCTTGCGACCACATTCAACCATACGCAAAGTCGCAAATTAAATCTTACGCCCATGTCAGACTACTAATTTAATAGATACGCATGGTCGCAAGATAGACCTTGTGACCACATTAAACCATACGCAAGGTCGCAAGTTCAATCTTGCGCCTATGTCAGACTACTATACAGATACGCAAGGTCGCAAGATAGACCTTGCGACCACATTAAAACATACGCAAGGTCGCAAGTTAAATCTTGCGACAATGACAGACTACTAATTGTACAGATACGCAAGGTCGCAAGATAGACCTTGCGACCACATTAAAACATACGCAAGGTCGCAAGTTCAATCTTGCGCCAATGACAGACTACTAATTACATAAAAAATTACACAACTTAACAACTAAGTGTAATACAAAATAATTAGTATTTAAACAGTAATAATAATCATACAACCTGTGCAGCCTTTTTAGCATTCTTGGTCGCATCTGTTTCCTCTGGTGGTGGCGATAGTGTATCAAAACGTGCACGGAAGAACGTCCTTGCCATTCTATTCCTATATTCCTGTGCAGCCTTTTTTGGATCTCCAATGTCATCAAGCCCCTCCCATGCAAACACCAGTCTCTCCATATGGATGCACACCCAAACCCCACAGTCGCCGGTTTCACCTGCCTGCACTGGCACATTACGTCCAGTTTCAAGCATCAACTCCATACTCTCATTGTTTTGGTAGTAATCTTCAAGCTGTGATTCTGGCGTCTTGTTATAGTAGTCAATCGCGTGCAACTAGATGGGCAAGTTTTCACACAACATTGTGACAACATGTTGTAGCTGTTCACTTGCAAGACCGGGCAAACTGTCGTACACATAAACTTTCATTTCTTCTAACTTTAATGATAGCAGCAAGAAATGTTCTGGGTGTCTAAAGTGTATTGGGATCAAGATCTGAAACAGAAAGAAAGTTTAGTCACAAAACCATCCATATGCAAGGACGCAAAATGTACCTTGCGTCCAAATTACACGGATACGCAAGGTCGCAAGACTTACCTTGCGTCCAAATTACACGGATACTCAAGGTCGCAAGACTTACCTTGCATCCAAGCACATTACCAGACGCAAGGTCGCAATATTTACCTTGCGCCTGTTACAGTTTACAAAAAACATGTTGTGATTACTAATTATAAACAACACCAGATTGATAATTAGAATGTAAGTACCTGATCACAGGAAGAGCAAGCAGGATACATTTCATCACTACCATCCCCAAGAGAAATTATATACGTGTAATTTGGTTCCCTAAAGGCAGTGATTCCTTCATTTTCTTTGAAATTAGGATCTTTGACCTTGGCCTGCTTCAACTTCTCCTCCTTTTGCTTCAAATTCTCCTCCTTCTCCTTCTGACTTAATCCCCAAAATTCTTTAAAGTTTGCAAGCTGAGCCAGGAATCCAGATGGCATAATCGTCCATCGAGAACTTGCTTTAACCACCTCATGTGGAAACTCAGGAGTGTTAAACATCTGGCTTGCTCTGGGGAGAAATCTCTGACGATATCTTAAAAGAAATGTAGCCCAGCCATCATTGTGTTACAAATTAAGAAGACGGGTTAAGATATTAACACAAATTAATTCATGCCATAAACACAAAATTAAGATGAACACTTACCAAGTTCTCCAAATATCCTGCCTGTCCTAACCACAGCAAGCGAATCCAAAAAAGGTAAATGAACTGATCACTTTGAAAGATGAACATGCAACGGGTCTCTTGCTTACTCTGTATAATTGTCGTGGGATCTTTTGTAGGGGGTGCATGCTTTCTCTGATCTCTCCATGCTCCAGTTGGTGGTGGTTTAAGACAATCTTGATTATTTATAAGTCTGTCGATCATGGCCCAGATTTCTTCTTCACTAGCCCAGTCCTTTTCCTTCCTTTTTCTCTTAAAACACACCTTCACATCCTTACAACTTACATTCTTTGGTCCTTCTGTTTCACCAGGTGCAACGTTATCAACTACCATAATATCATCATCAGGTTGCTCAACCACAGCTTTCTGATCAACCAATTGCTCATCAACATATTGCTCTTCTGTATTAAGGTTGACCACATTCATGTTTTCCACTTTCTCAATGACATGTCTGGACAACTGTGCAAAACAGGAAATCTGGTTAACAAAAAACACAGCCGCAAGGACGCAAGACTAACCTTGCGTCCACCTAGCGCAAGGACGCAAGACTAACATTGCGTCCACGTAGCACAAGGACGCAAGACTAACCTTGCGTCCACATCAGTGAATCAAGAACAACAAATATTTAGGATTTTTTTTAAAAAAAAACACTATTATAATATTGTAATGCAGAAATTTAACAATTGGTTTTCTATTTCTATATTCAGGTGAAGTAAACGGGGACCTTAATGCACGCGTGGGCCGTCTTTCTCTTATTCCACGTCGTATTTGCATCGGAGAAGGGTTAACAATCTCATTGTCAGATAAAGATTTATCATAATACGTATCGTCCTAAGCAAATAACAAATATAAAACAAAAAATATATAAATTCAGATGAGAACAAATATTCAAATGAAAAAAAAAATTTAATAAATTCAAAATATACCGGAAACTCTTGCTCCGAAAAAAGGGTTTTCTTCGTATTCCGACAATTTCCTTTTACAATCGGTTAATTCATTTTCAACTTTGTCCATCCGCTCTTTAAATTCTTTTTCACTTTTGTCCACCCGCTCGGTCAACAACGCTACCACACGATGTAATTCTTGTACCTCGGTATTTTGATGTGTTGATGTCCGTGTCTGTGTCTGTGTCTGCTCTACAGTTTCTGGAATTATTTCGGTTTCATCTTGCTGGATCTCCTGTTCAACTAATGTTCCAGGAAATAACGCTTCACTATCAATCCACCATTGACACTCCTTCTCTATATCAGTGGGGAAGAGACCACGTAGAGGTTTCTTGTTCTTGGGACAATCATCCTGCATAATAATTAAACACGACTTTATGCGCAAGATTACAAAAAATACTTGGAACTTTTCTGGTCAACGAGACGCAAGGACGCAAATATAGGTTTGCGTCTCCAATGTAGCAAGTACGCAAAGCCGTAAGTACAACCTTGCGTCCAAGCTTAAGAGAGACGCAAGGACGCAGGAATGGTCTTGCGTCCTTGCTATATCCT
Organism: Rutidosis leptorrhynchoides; assembly: GCF_046630445.1. Classification (NCBI taxonomy): domain Eukaryota; kingdom Viridiplantae; phylum Streptophyta; class Magnoliopsida; order Asterales; family Asteraceae; genus Rutidosis; species Rutidosis leptorrhynchoides. The sequence goes on along the minus strand of NC_092339.1, from coordinate 345,508,430 downwards.
CTTTGTTTCAACAGTCAATGGTAATTTCAAAAATTAAATGCAACTAACCTGAATATCTAAGAGTTTAATGTAATCAGAGATTTCGAAAGTCTCCGCTGTTGTACGCTTCCAAAAAAGAGCCCTCGATACTCCATTCTTGTCCGTTTTTGTAGCAAAGGATTTAATGGTACGACGGTAAGCCTCGAGGATCCAAATCTACAAATCATTTGTTTTAACAATATCAATATATATATTATCTTTAAATAATAAAAGTATTTGGAATCAAACATGTCGTTACCTTAAATGCCCACATAAATCCCGCCAAAGTGTACGCCTTGCCGCTCTCGAATTGGCTTTCCCGAACACCAAACCCTTCACTAACCGCTTCGTAAGTCGGTTCCCATATACGAGACCCCCATGCGTACTTATTAACACTTGAAAAATCTTCAACTAAATATAAGAACTTCTTGTTCACCACATGGGCAGATTGTTTACCCATAAAAGCTCTCTCTACAACTAATATGATTTCTAGTCGAACCACATCATCGTCCGAAACACCAACCCTACTACTTTTTAGAAGCTTCTTTTCAATATCACCAATCAAAATGTTTGTGCTCTCTTTAATGGACGGAAATAAACGTTTTCTAATTGGAGCCGTCTCTTTTTCATTATATTTAGGGATGTAATGTGCCATATCCGTACGGGTACCGAACAAAAACCCCGTTACTAGACAAAACTCTCGGCGACCAAATCTAATAGAAAAATTAGGCTTAAATCTAAATCATATGTCATCTTCCTCCTCTAGGTACTTAGCATCATCAATTCTTTCCGGTCGTACAGTTTTACGTTGGAGCATTGCATGTACAAGTCCGGGATCGTTTCCCATGTATTCAAGATCTAACCATACACCAAAACACGTTTCTTTAAATATTTTAATTTGATTTTCAGTCATTACTTTCTTCACATCACCTATAATACTTATTTTATTCTTCATCGTCAGTTTACCTTCAACCCATCCCTGTAAAATTAACAATAACAACATCAGCATAGGATACGCAAAGGCACAAGATTGGTCTTGCGTGTTAAACCATTGGTACGCAAGGTCGCAAATTTGGTCTTGCGGCCAAATTGTGTCCGGAACGCAAAGACGCAAAATGATCCTTGCGCCTGGACAGTCAAACTAATTTGACGAGCAACAAATTGTTGTTTCACCAAATAACTATACAAGCCAAGAGATAATATACCCCATTATTAAAAAAAAAGCAAGAATAAGGTTAAATAATGATGATTATCATAGAGACATTTCATCGAACAGTAGGTGTGCACATTTTCACATTTATATATGAACATATGAAATTTATATACAACTCCCATATAACTAACATTATAGTGAAGGAAGAACTGACCTGCAGATTTGTCATTGTTATTAGGTTGATTTCTTGATTTCTTTCTTAGTTAAAATGAAGCAGACGAAGACGATGGAAATGTAGTTGGTGACGTAGACGCTGGTACGTAATGGTGGTGGTGAATACTATGAACTGGGGGTAGTACAGGTGGTGATGGTGGTTATGATCTACTGTTCGAACGAGAGAGAAGATGATGGAGCTTTGCGTATTTGCGTTTGGCTAGGTTTGACGTATTTTTCTTCTATGCGTCTGGGGATGTGTGTGTGTGTGTCAAGTGAATGCTGAAAATAGGTTTATAACCTAATAACAACAAGCGCAAGACGCAAGGTCGCAAGAACCACAGACTTTGCGTCTTGTGTCCAGTCGCAAGGTTCGATTTGCGTCTTTGTGTATAGTATGATTAATATTTTATGTTGCTGCTGTTTGAGTTTTTTTTATTTGTTTAACTTCTGTTAATGTATATGTCCATCTATGTTTACAAATATTTATTTAGTGCTCAAGTGTAAGTTTATAAAAGTTATTGACCAAATTACTTCCGTCGTCCTTGAACTTGTACTGAAATTAAAATAAGCAATAAAACAGATAGGCTAAAATTAAAATACCATTAGGATATTTCATTAACCCAAAAGTAGTACAAAAGGCCCTTCGACCTAGTTTATTACATGATCAACCCAATTATAAAATTTAAGCAGCTTACATAATCTTAGCATTCAACACCTCCCGATCAGAGGGATACACCAACTCATCTTCATCAGCAAAGAAGTTGTTCAACAACATGCCATAGGGCAATCCTCTCTCACCAGCTGCAGGCAATCCCACCATCCGATTAGCAACCACATATGCCAGATTAATTGGGATTTGTTCGAGCAAACACATCAAAATCAAAACTTCAGTTACATATAGCTCCACATCAGCATCATCTCGAAACATGACATTCCTCTTGATGACCGTCATCATCTGTTGATACTGGTCCTGAATATGTTCTTCCCTGATAATGACAGGACCACTGTTTGGCATGTCAAAATTAGGTTTACATAGTCTCGAAACAAACCCAGAAGCTGAGAATGAATTTCCTGTAGCTGACCTCCTCGGGGCATTTTTCACATCCTTGCTAAGACTGAAAAACTTAAAATCTCCATCTGGAATATCCAGAATCTCAGCAAACTCCTCCAACGTCCAATCGTAGGAATAACCAAACATGTTCACGTGAACACATTTCAATTTACGTGGATCAAACACATAGTTTGCATAGAATTCCCTAACAAGTCTGGGATAGTACTCATTATCTCGATAGAGAAAAGCTCCAGCAAATATTCCCCGCCAGTACGCAGAAAAACTACCTTGAGCAGCAACGTAAAGACCAGTAAGAATAGGACGTTCGGCTAATAGTCGTCGTCTTTCAGCAACTTGTTATTCTGACTCTCCTTGTGAAACTCGGTGTGAAGCTCTAGCTCTTCTGTCTATGGATATTAACTGAGATTAACTGTAAATAACAAAATAATTAAAAATAATCATCATTAACACAAATAATAAATATTAAAATTAGTGAAGAAAATGCTTAAATTAGTACCTTAAAGTGCCTTTAATCAATGAATTGCACAAGGTTGGAATTGTTATGAGATTGTGAAATCAAAGTTCCAGGGTGATACTATAAATAGGGTAAAAATCTTATCCGACAAAAATCTAGGAAATCTTACTAAATCTTATCTGAAAATCCAACATCTGATCAGATAAGGTCGCAAGCTCGCAAGGCGCAAGGACGCAAGCTTGCGCCTTGCGAGGGCAAGACGCAAGTCTTCTTGCGTCTTGCGAGGGCAACCTGACAAATTTTTTTTTTTTGAGCTCCAACGCAAGAATTTGTTTGGGAATGGGCATTTTGGCTATAATCCCAAATTGTTAAGTCAAATTGATATGATTTGTAACATGTCCAAAACACTGTTAGTAACGTTTTTATTATTTTAGCCTTACTATTATCAATTTTTAAGTGATAACTATGAACATATAAGTCGTCATCATCATCCCTTATGTTAGGTTAAGACCTCATAATCCAACATTAACCCCACACCTTCAAACACACAAACTCCAGAATATTCTCTCAACCTTCATCATTGTAACTAACCTTCCACACTATGAAACTTGACATTTTATTGTGATCATGATGTGTGTTCATCATTCATTATCATAGTAGACAATTTCATATATTCATACATACTCATATACATATCGATACATATACATACATCAGATTCATCAAAATACACTTTGTAAAAAAGAATTTGAGGTAATAAAAAATTATTTCATGTGGTATCACACCTAAAGAAGATCATCTTCATCGATCCAGAAACTCAAATTCAAGTTTAAATTCGTGATCATTGCCCATGTTCTTTACAGTTTGACTTATTTTGGCTAATTCGAGCAACAATTACTTTAAGGTGTTCTTAGATCGCATTAAGAGATGTTCTAGGTTCTTTATTATTTACTTAAGCTTCAGCAATCACTAGTTCGCATTCACAATCACTTCAGAACTCCAGATCTACATTTCCCCTGCACCTTCAAACACATTAACTCTAGAATATTCTTTCAACCTTCATCATTGTAACTAACCTTCAACACTATGAATTTTGACATTTTGTTGTGACCATGGCCTATGTTTATCATTCATTATCATAGCAGATAATACTTTCATATTCATACATACATATACATATCGATGCATATACATACATCAGATTCATCATCAAACACCTTGTAAACACGAATATAAGATAAAAAATTTCTTTCATGTGGTATAAGAGCTAAAGAAGATCATCTTCATTGATCTAGAAACTCAAATCCAAATTTAATTTCATCATCATTGCCCCCTTCTCACAATTTGGCTTATTTTGACCAATTCGAGCAACGGTTAATTTCAGGTGTTCTCATATTGAATTAAGAGATGTTTCGGGTTCTTTATCATCTACTTGAGCTTCGACAATCACTAGTTCGCACATAATCACTACAAGAAAAATGAGCTTTAGTGACGGGAGTGTTATTAGTCACTAATAACACTAGATTGGTCACTGAATCTAGTTAGTGACCAAAATAGGCTGATCACTTCTCATCACTATAGACCCGTTAGAAAATATTATTAGAGATCAAAATACTAAAGTTGGTCACTAATATCGTATAGTTACCAAAATTTAGTGACGCCTCTTTTAAGGTTACTTAATAACATTATTAGTGATCAAATAATAAGTTGTCCCCAAAAGATCGTTACAAATGACATTTTTCTTGTAGTGAATTACTACAAAACTCCGGGTCTACATTCAAAGTTTTGAAGTCGTTTGACCAAATTTCAATTGGAACGATTCAAGTGTTGTTAGGATAATCGAGTGATTGTCGAGTGTTAATCACATCATTTGGAGTATTTTTCGTTCAGAGTTCTTATAAAATCTTCTAGATTTCACGTTCGAATTATTGAAGCTTTTTGGCGGTTTGTCACCGTGATTTTGGTTCTTTGAGAATTAGAATGTATTTTAGAACTAGAAATTGATTCGTAGTGGTTCTAAAAAGATGCAGAAAGTTACCTGAATCATTATCGAGCTTTTGTTCTGTAGAATTCTTCAATTTGTAGGTCGTCGGAATTGTGACTGGAATCTCACAGAGCAATTAGTTACTGAAGGAGAAATCATTTACAAGTACATACGTATTTCAAGTACATACATGAAATCATTTTGCACATTTGTAGACCTTCAATTTCATCTCACACATTTCAAGTTTATCGCATGTTTCAACAGAAATTACTTGATCGATTACATACGCGTTTGATGTTCATTCTCGTATCTGAAACACCTTTTTCGAGTAATTACATACGCGTTCGGTGTTACTCACACGTTTGAGTGATTCAAACATGTTTATACAATACAAACGTGTAGGAACTTACGAATTTCTATTTTTCAGTTTTAGATTTGTTGTTGGGTGATACGCTCAGATTAGTCAAGTGTTTATGTGTCATTAGGCGTAGAATAATCTACGGAGTATCCGGCAAAAGTTTAATCATTTGTAAAACTCAGGACTAAATCTAACTATTACTCCTAATTCTAAAATGGTAGTAGCGAAACTATGACCTATGGTTGTTCTTTAAAGAACAAAGAATTTGAAGTTAGGCAACTTAGAAGTCTTTGGTTAATTAGATGGGTTTTTAATAGTGTAGGTTGAGTTGGTTTTCTAATACTAGTAAAGTAAATTCCATAAAAGTAAATAGGCGGAGGTGTCGTGAGGTATGCTTCGATCGGGGGCATGGATGCTATGACAGTGATCTTTTTTGGGGCTAGGTAGTTAAGTATCTTAAAATCTAAGGAAAAAGTATCCTTATCCTTAAGGATGATTAAATTCAACAAGCCTACCAGACTCTGGTTCGAGATTTGGTCTTGGAGTCCTGTATGTCACTTGGAGTTCAAGATTTCCCTCATCGCGAGCGAGGACACTCGTATCTGAGTATAGATGCTGAATGAGCAAGATTATTGATGACCTTTTAGGGGTTACAGGAATAAGTTGACATGATCTATTTATGCTAGTATACTGATTCTTCATTCAGTTCAGATATTTATCTAATCCTATTATACATCATTAAGTTGACATACAATTGATAACGAAATAGGGAACACCTAGGTGGTTCATTCTAGCATCCTAAGAAGGCAGACTATTCCTAAGGTGATATGTCTAGTCAGCTGGGTGTTCAAATAGTAGGCAGTTAGGATGATTAAGCCCTGGTGGTGGTGGTAACTCTCTCGGGAGTTCTCCCGATGATAGCAACTGCTTAATTTATAGGTTGAACTTATCTCTAATCCTAGTATCCTTAACTCCTATGAGCACATGAGGTGTCGGGAAAATAATGGTCGTACCAATTTCGAAGAATCTATCAGGCAAGAATAACTAAGATTCAAAGCCTAATGAGTTAGCTACTCTCACGGGGAAGACTAGGTCTAAGTCATAATATAGGTTGGACAAATAACAATTACTAAACCTAAAATCGAGAATTCTGTATTTCTATCTAAAGGCTAACCGGCATAATAGTACTAATTAATAATTAACTACCCTCACACATACACCAATCGTAGCAACCATTTAGATTATTAATCTAGCATGACAATTATTTCGTAAGAAAAATAAAGGTAAAAATAATAACGAAAAACATGCTTAAAATAAATAAATAAACAATTGCTTGAAATAAAACCTTAATAGTGTTTGTACAAATATTTGACCGTCTAGTACACATCCTAGCTTAACCTCCTTAATAACTTTTCAATGAGATTAATAATTAATTGAAAAATATAAAATATAATTTTTTGGTGTGTGTATTGGTGGAATGGTGTAATTGTGTTTGAGTGTTGGGAGTATGGAGTATATATAGTGTTGGAATTCGTCATAATTGCACTCCAAGTCCCTCCTGATATTTGTTGGTTGATTTAACGACCCGTCAAAGTACACTTGATGACCATCGTTATCTTGGTCCCACAGCTTGATCATAACTCTAAATGAATTTAATAAATAACCTTACATTCTTTATTTAAAAATGATTTCCTATAAAGGAAACCTACCAAAATATGTAAGTTTAGAAAAACCATACATAAATACTTAATCAAAAGTTGACCAAAACAAAGTCAACAAACACCCACAATTTAATGTATCAAAATAGAATGCAAGTTGATGTTTAACAAAAGCTGTCATCATAAATATGCAGACTCTCTAAGCACAACGGAAACAATCAATCATAAACCTGATAATAGAACATGCGAGTAACTGTCAACAAAAATGTTGATTGAATTATAGGTTTAATATTGCAAACAATATTTAATTTAAACCATAAAAATTTATGTTTGAAAACATAAAGACTCATTTTGGATAACAAAATTATATGCTCGAAAACATATAAAACATTATTCTATTAACACGTGAGCCACCTGGTAATAACTTAACAACTCCATACCCTTAACAAAAACCAATATAAAAATATACACTCAACAGGTGTATCTTTAAAAATATGAAGTACTAATACATTCCGTCTGTAAATGCTAGCGCGACTAGCACGAAATGGGGTTGTCAGGCCCGATAGATCTATCCATAGGATTTGCATTCACCAGTAGAAATCAGTGATTAAAATTACCAGATTATGGAATATTTTCGTTCGACTCACAATGAATAATTTATACCAACTTCAACTTGTGTCCAATATGTAAAATAAAATGCATGTATTCTCATCCCAAAATATTTAAAATATAAAAATATGACTATAACTCACCTTAACATAAACGAAGTAATAACACAGAAACGTGAATCGCAGTAAATAAAGTGGTCAAGAATGATCACAACGCCGACCTATAAATGAAGCAGGTCGATATAAATAACTAACTTAGGTCAAGTCTTAGTATGATAGCTATAGTACTTGTTCCAAGTAAACATAGAACAACACTCAGTATGCTTCGGTATGATCAGGACAGCGTAAAAACACGTACTTTCTATTTTTAGCAAGTTTCTATTTTTGGCAGGTTTCCATTTTTGGAAAATTTTTTATTTTTAGAAAGTTTCTATTTTAGGAAAGTTTCTATATTTAGAAAGTTTTCATATTTAGAAAGTTTCTATTTTTGGAAAGTTTATAACTTAGGAAAGGTTCCTTAATTAGAAAGTCAACAAAAGTCAACTGAAAGTCAAAGTCAACAAAAAGTCAACTCAAAAGTCAACCTTGGTCAAACATAGTCAACATTAAATTTTAAAGTATAAGTTATAGTAATAATATAAGTTATCATGTTATTTAAAGTCATATATGTATAATCATGTCATATCATAAGTTTAATTAAATTAAATTGAATTAATAAAGTTAACATAAGTTTAAATGATATAATTAATATAACATAAGTATTTAATTCATTAATTAAATATTAGTCATAACATAAGTATTATTAATTAATAATAAATTTTTAATATAAGTATTATTAATTAATAATGAATTATTAATCATATCATAAGTATTTTATTATAATTATTAAACCATAAGTATTTAATAATTAAATTATAATTAAATAATAACTAAGCCTTATAATAATTAAATAATTATTTAATCTTTATTATAAGTTTTATAATAATAATCTCATAACATAAGTTTAATACTTATCATAAGTATTTTTCATTAATAATAAAAGTATTATTAATCATAAATTTAATTAATGGTTTAATTAAATCATAAAGTAATTAATAAATGATATAATAGATATATATATCATAAGTCTTAAATTAAATTAATTACTTTTATATCTTAAGTAATTTAATAATAATGAAAATCATCATTTATATCATAAGTTAAATTTTATAACCATAAGTTTAATTAAAACGTTCGACGGGTCATATCTTGAGCCTCGGGTGTCGGTTTTCGACGAATTTTATATATATCTTCGTCTAACCAAACAACCCGACATATTAGTGCACTAAAGAACCCCTAAGGTCAGTTCATAAGTCATGATGAACAGACATGAACCAACCTAGAACTTCAATCCGTTCAAAATCTTGTTTTAGTCATACCAGGTGATCCGTGGCTCGGATTTCAATGACCCGAACATGAATGTTCATCCAATCATCAATCCTAACATACTAGTACACCCAAGAGACTCCAAAAATGGTCACAAAGTCAGACCAAAACTGAATACATTCGTTTTTATATTTTAATTCCATGAAAACACCAAATTAATCATAACTTAAGATCCGGGACTCGAAATAACATGAATCCGGAGTCTAAAATCAATGTCTTGATGAGAGGAACACATCTAAATATGTTAATTTATCAAAAACATCAATTAAATGTACAGAAATGATCAAATAGTCCGCTGTCCAAATTTTATCAAACCGAAAACATACACAATCGAGCAATTCTACTCATACAATCATCAATACAACAATACACAAATGCTATACTATCATAATAACATTAAAATCAGTAAAATTAAATGAAAATCAAAAATCTAGGGTTAGGGTTTATACCCTAATCAAGAAATGAAAGATTGAGCGCGTAGAGAACGATGCGGTGAATCCGATTACACTAAAAGCCCTTTGAAACAAGCTCTTGGTTGATGAAGATGATGATGATAATGGTGAGTGATGGTGCCGGCTTCAAAGAGAGAAAAAGAGGAAGGAGAGAAAAATGAGAGAAAATAGGTTTGGAATTAAAATGTGAAAATAATCAAAATACTAGTAAATTGCAAAAAGGGAAAAATGGGAGGGATATGGGGTATGGCCGGCCACATTGTGTGGGTGGGCCCCATTTGTGGGCCAAAATGATAAAAAGACTAATAGCTTTTAGCCCGAACGCCCGAACGAAGCCCGAAAAGCGAAAACGCTGTTACGCGATTAAATCTTCGGAGAGATAACGCACATGCGACAAATAGAATATATAAACAATATATATATATATATATATATATATATATATATATATATATATATATATATATATATATATATATATATATGCATATGATATAAAAATATCATATTTAAAATAATTAAGATTCAAAAATCTCAAAAGTCTGACCGTTGGTTTGAAAATCGAAATGATTCGCCGGATAGAAATTCACGGCACGTAGAAACGTACAATTTAAAATATGAATACCAATATTCACATAACACATAATAATTAATATATTATTACTAAAATAATAATATAGGTCATAGAAATGACGTGGCGCGAATAACAATTAACGGACGTTAAATAATAAACGGTAAAAGATAATGGAAAAAGTAGGGTCGTGACACTACCTACCCGTTACGAAAATTTCGTCCCGAAATTTAAGCAAGTGCACGGGTTGACTCGACATCTGGGAATAAATGCGGGTACTTTTGCCTCATCTGATTTATACGTTCCTAAGTGAACTAGGGTCCGCGTCTAGCATTTCATCTAACTCGGACGATAGAAATTCTACTCTGCTTGAGTGTCTTAACCTCTCGGTCCATAATCTCAACAGGTTCCTCAATAAAATGTAGTTATTTATCAACATGAAGTTCATTGAGAGGAATGGTCTCATCAGCCTCGGCCAAGCATTTCTTCAAATTAGACACATGAAAAACGTCATGTACGGCGCCGAGTTCTTGTGGCAATCTCAAACGATAAGTCACGGGTCCAACTCTCTCAGTAATCTCAAACGGTCCAACAAATCGAGGACTTAACTTTCCTCTCTTACCAAAACGTACCACACCTTTCCAAGGTGATACCTTCAACATAACACGGTCACCGACCTGAAATTCTAAATCTTTTCTTCGAACATCGACATAACTCTTTTGCCGACTCCTGGCGGTTCTTAACCTTTCTTTGATCTATACGATCTTCTCGGTAGTCTCATGAATAATCTATGGGCCTGTGAGTTGAGCATCCCCAACCTCATTCCAACATATAGGAGACCTACACTTTCCACCATACAGAGCTTCAAACGGTGCGGTCTTAATACTTGCATGATAGCTGTTATTATAAGAAAATTCAGCCAGCGTCAAGTACTTATCCTAACCATTACCAAAATCAATGACGCACGCTCGTAACATGTCTTCCAACGTTTGAATGGTCATTTCACTCTGACCATCTGACTGTGGATGATAAGCGGTGCTCATATCCAACTTTGTTCCAAAGCTTCCTGTAAAGACTGCCAGAACCTCATTGTGAATCGACTGTCTCGGTCTAAAATAATTGACACGGGAACACCATGTCTAGAAACAATCTCCTTCAAATACAAACGAGTAAGCTTCTCCATCGAATCTGTTTCCTTAATTGGCAAGAAATGAGCTGACTTAGTAAGTCGGTCAATAATCACCCAAATGGTATCATAACCACCCGTAACTCTCGGTAACTTCGTAATAAAGTCCATCGTAATACCTTTCCACTTCCACTCGGGAATCTCAGGTTGCTCCAGAAGTCCGGACGGTTTCTGATGTTCAGCTTTGACCTTAGCACATGTCAAACACTTAGCCACATAAGTAGCCACATTAGCTTTCAAGTTGGGCCACCAGTATAGCTCCTTAAGATCGTGATACATCTTTCCTGAACCAGGATGAATAGAGTGCCTAGACCTATGAGCCTCATCTAACACGAGTTGTCGCAAATCACCAAATTTCGGAACCCAAAGACGTCCCGCAAAATACCGAGTACCATCTGCTCGTTCCTCAAATTGCTTTCCCAAGCCTGTAACCTTCTCTTTCATAAAGTTCTCCTCCTTCAAGGCTTCTTGTTGAGCTGCAAGAATCTGCCTTACGAGGTTTGTTCGAATGGTCATATTTAAGGCTCTGAACCTACGAGGTTCAACCCTCTCTTTACGACTTAACGCATCGGCCACAACATTGGCCTTTCCCGGGTGATATAGGAGTTCGCAATCATAGTCGTTCAACGTCTCAACCCACCGTCGCTGACCCATATTCAACTGTTTTTGGTCAAGGATGTGTTGAAGACTTTTGTGATCAGTGTATACTGTATTTTTGACCCCATACAAATAATGTCTCCAAATCTTGAGTGCAAACACAATAAATCCCAATTCAAAATCATGGGTCGTATAATTCTGTTCGTGAATCTTCAACTGACGTGACGCGTACGCAATGACTTTCTTTCGCTGCATCAAAACACAACCAAAGCCCTGACGTGAAGCATCACAATAGACAACAAAATCGTCATTACCCTCAGGGAGTGATAATATCGGAGCGAAAGTTAACTTCTTCTTCAGAGTTCAAAAATCAGCCTCTTGTTCATCCTTCCACTCATACTTCCTCCCCTTGTGCATTAAAGCAGTCAGAGGTTTCGCTATATGAGAAATCTTGAATGAACCTTCTATAGCAGTCTGCCAACCCTAGAAACTGACGAATCTGAGTAGGAGTCTTCAGAATTTCTCACTTCTCAATCGCCTCAATCTTAGCAGGATCAACTTGTATTCCCTGTTTATTAACAACATGTCCAAGGAATTGAACTTCTCTTAACCAGAAAGCACACTTAGAGAACTTAGCGTACAGCTCTTCATTCCTCAACAAATCTAGCACCAACTGAATTAATAAAGTTAACATAAGTTTAAATGATATAATTAATATAACATAAGTATTTAATTCATTATTTAAATATTAGTCATAACATAAGTATTATTAATTAATAATAAATTTTTAATATAAGTATTATTAATTAATAATGAATTATTAATCATATCATAAGTATTTAATTATAATTATTAAACCATAAGTATTTAATAATTAAATTATAATTAAATAATAACTAAGCCTTATAATAATTAAATAATTATTTAATATTTATTATAAGTCTTATAATAATAATCTCATAACATAAGTTTAATACTTATCATAAGTATTTTTCATTAATAATAAAAGTATTATTATTAATCATAAGTTTAATTAAAAGTTTAATTAAATCATAAAGTAATTAATAAATGATATAATAAATATATATATCATAAGTATTAAATTAAATTAATTACTTTTATATCTTATGTAATTTAATAATAATGAAAATCATCATTTATATCATAAGTTCCATTTTATACCCATAAATTTTAATTAAAAGTTCATCGGGTCATAACTTGAGCCCCAGGTGTCGGCTTTCGGTGAGTCTTATATATATCTTCGCCTAACCAAACCACGCGACACACTAGTGTACTCAAGAAACCCCCAAAATTAGTACCCAATTCGTGACCAACAGCCATACATCAACTTGGAACTTTAATCCGTTCAAATTCTTGTTTTAGTCATACCAGGTGATCCGTGGCTCGGATTTCGATGACCCGAACATGAATGTTCATCCAATCATCAATCCTAACACACTAGTACACCATAGAGACTCCAAAAATGGTCACAAAGTTAGACCAAAACTGAACATATTCATTTTTATATTTTAATTCCATGAAAACACCATTTTAATCATAACTTAAGTTCCGGGAATCGAAATAACATGAATCCAGAGTCTAAAATCAATGTATTGATGAGAGGAACACATCTAAATACTTTAATGTATCAAAAACATCAGTTAAGTGTACTGAAATGATCAATAAGTCCGCTGTCTCAAATCAAACAAACCGAAAACATGCAATAACGAGCATTTCTACGCATATAATCAACAATACAACAATACACAAGCACTATACTATCATAATAATCATCAAAAATAGAAAAATTAATAAAAAATAAAAAACCAGGGTTAGGGTTTATACCCTAATCGAGAATCAAGAGAATGATGAGAGCAACCCGATTATGCAAGAAGCCCTTTGATCCAAGCTTTTAATTCATGAAGATGATGATGTTAATGGTGATGGTGGCAATGACCACAAAGGGAGGAAGGAGAAGGGTGTGAGCAATTTAGGTTTTAATGAAATGAAATGATTTTGGAGTGAAAATGTAAAATGGCAAAACAAAGGCAAGGATCTCCCCCCTCTAAGGGGTTCGGCCGAAATTTTGAGAGGGGTGGGCCCCACATGGGCCACAATGATATATGAGAAGTTTATTGTGGCCCGAACACCCGATCGAAGTCCGAAACGCGAAAACCCTACTACGCGATTAATTCTTCGGAGAGATAACATATACGCGATAAATAAAATATATAAACATTATATATAATCATATGACATCAAAATATCATATTTAAAATAATTTGGATTTAAAAATCCCAAAAGTTTGACCGTTGGTTTGAAAATCGAAAAGATTCGCCGGATAGAAATTCACGATACGTAGAAACGTACAATTTAAAATATGAATACAAATATTCACATAACACATAATAATTAATATATTATTACTAAAATAATAATATAGGTCATAGAAATGATGCGGCACGAATAACAATTAATAGACGTTAAATAATAAATGGTAAAAGATAACGGAAAAAGTAGGGTCGTGACAGTACCTTCTCGTTACGAAAATTTCGTCCCGAAATTTAAGCAGGTGTAGGGGTTGACTCGTCATCTGGGAACAAATGCACGTACTTCTGCCTCATCTGATCTTCACGCTGCCAAGTGAACTCGGGACCGCGTCTGGCATTCCATCTCACTCGGACGATAGGAATTCTACTTTGCTTGAGAGTCTTAACCTCTCGATCCATAATCTCAACAGGTTCCTCAATAAAATGGAGTTGTTTATCAACATGAAGTTCGTCAAGAGGTATAGTCTCATCGGCCTCAGCCAAACACTTCTTCAAATTCGACACATGAAAAATGTCAGGAACGGTACTAAGTTCTTGTGGCAATTTCAAACGATATGCCACGGGTCCAACCCTCTCTGTAATCTCAAACGGTCCAACAAAACGAGGATTCAACTTTCCTCTTTTACCAAAACGTATGACACCTTTCCAAGGTGATACTTTCAACATAACACGGTCACCGACCTGAAATTCTAAATCATTTCTTCTAATATTCGCATAACTCTTTTGTCGACTTCTAGCTGTCCTCAATCTCTCTTTAATCTGTACAATCTTCTCTGTAGTCACATGAATAATTTCTGGACCTGTGAGTTGAGCATCCCCAACCTCATTCCAACAGTTAGGAGACCTACACTTTCTACTATACAGAGCTTCAAACGGTGCGGTTTTAATACTTGCTTGATAGCTGTTATTATAAGAAAATTCAGCCAACAACAAATATCTATCCCAACCATTACCAAAATCAATCACGCACGCTCGTAACATGTCCTCCAACGTTTGAATGGTCCTTTCACTCTGACCATCTGACTGTGGATCATAAGCGGTGCTCATATCCATTTTAGTTCCCAAAGCTTCCTGTAAGGATTGCCAAATCCTCCATTTAAATCGACTGTCTCGGTCTGAAATAATAGATACATGAACACCATGTATTGAAACAATCTCTTTCAAGTACAATCGAGTGAGCTTCTCTATCGAATCTGTTTCCTTAATAGGCAAGAAATGAGCTGATTTTGTGAGGCGGTCTACAATCACCCAAATGGTATCATAACCACCCACTACTCTCGGTAACTTCGTAATATAATCCATCGTAATGCCTTCCCACTTCCACTCGGGAATCTCAGGTTGCACCAGAAGTCCAGACAGTTTCTGATGTTCAGCTTTAACCTTAGCACATGTCAAACACTTAGCCACATAAGTAGCCACATCAGTTTTCAAATTAGGCCACCAGTATAGCTCCTTAAGATCATGATACATCTTTCCTGAACCAGGATGAGTAGAGTACCTAGACTTATGAGCCTCAGCTAACACAAGTTGTCGCAAATCACTAAATTTTGGAACCCAAAGATGTCCCGCAAAATACCGAGTGCCATCTGCTTGTACCTCAAATTTCTTACTCATGCCTCTGACCTTCTCGTTCACGAAGTTTTCCTCCTTGAAGGCTTCTTGTTGTGCCTCGAGAATCTTTCTAGCGAGGTTAGTTCGAGTTGTCATATTCAAGGCTCTAAATCTACGAGGTTCAATCCTCTCTTTTCGACTTAACGCATCGGCCACAACATTGGCCTTTCTCGGATGATATAAAAGTTCACAATCATAATTATTCAACGTCTCAACCCATCATCGCCGCCTCATATTTAGCTGTTTTTGATCAATAATACGTTGAAGACTTTTGTGATCAATGTACACTGTACTTTTGACCCCATATAGATAATGTCTCCAAATCTTAAGCACAAACACAACAGCTCCAATTCTAGATCATGGGTTGTATCATTCTGTTCATGGATCTTCAGCTGACGCGACGCGTAGGAAATGACTTTCTTTCGTTGCATCAAAATACAACCAAAGCCCTGACGTGATGCATCACAATAGACAACAAAATCGTCATTTCCCTCAGGTAGTGACAATATCGGAGCAAAAGTTAATTTCTTCTTCAGAGTTTGAAAAGCAGTTTCTTCTTCATCCTTCCACTCATACTGTAACATCCTCTACCTGGCCTAGCTGTAAGATTACTAGTTGCCCTTAAGTTAGTGTAGTGTTATTATATGCTTTTATTATTATTTAATGTTTATTATTATTTAATGATGTGGTTAGGGCCAGTTTGTGACAAGGGTCACAGAACAGGTTTGTTTATTTAATTTGGACTTCGTTTGGGTTACCAAATGATGTATGAAAGATATCAGATAACTGATAAATACCCGTGTGTTGCACGGTGTGGAAAATTAACCTAAATTAAGTGACTAGTGCATGTGTTCTTCTTTCCATTTCTAGAAAATTCCCAAACACACCCGTTCTTCATCTCCCTCACCTACTTCAAACCATAATCCTTGATTCCTGTTTTAGAGCTCAAATCGTTTATATCTTTGTGTTCCTTGTGATTTATTGATTCTAACAAGGTAAGAATCATAGCTTTTCATGCTCTAATCTTTGAGAAAATTGAGTTTTTGTGTAAAGTTTTACAAAGTGAGTAATTTGGGTCAAAATGGTTGGATTTGATGTTGTTTGAGTCCAAATCTTGTGGGTTTATGTTTCTACATGTTTAGTGTCTTCGATTTGGTCAGTTTTGAGGTCGTAATCGAGCTCTAGAGCAAGAATTGGTCGATTTTGGGGGAAACCCGTCACTTTGTCTTCAGCTTCTGCAGATAAACACAGTCGGCCGAGTGTCTCGAGACACTCGACCGACCGACTAGACCATCGACCCAGTGTGTATAACCCACGGCCGAGTGTGTCTGTGAGAGACCATCGACCGAGTGACTAGACACTCGGCCGAGTGAGTGTTGACAGTCGGCCGACTGTCTCTGACAGTCGACCGATTGTCTTTGGAAGTGTAATATTTTACCAAGTGTTGATTTTTAGCCGTTATACTGCCCGTTTGTATTTTGATGTCCAGGATGTAAATTTTGAAAGTGCATAGTGTTAAGCAAAAATGTTTAGCGGACGCTTTTTGATAAAAAAAAAAATTTCTGTATTGGGTTATTTGGGGTTAACGGACAGAAACTAACTTGTGTATATGTTTTTCTCAGGAGAAAAGGAGAAAGAGAAGGTTCAGTGATTAGATAGCTGAATACCTTCTCATTTGCTGGTAATCGGTGAGTGGGACTAACTGGAGAATATAGTATAGAGAAGCATGTTAAATTATGATTGCCATGCTTGTTAGATATACTTATTATTGTGGTTAGTTAGTACGTTGTGATGACTGCATGTTAGTTGATGCTTGTCTGCTGGAGCCCAGTGCGTCCCTATTGTGTGGTAGCCTCGGTAGGAGAGATCAACCTGCGGGTTGGGTTCCTCATGTGGTAGCCTAGACAATCGAGGTGTATATATATGTGAATAACGCGTTCGTCGCGTGTGGATTATATATATACACACGGTGGTGGAGGAACTTCTGGTAAGCCCCAGTCCGATCAGCTGGTGGTTAATGGTTTGGCCGAGCCGCCAGAGTCTCTGTAGATGGCACTTGGGTGATGTTTGTGTGTTAGACTTTGTGACATGATTAGTATGACAGTTCCTGTATACTATTGCTTGTAGTTAGTCGTACTCACTTAGTTTCATGCTAATTCCCCTCCATCTCCTCCCTGCAGGTTGTTAACTTTTGTAGATAGTGTTTTTGGGAGAAGACGGGCATGATGATGTTATGTTTGACAGGGTTAACTCTGATGTGGTCTTTTAGGATATGAACCATGTGCTTTTGAAAGCAGAATGTAATTACGTCCTTTCCAGTTGAATATGTAATTTGTTTTAATGACATGTGACATCGGTTTGTACAAATATTGATATCGTATTTAAATAATATAATGCTTCCGCCTCGTATATAAATTTTTTTTTAGCGGTGTCATAAGTTGGTATCAGAGCTTAGTTTGGCAGCATGTGCATTGTGATCTAAATGTCATCTTCTCAAACTTAGTATAGTCATGTCAAACATAACATGCTGGGGATGGGTTAAGTGAGTACTAGGACAGGTTATGTGTTAGTTGTTAGTACTAACAGAGTTTATACTAAGCTTTGGTGTGAGTGTTGTGGTAGTGCAGTAATGGCAGATAATGAAGCAAACGCTATTGGCCCCACTGCCCCCGGAACTGGAATCTTCCGAGCTCCTGATGAAGATGAACATGTGTCATCAGAGGAAGAAACCTCTCAAGAAGTAATAAATCTTCAAAATCAATTATTAGAAGCTCAGGAGAAAATTAAGTAATTAGAACAAGAACGGGCGCAATGGCACCCTAACACCACTACGTTGAACAAAACTTTTCCTCCAAATTACCATATTCAAGTCGGTGGTAGTTCTCAGTCACAGTTTCCTCAAACCACCTATCAAAACCTCCAAGTTCCATTCCCGTTTAGTCAGTCGTTTCCAAATTAGATGATATACCCATTTCAAATTCCTGAGACGAGAAAGAAGTGTACATATAAACAGTTTATGGATTGCAAACCTCCTGAGTACAGAAGACACACAAACCCTACGATGACCCTTAATTGGCTAAGAGAAGTGGAGAGGGCGTAAGAAGCATGTTTTTGTGAGCCAGAATCTATGGTGTTATTTGCTAGTAGGCTTCTCAAAGGTGAAGCAATGGAATGGTGGGACTCTATCACTTCATATTTACCTAAAGAACAGATCAGTCAAATTACCTGAGAACAATTTGTTGCTAAGGTTCGTGAGTAGTATTGTTCTGAGTATGAGATGGAAAGATTGAAAACTGAGTTTCTGAGTATGAAGATGACAGAAAGTATGACGATTGATGAAGTTTACAAAGATTTCACATCGAAGTTAAGGTTTGTTCAACAATGGGTACCGACTGAAAAGGATAAAATTCAACATTTCATGCTGGTGATTAATTCAGAGTACAGAACCGTTACGAGATTTGCAACAACCTTGACACAGGCTCATGAGATGGCTAAAGTTACAGAAGGTGATATAATGGCAGCAAAAAGAGAAAGTTCGAGAAGTGGATCTTTTGGGGGTAAATCAGAAGGTCAATTGGGTGGACAATCAAATCAGCAGTCGAGTAAGCAATCCGGTTTTCGTGGTAAAAAGTCAGGCAGGTATAAATAGAAAAGTAAGTCTGGTATTAGTGGATCAGGTTCAAGTCAGTCTGGGTGGTGTAATGTTTGTAAGTCAACCCATACCGGCCCGTGTTCTCCAATAACCAGAAGGTGTTTGAAATGTGGAGTGTTAGGTCATGAATTAACAGCTTGTTCTTTTAAGTCTAATGTTTTTTGGAGTTGCCATCAAGAGGGGCATAAATCAGCAAATTGTCCATCTGCGTCAAGAGCCGGTTCTGGGACAGGGTCAGGGGCGAGGTTGGTAACTTCTGGGGGATCTTCTACTTCTATTGCCGGTCAGAAGAGAAAGAATCATCCAACAGCAGAGGCAAGGGCATTTCAGATGACGGTAAGTTGAAGTTGCCTGTTAGGATGTTAGATGCGCCTTTGGGAATAGAAGTAGCTGATGGTAAGATGGTTCCATGCACATCATCTGTGTCTGGAATTACCATCAAAATTGATGTCCATTCCTTCCCTTTAACCTGTTTATTGATGCCTATATCTAGCTTTGATGTAGTAATAGGCATGAATTAGTTAAGTGCGAATAGGGCTAGTATCAAGTGCCATAAGAAGATGATTTCTTTTCTGTTGGCCGATGGGTCTCGGGTAGTAGCGAGGGGGGAGCGCGGTGGATTTAACTTCCCTATGGTTCCCCTAATGAAAGCTCAGAAGGTGATATCGAAAGGGTGTGATTCGTTCTTAGCCTACGTGATCGATGTTAAGAAAGAAAAGAAGCAGGTGACCGATATTCCCGTCGTGTCCGAATTTCCAGAAGTGTTTCCAGATGATTTACCAGGGTTTCCTCCAGTACGTGAGGTAGAGTATAAAATTGATTTGGTTCCAGGTGCTACGCCAGTTGCAAAAGCTCCTTATAGATTAGCTCTGTCAGAAATCCGAGAAATGATGTCTCAGATTTAGGAACTGTTAGATAACGGGTTTATCCGACCAAGTTCTTCACCGTGGGGGTGCTCCTGTGTTGTTTGTGAAAAAGAAAGATGGGTCGCTTCGGATGTGTATAGATTACCGTGATTTGAATAAGAGAACAATAAAGAATAAGTATCCTTTACTGATGTTATGCGAGGTGTATACGAAATAGTTATATTTTTATTGCGAAATACTATTAAATACGATACAATTTTACACAAGTTATTTATTTATTGAATGGGATATACCTAAACCTTGCTACAACACTTATAGGCAGTGTACCTAACCGTAGAGTAGTGTAGTTTTTAGTAAGTCCGGTTCATCCACAGGGAGCTAGCCAAGTTTAACGCTATATTTTTTAAACTATATTTGTATAAATATATATATATATATATATATATATATATATATATATATATATATATACATATATATATATATATATATATATATATATATATATATATATATATATAAGTAGTATTATTATTATTATAAAAAGGGGGTTTTACCGTTTAATAACTGGTTTGTCGATTTTATGTCTTAAGTCGTAATTAAAACCTAATGTAAAATATTAAATATACAAATGACTTAATTTAAAGCGTAAAGTAAATAACGATAATAAAAGTGCGATAATTGAAAGTACGATAATTAAAATGACGATAAATAAAATTGCGATAATTAAAAGTACGATAATTAAAGGTGCGATGAGATATAAAATAAAGGAATTATGCTTATTTAAACTTCCGTAATCATGATGTCCGACGTGTTGATTTTAATTTATTGCCATGGGTTAATTGTCCTTTATCCTGGATTATTCGATATGTCCATCTGGTTTTTGTCCATAACAGTCCATCAGTCATAAATACAAAGTGCGAGTGTCCTCGTCAAATTATCCTTATACCCGAAGTCAAATATTCCAACTAATTGGGGACTTAAACTGTAATAAGGTTTTAATACATTGTTAATGATTACACCGGGTTATCGACTGTGTGCAATCCAAGGTTTTAATACTTTATTAACAATTACACCAAGTGTCCTTATATGTAATCCACCCCTGTTTTAATGAGTCTATTGACTATTAATCCATTCCCGTGTCCGGTTAAATGAACGATTATTAGTATTTATAAATATCCCACCCATCGTGTCCGATCGAGTGTATATGGTTATTTATAGATACGTCAAATTGTAAATCTCTATATTAAATTAACGAACTATCATTCAGTTAAACAAATATAAAGCCCATTAATAGCCCATAGTCCAATTTCCACAAGTGTCGGTCTTTTGTCCAAACCCCAATTATGGTCCAAAGCCCTTTTACCTCATTTTAATATTTAGTCCAACATCATGATTACTTCAATTTAAATAAGCATAATAATAACTTAGCTACGAGACATTAATTTAAAAAGGTTGAACATAACTTACAATGATTATTAATAGCGTAGCGTTACACGGACAGAATTTCGACTTACAAACTTAAAACATTCGCCAACATAACCTTATTATTATTAAACTTAAATTAAAATTAAAATTAAAATTATATATATATATATATATATATATATATATATATATATATATATATATATATATATATATATATATATATATATATATATATTTACGTAGATAGAAAGAAGGAAAAGGAATGAATGAAATCGATCAGAATGCGCGGCCTTTTATAGGCCCACTTTGAACTGTTGTGCTCCGCGACTGCGGTGGTTTTGTGCTTCACAGCTCCGCGAGTGCGGAGCTTTGGAATCTAGCTCACTATAGTGAGTTAAACGTGGGCTGCTTATAATTATAATATATAATAATATATATAATTAATTATATATTATATTATATTCTTGTGCATAGTTGACATGAAATTTTTGGTCCGTTGCGTCGCGTGCTGAAAGTTGGTTCATGTCTTGGTTCCAGATTTTCGAACGTCCTTTCATACTATTTAATATCTTGTACTTTGCGTTTTGCAGCTCGTACTCTTGTAACTTTTAGACGTTTCTCAGCAATAATTTGAACCACTTGGATTGTACTTTGTACTTTTTAGCTTTTTAGTCGTTTGTGTCTTCAAATCGTCGAATCTGTCTTTTGTCTTCACCTTTTATTATTTAAACGAATATCACTCGTAAATAGAACAATTGCAACTAAAAGCTTGTATTTCTTGAAGGATAATGCTATGAAATATGTGTTTGTTTTTAGCATTATCAAATATTCCCACACTTGAGCGTTGCTTGTCCTCAAGCAATATAGATCTTGAATAAAACTTTACTAGAATCACTTCTTTATTCTTCACACTTTGTACATCAGTGATTTCAATACGGCGGTTATGAACAATGATGGTAACGATGTGGTTTACAGTCCCACATGACTATAAAAATTTAGATACGTTAGGAAATTGGATCTTTATGAAAATATTTGATCTTTTGAAAATTCAATCTAGTTTTTACCCTAGATAAGTTTTTCGGAATAACCCTTCACCGGTGTTTGCAAATTGTTTTTGTGGGTTTCGTGGGTTTCAGATTTGAAAATTTTAGCTCAAAACTTATGGTTTTGTGTCACCCACTTGCTAACCTTGTATTGGGAAAGCAACACGTCCAGTATACTTGCTCTGTATATTACCTTTTGGTAAACTACCGTTCGGTTGTAAAGGAAAGCATTGAACAAGCAACTGTTATGGCAATGTCTAATGACATGCTTTTGATTATGGTCTATATCGTGTCGGATGCAATTACTATCCTTTGTAGGAGCAATAGTAAAGATCACCCTATAGTTTTTCGGTCTGGCACAAAGTCCTATCTTAGACCATGCTATGCAACCACCGTTCTTACGGTTGACACCCAATTTGGTTCAGGTGACCTAATGAATTCTGGTGAATTCTTAGGATTTTACGTTCAATGGTAATGAACGCATTAAAAATGGGTTTTCAGAAAACAAATCGGTTTGTAATTTGATCAAAATATTTTCTCGTTCAAGCTCAATTTTAGATATCATCGAATTCCATGAGTTTATAATTCTCAATCTTTAAGGTCAATCTCAAGGATTGAGTAATATTAGGCTTAAAAGCTGATTTTTGATCTTTTAAGGAGATTATCCTTTCTGGGGATCTGATTCATTAATCTTTATAAGTTAATTTGCACGGTGCCCCCCCATTGTACAAGACAAATCCTCTCATGATTAGGATAAGTCTGACCACTTGGCGACCCTGTTTGATGCTGAGGTCCGTAGATTTCCAGCAGATTTTTCGAGAAAACTTTTCAAGGTTTTTCATAGTCTCTACAACTGGTCTGGACGACAACTTCCCGACCTAAATCAAGAAGCGCGTGTCTTTTTCTCGGAAGACTTTACTTCCTTTTAAATCAAGTGGCACATTTCTTTCAAATATATTATAAGAAATCGGGTAAAACTGATAAAAACGTTCAAAACAAAAGTATCTTTAATTATTTGTACAAAGATATGTGATATGTGATTTAAATAACTTGGTAAAAATTTCCCACACTTGGCTTTTATTTTCCTTTCTTTGCTTTTTTATTCTCCTCTATTTCATTTTAAATGAATTCTAACATTTTGGGTTGTTTCTCAATTTATGTCCTTTACGAGGTAACGACAATTTCGGTATTAACACCTAGTTTTATCGTTCATAAATATGTATAAACATGATTTTGAATTCATTTATTTGAAAATTTTTAAAATTTTTACTAGAAATGAGTAGTCAGTATATAAGACTAGGGCTGTTCTATATTATCAGAGAGCTCTAGATTCTAATACAACTACTGCGTTACTAGTAAAGTTTAATGGTGGCTATTATACCAAGTGTATAAGTCAAAAAATTTTAAAACCGAAAGAATTTAATCCCTTCCCACACTTAAGAACTTGCAATGCCCTCATTTGCAAGAAATCAGTAACATTTTAAATTATTGAGGATGATTAGCGTAGAAAAATTATTAAAATTTTACCAAAGTTTCCAAACATATTGGCGTTTGTTTTGAATGATAAATGGTGCACTTCATTTGTTCATTCCGTCTGTTGTTACATCACACTTGTTTTTCGTTTTGTCGTCAAAATTAATAGCTTTTACTGAACTTAATTCTAGTCTTTGAAAGTGCGCTGTTTTACCCTGTTTTGTACATGAGATAGACTATAAACATATATGTATATATGTATATATATATATATATATATATATATATATACACATACATATTTTTGAAGTTGGGTATATCACCCCACATTCAAAAATTATTAAAATCTAATAATAAAAGTTAGAAAATTATAAAAACTATTATAGTATCAAAAGAAGTATTAAAAGTATAAAATTACAAGTTACAAAATAAATAAAAATAGGCATAAAAGAAAATTAGGGTTGATGAGGATGGTGCCTGTAGGGATTCCATTCATAGCCGTAAGTGCTGTAGAATGCTTGAGCTGGGTCATATGTAGGGTACGGTGGTCGGGTCTGTGTAGTCCAGGGAGGAAATATGGGCATTTGAGTAGGAATGTAGTTTGTATTTATATGTGCACAATGACTTATGATTTGGTTTTGATGATACTGCCAATCTTGAAATGCTCGTTGTCTAGCCATTTCATACTCATGTTGAGCCATAAAAATTTGCATTTCTGTCATCTGATTCCCCCCTCCCATATTACCTTGCTGCTGATCTCTTTCGACCTGTGGATGATTGCCATCATATGGTGCTGCAGCGTTATGTCGTTTCTTTAAAACCTTAGCACCATGATATACTTTCAAACCAATTGTATCATGGGGTTCTGGTGCTGCAATTATTAATCCCCCTGACTTCTATCGACACCGAGATACTCAGCAATTAAAGTAACAAAGATACCACCTCCTATTATACTATTAGGCCGTATACCCCTAACCATAGCCGATAAATAATAACCCACACAATAAGGTATACTCACAGCGTTCTGTGGGTCTCGAATACACATGAGATAAAATAAATCATTTTCATTCACCTTCTCTTTGTTCCTACCTCGCTGTGTAATCGAGTTTGCTAAGAACCTATGGATTACTCTTAGCTCAGCTCTATCAATATCAGTATAAGAGTAATATCCCCCACGAAATTGGTTATGGCTAGTCATTCTACTCCATATTCCATTCATATCAAACTTTTCATCAACCCTCCTACCATTAACTATCAACCTTTGACAATCAGTAGATGCTAGTTTCTCAGGCGTATATATACACAAAGCCTGAGCCATGTCTAGTAGAGACATATGGCGCATCACACCTCCTAAAAAAATCTAATAAAACTCTGATCGGTTAAGGTAGTTACCCAATCATTTATTTCAACACTACATAATAATTCCACACACCATTCTCTATATACATGCCTACGTATATTGAATAAACGTTCCCAATAATTAAAAGTAGAATTATAATACCTTTGTGTAAGTAATTCTCTGATTGGATCGGCCAATCCCACTGTTTCTAACGGTTCCCAATCTATTACCCTGGGTACTTCAACAACATTAGATTGAAGGGTGTGTAAGTTCCTTTGATATTTTGGATATTCTATCTAAAATCTGTCAAACCTCAAGTTTGGGTGTAAATCTGCCTCATGGATATTTGAAAATGAAATGACTTGATGAGGTATATTTTGTCTGTATTGGTCATTAATATCCTGTTCGTCTGCATTCTCAGGAGGAGCATTGCGATCCTGAGATCCGGATGAAGATTCACCCCTTTCAGTCTGCAACAAACATTAAACACAATTTTTGTGCATCCAAATATGCATTAGTGTTAGCAGAATGATAACTCAAAACAATCACAATGACATGTTTAATCCATATTAAAATTTATACGCATTTTCGCAATATTAACAATTCTACACTTTTACAAATAAACATATATGAAAATGTATACAATGTTTCTTAGCATTCATCTTCTAAATCATGTCAAAAATAATCATTATAGCAATTAAATGAGTTCCAAATGGCATTCATATCAATTAAATCGAGTTCATGCATTTTTGACTCAAAAAGTCCACTTTAATACTCAAAAATCATGTTTAGGATCAAAGTTTTGATCATTTAGCAACCTAAACATGTTACACTACTTAATTAAGCATGAACCATCAACAAAATTCGGCCATAACCCGTTTATATCAAAAAGCCCCAATTTTGCTCAAGAACACAAACCCTAGATTACTCAAAAATTGAAGTTTAAGGCTTCTAATCATGTTAAACAGCATCAATCTAGGTTATACAAGCATAATATACAAACAATTTAAGCACAATTAAACTAGAAATCATCAAAATCAAATTAGGTATAATTTTGCTCAAGAACACTAAAAATCCGGATTAAAGAGTGTTAAGATGTAAAAATTACCGATTTTCTTGAAAAACTTCTTGGCAAGTATCTCCTCATCGTGATTTTAGCAAAAAAATTTGATGATTATCGGTTAAAAATTGCGTTTTTAGCGGGTTTTTGTGGGTTTTTTCGCAGAAAATATGTGGGGGGTGTGTATGTAGACTGGTCTGTTCGACCAGTTAACCTAGTCTGGGATTTCATTTTTCCGCGAGTGCGGATGTGGGACCACACAAAACTCTGCGAGTGCGGATTTTTTTTTTTTTTTTAAACCTTTAACTTATAAAACAAATAATTAATTAATTTTAAAAATTTGTTTCTTACTAGAATGAGGGCGTTTCGGTACGTTGACCTAGTTCATCCCTCGATAAAATTTTAAAATTTGTCGTTTTAAAGCGATTGTTTTAAAAGCAAAGATTTTTGAGTTTTTTAAATGTTTTTGGCATACTTTAAATCAATAAGATTAAAAATAATGATAACAAAATTTCTCGCCCCGCCCTTGGGTAAAGCAATTTCAGTTCCATGACCTAGTTTTCAACTTACGACGAATTTTAGAAATCATATTTTTAACTTAATAAAATAAAGTAAATTTTTATTTTTAAATTCACACCAAACTTAAATTTTAAAATGCATAAGATTTCATATAAATATTATTAATATTTATATATTTTAGTTTTACAAACTCATATTAAAAATATTAGTTTTTAAAATATTTACAAACTTAATTATATTGGTTTTAAAAATTTACAATAATTATTTAATATTAATTTAAAAACAAGGTAAAAATTAAAATTAAAAATATTTTTGGTCTTTTATCCCACTTTAATCAATCAAATATTATCAAAAATATACGCCCCTCTTTTGGGTAAAGTAATTTCGGCTATTTTACCTGGTTTTACTCCTGACGAATTTTTTAAATATTTTGTATTGATTGATTAAAGATATTTATACCTTTTGAATAAATGGTAAATTTCGCAGTGATGAATTAAATTTTTGTATGATATCAATAATTTCGATTTCGCATACCTAATTTTATTGAATATCAATTTAATACTATATAGCGAACGATTCAGCGTTTATTATCAAAAGGTTAAAAGCAATAAAATAAAATAAAAACTGTACATACTTACCTATGAGCTAGAATTCTCAGAGACCTGCTTTAGCCGACTCATAGGAGAGTCGTGTGATTTGATTTTCCATAGCTACATAAGCGTAACCTCGATTTTTCAATAACTTTTCTTCTAAACATATGAACGGTCCTTCTCTGCATAGAGTAACAAATTCGGTATTTGAATATGTTTGATTGTTTGAACATTTACCTTCGTGTGACCATTTTCCGCATTTATGACATCTTTCAAGGTGTCGTGCTCTTATTTTTGTTGCGGATTTTGATTTTCCTTTACCAAAATGTGTCTTATGATGATCTTTCCTGAGTTCCTTTCTCACTTCGTCCATTTTGCTTCTTATGAATGATACTAGTTCACTCGGGAAGATGTTATTATTACGTTTAGTAATCATAGCGTGTAGTAGTAGACAATGGTTCAGATCAAAGGAATTCTTCATCTTGTAAAACTTAAAAGAAATAAAAATTCAAAATGGAGGGAGAAGACTAGTTCTTTAGGGTCTGCTAGGGAAAGACCATTCGGATTCCATTCTCGGAAACTACAAGAAAATAGAATATCTAACTCTAACAGAAATACATATTACCCTTAAAAGATTCGAACGTTCCCACACTTAATTAGCTGTGGTGTCAAAATTGTGATTAACTTCATCTTCAACTTCCATTGTATTATTTATGTAATGTTTAACTCTGTGACAATTAACCTTAAATTCAATCCCATTTGAATTTATTAACTCTATTGTTCCATATGGGAAAACTCTTTTGACTATGAATGGTCCAGACCATCTTGATTTCAATTTTCCAGGAAATAGCTTGAATCGTGGATTGAAAAGAAGAACTCG
Source organism: Rutidosis leptorrhynchoides (assembly GCF_046630445.1). Lineage (NCBI taxonomy): Eukaryota > Viridiplantae > Streptophyta > Magnoliopsida > Asterales > Asteraceae > Rutidosis > Rutidosis leptorrhynchoides. The sequence goes on along the minus strand of NC_092339.1, from coordinate 345,479,884 downwards.
GTCTCCTTCTTTAAATTCTTTTGAACTTCTGATTCTTTTATCATGTCATTTCTTCATTCTTTCTTTATAGATTAATGAATTTTCAAATGCTTCATGTCTCAATTCTTCTAATTCGTTTAATTGACTTAACCGTAGACGTCCGGCTTCATGTAAATGAAGATTACATGTCTTCAAAGCCCAAAATGCTTTGTGCTCAATTTCTACTGGAAGGTGACATGCTTTTCCGTAAATAATTTTAAAAGGTGTGGTTTCAATTTGAGTTTTGTAGGCGGTTCTGAAAGCCTAGAGTGCATCCTCCAATTTTATGGACCATTCCTTTGGATTTGATCCTACTTTTTTTTTCTCTAGAATACGTTTTAATGCTCGGTTGGTATTTTCAACTTGTCCACTTGTTTGTGGATGATAATCGGTTGAGATTTTGTGAGTTACTCCATATCTTTTAAGAACTTTCTCAAGTTGATTATTACAGAAATGAGTACCCTGATCACTTATTAAAGCTTTCGGTGTTCCGAACCTTGCAAAAAGACGTTTTAAGAAGTTGACTACAACTCATGCATCGTTAGTTGGGAGAGCTTGTGCTTCCGCCCATTTAGATACATAATCAATGGCAACGAGGATGTAGAGATTATTATGAGATTTTGGAAATAGACCCATTAAGTCAATACCCCAAACGTCAAATACTTCACATACTTGAATGACATTTTGTGGCATTTCATCACGTTGACTTATTTTTCCAGCTCTTTGACAAGCATCACAGGATTTACAAAATCCAGTATCGTAGACTTTTCTTGCTGTGAGTTGAGCCCATAATGCCCTCCTGTTGGTCCTGTGTGACAATGGTTTAATATTTGACTAGCTTCATCCCCAAATACGCATCGGCGTATTATTCCATCGGGACAACTTTTAAACAAATGTGGATCTTCCCAAAAATAGTGTTTTATATCACTAAAGAATTTCTTTCGTCTTTGGTACGACAACCCTTTTTCAAGGAATCCACATACTAAGTAGTTTGCATAGTCTACAAACCATGGAATTTCACTATAATCGATTTTCAATAGACATTCATTAGGAAAGTTGTCTTGTATAGCCGATTCATTTAGAACTTCTAATTCGGGATTTTCAAGACGAGAAAGATGATCAGCGGTGAGATTTTCTGCTCCCTTTTTGTCTAGAATTTCATTATCGAACTCTTGTAAGAGTAAGATCCAACGGATTAATCGTGGTTTGGCATCTTGTTTTGAAAATAGGTATCTAAGAGCAGAATGGTCGGTATAGACCACCGTTTTAGCTAGAACGAGATATGAACGAAATTTGTCAAAAGTAAAGACAATAGCAAGGAGTTCTTTTTCAGTAGTTGTGTAATTCGTTTGTGCTCCTTGTAACGTCTTACTAGCGTAATAAATAAGTTGAAATCGTTTTTCAATCCTTTGTCCTAAAACGGCTCCCATTGCAAAATCAGTTGCATCGCACACGAGTTCAAATGGTAGATTTCAATTTGGAGTTATCATGATCGGCGCATTAGTGAGTTTTTCTTTAAGAATATTAAAAGATTTGATGCATTCATCCGAAAAGATGAATGGAGCATCCTTTTCTAGGAGTTTATTCATAGGAGTGGCAATTTTAGAAAAGTCTTTTATGAAACGTCGGTAAAAACCGGCATGCCCTAGAAAACTCCTAACTCCTCTAACATTGGTGGGATGTGGAAGTTTAGTAATTAAATCTACTTTAGCTCTATCCACTTCAATTCCTTCCTTTGAAATTTTATGACCAAGAACGATGCCTTCTTTAACCATGAAATGGCATTTCTTCCAATTAAGTACTAGATTTGATTGCTCGCATCTAATAAGCATTCATTCAAGATTAACTAGACATGTTTCAAAAGTATCACCGAAGACTGAAAAGTCATCCATGAAAACTTTCATGCATTCTTCTATCATGTCGTGAAAAATTGCCATCATGCACCTTTGAAAGGTTGCAGGGGCGTTGCAAAGTCCAAATGGCATGCGTTTGTAAGCAAAAGTACCATAAGGGCACGTGAAGGTGGTTTTCTCTTGGTCCTCGGGTGCTATTGGAATTTGAAAATATCCGGAGAAACCGTCAAGAAAACAATAGTAACTATTCCCGGCTAATCTTTCCAACATTTGATCAATGAAAGGTAAGGGAAAGTGATCTTTTCTGGTGGCTTCATTTAATTTTCTATAATCAATACAAACACGCCATCCTATTACAGTCCTAGTAGGAATAAGCTCATTTTTTTTCATTTGTGATGACAGTCATGCCACCCTTCTTAGGTACACATTGAACTGGACTTACCCATGGACTATCAGATATTGGATAAATTAAACCTGCATCTACTAGTTTAATAATTTCTTTCTTAACAACATCTTGCAGATTAGGATTTAGTCTTCGTTAGCGTTGCACATAGGTTTTATGGCCTTCTTCCATAAGGATTTTATGTGTGCAATATGAAGGACTTATGCCTTTAATGTCATGAATCTTCCATGCAATAGCTGGTTTATGAGCTTTTAGCGCAGAAATGAGTTGAGATTTTTCATTTTCCGTGAGAGAAGACAATATTATTACAGGTAATTCAGATTTACCATGTAAATAAGCGTATTCCAAATGGTTTGGAAGTGGCTTTAACTCTAATGTCGGTGGTTCTTCTATCGATGATTTGTATCGATATCTGTCTTCCTCTTTTAGCATTTGAAGTTCTTCTGTTGTTGGTTCATATTCATTAGCCATAAGTGTAGCTAACATTTCAGCTTCATCAATTGGTTTAGTTCCTTCTCCTAAAGAACATTCTCCTGTTCCTTGTAATTCTAGAAATTCTTGTAACAAATCTGCATGTGAATCTATAGTTTGAATGTAATTACATGTATCATCTGCAGATTGCGGTTTTTGCATGGTTCTATCCACAGAAAAGGTAACACTCTCGTCCTCTATACTTAGGGTCAGTTTCTTACCGAACACGTCTATTATTATTTTAGCCGTATTTAAGAATGGTCTTCCTAATATAAGAGGAACTTGAGAATCTTCTTCCATGTCGAGAATAACAAAATCTACTGGAAATACTAAAGTACCTACTTTAACTAGCATGTTCTCCATTATCCCTCTAGGATATTTTACTGATCGATCTGCTAGTTGTATGCTTATTCGTGTTGGTTTCAATTCTCCAAGGTCTATTTTAGCGTATAGTGAATACGGCATTAAATTTATACTAGCACCTAAGTCTGCCAATGCTTCTATTGAACTAAGACTACCCAGAAAACATGGAATTGTGAAACTTCCTGGATCTGAGAGTTTTTCTGGTAGCTTATTCAACAGCACTGTAGAGCAATTAGCATTCATAGTAACAGCCGAGAGTTCTTCAATTTTCTTTCTATTTGTGATTAGATCTTTCAAGAATTTAGCATATCTTGGCATTCCTGAAATCACATCAATGAAAGGAAGATTGACATTTATTTGTTTAAACATATTCAAGAATTTAGATTGTTCGGCTTCAAGTCTTTCTTTTCTCATTTTACTCGAGTAAGGAAGCGGTGGTTGGTATGGTTTAACATAAGGCTTTGCCTTAACTGTATTATCTTCATTAACCTTTTCAACTACCGGTTATTTTTCCTTTTCTTGATCAGATTGTGGTTCTTGTGGAGTAGGAATAGAGTCATCAGAATTTACATGCATTTCAGGTGGTTTAAGTGTAATACCACTTCTTGTGGTAATGGCTTTAGCTGTTTCATTCCGGGGGTTAGCATTTGTATCGCTAGGTAGACTCCCTGGTTTTCTTTCACCAATCAACCTTGCTAGGTTGCTCACTTCTTGTTCCAGATTTGGGATAGAAGCTTGTTGATTTCTAAATGCTTGAGTATTTTGTTCATTAGTTTGTTTCTGAGATGTGAAAAAATGCGTTTGAGATTCAACTAGCTTTGACATCATATCTTCTAAATTTGGCTTTTTATCATCGGTTTGTGATGGTTTAATTGGAAAAATAGGTCTTTGCTGGTTGTAAGTATTATTAGATACTTGTTGATTGCTAGGACCTTGTTGGTTGTTGTATGGAACATTTCGGTTATAATTCTGATTTTGATTGTAGTTTGGTCTTGGCGGTTGATAATTATTCTGATAATTATTTCCAGGCCTTTGGTTCATGTATGAAACATTCTCTCTTTGTTCCATTGTTTGTTCAATACTGAGACAATCTTTTGTCAAATGTGGTCCTCCACACTGTTCACAACTAATTCGTATTGCGTGAATATCTTTAGTCATCTTTTCCATTCGTCTCTCGAAAGCATCTATCTTTGCAGAAATGGAATCAAAGTCATGGCTAGAATCGGCTCTAGCCGCTTTAGATGATCTAACGATGTCTTTTTCTTGATGCCACTCATGTGAGTGGGAAGCAGTGTTATCAATAATTTTGTAAGCTTCAGTTGCGGTTTTCTTCATAATGGAACTACCAGCTGCTATATCGATGTCTTTTCGTGTAGTAATGTCGCATCCTTAGTAGAATATTTGTACTACTTGATAAGTGTCTAAACCATGTTGAGGACATCCTCTCAAAAACTTTCCAAATCTTGTCCACGTCTCATATAGAGTTTCATTTGGCTTTTGTGTGAACGTAACTATTTCTCCTTGAAGTCTTACGGCTTTAGATGCCGGAAAGAATTGTTTAAGAAAATTTTCAACTAAAACATCCCATGTGTCAATCGCCCCTTCAGGTAACGATTCTAACCAATCTTTGGCTTCTCCCTTTAAAGTCCAGGGAAATAACATGAGATAGATCTGTTCATCCTCAACTTCTCTGATTTTAAATAGAGTACAGATCCTATTAAAGGTACGAAGATGTTCGTTTGGATCTTCCTTCGGCACACCACTAAATTGGCATTGATTAGTTACCATGTGTAGTATTTGTCCTTTGATTTCATAATCTGGTGCATTAATGTAGTGACCCGAATTTTTCCATGTTTATATAAATTAATTGAGATTAATATTTACATGACTAAATATTTCCAACATGTTAAGCAATCAAACTTGTTAAGACTTGATTAAATGAAATAAGTTTCATATAGACAATTGATCACCCAAGTTGACCGGCGAATTCACGAATGTTACAAATTTGTAAAAACTACATGTTGTGGTATATATAGACATATATATATGGTTGACATGAGATTATGATGAGTAAGTATCTCACTAAGTATATTAACAATGTGTGATATACATAAGAAATGAGATTACTAAGTTAAGAAACTCGAAATGATATATATAACGATTATCGTTATGATAACGTCTACTAAATACATATGTATCATATTAAGATATTGATACACTATATTTAATATGATAAAATGATATTTAAATATATCATTAAGTGTGTTAACAATGAACTACATATGTAAAAACAAGACTACTAACTCAAGAATTAATGAAACGAGACTTATATGTAACGATTATCGTTGTAACGATATTTTAATGTATATATCATATTAAGAGATATTCATACATCATAATATCATGATAATATAATAATTTAACATCTCATTTGATATAATAAACATTGGGTTAACAACATTAATTGAGATCGTTAACTTAAATGTTTCAAAACAACACTTACATGTAACGACTAACAAAGACTTAACGACTCCATTAGAATGTATATACATGTTGTGTTTTGATATGTATTCTTACACTTTTGAAAGACTTCAAGACACATATCAAAGTACTTCTACTTAACAAAATGCTTACAATTACATCCTCGTTCAGTTTCATCAACAATTCTACTCGTATGCACCTGTATTCGTACTCGTACAATACACAGCTTTTAGATGTATGTACTATTGGTATATATACTCCAATGATCAGCTCTTAGCAGCCCATGTGAGTCACCTAACACATGTGGGAACCATCATTTGGCAACTAGCATGAAATATCTCATAAAATTACAAAAATATTAGTAATCATTCAAGACTTATTTACATGAAAACAAAATTACATATCCTTTATACTTAATCCATATACCAACGACCAAAAATACCTACAAACACTTTCATTCTTCAACTTTCTTCATCTAATTGATCTCTCTCAAGTTTCATCTTCAAGTTCTAAGTGTTCTTCATAAATTCCATAAGTATAGTTTCATAAAAATCAAGAATACTTCCAAGTTTACAAGTCTACTTCCAAGCTTTGTAATCCATTCCAAGTAATCATCTAAGATCAAGGAACCTTTGTTATTTACAGTAGGTTATCTTTATAATTCAAGGTAATATTCATATTCAAACTTTGATTCAATTTCTACAACTATAACAATCTTATTTCGAGTGAAAATCTTACTTGAACTGTTTTCGTGTCATGATTCTGCTTCAAGAACTTTCAAGCCATCCAAGGATCCTTTGAAGCTAGATCCATTTTTCTCATTTCCATTAGTTTTATCCAGAAAATTTGAGGTAGTAATTATGTTCATAACATCATTCGATTCATACATATAAAGCTATCTTATTCGAAGGTTTAAACTTGTAATCACTAGAACATAGTTTAGTTAATTCTAAACTTGTTCGTAAACAAAAGTTAATCCTTCTAACTTGACTTTTAAAATCAACTAAACACATGTTCTATATCTATATGATATGCTAACTTAATGATTTAAAACCTGGAAACACGATGAACACCATAAAATCGGATATACGCCGTCGTAGTGAAACCGGGGGCTGTTTTGGTTTGGATAATTAAAAACTATGATAAACTTTGATTTAAAAGTTGTTCTTCTGGGAAAATAATTTTTCATATGAACATGAAACTATATCCAAAAATCTTGGTTAAACTCAAAGTGAAAGTATGTTTTTCAAAATGGTCATCAAGATGTCGTTCTTTCGACGGAAATGACTACCTCTTTAGTAATTGACATGTAACTTAAATTTCCGACTATAAACCTATACTTTTTCTATTTGGATTCTTAAATTAGAGTTCAATATGAAACCATAGCAATTTGATTCACTCAAAACGGATTTAAAATGAAGAAGTTATGGGTAAAACAAGATTGGATATTTTTGATCTTTTTAGCTACGGGAAATGTTTAACAAATCTATACAAATCATATCCTAGCTAACTTATATTGTATTATACATGTATTCTAATATATTATGTAATCTTGGGATACCATAGACACGTATGCAAATGTTTTGACATATCATATCGACCCATGTATATATATTATTTGGAACAACCATAGACACTGTATATGCAGTAATGTTGGAGTTAACTATACAGGGTTGAGGTTGATTCCAAAAATATATATACTTTGAGTTGTGATCTAGCCTGAGACGTGTATACACTGGGTCGTGGATTGATTCAAGATAATATATATCGATTTATTTCTGTACATCTAACTGTGGACAACTAGTTGTAGGTTACTAACGAGGACAGCTGACTTAATACACTCAAATCTTTAAAACATAATAAAAATGGTTGTAATTATATTTTGATCATACTTTGATATATATGTACATATTTGTATAGGTTCGTGAATCGATCCGTGGCCAAGTCTTATTTTCGAGGAAGGAAATATCTTTGAAAGTGAGTTATAGTCCCACTTTTAAAATCTAATATTTTTGGGATGAGAATACATGCAGGTTTTGTAAATGATTTACAAAATAGACACAAGTACGTGAAACTACATTCTATGGTTGAATTATCAAAATCGAATATGCCCCTTTTTATTAAGTCTGGTAATCTAAGAATTAGGGAATAGACACCCTAATTGACGCGAATCCTAAAGATAGATCTATTGGGCCTAACAAACCCCATCCAAAGTACCGGATGCTTTAGTACTTCAAAATTTATATCATATCCGAAGGGTGTCCCGGAATGATGGGGATATTCTTATATATGCATCTTGTTAATGTCGGTTACCAGGTGTTCACCATATGAATGATTTTTATCTCTATGTATGGGATGTGTATTGAAATATGAAATCTTGTGGTCTATTGTTACGATTTGATATATATAGGTAAAACCTATAACTCACCAGCATTTTTGTTGACGTTTAAAGCATGTTTATTCTCAGGTGAATACTAAGAGCTTCCGCTATTGCATACTAAAATAAGGACAAGATTTGGAGTCCATGTTTGTATGATATTGTGTAAAAACTGCATTCAAGAAACATTTGTCGATGTAATATATTTCTATTGTAAACCATTATGTAATGGTCGTGTGTAAATAGTATATTTTAGATTATCATTATTTGATAATCTACGTAATGCTTTTGAAACCTTTATTGATAAAATAAAGGTTATGGTTGTTTTAAAAATGAATGCAGTCTTTGAAAAACGTCTCATATAGAGGTCAAAACCTCGCAACGAAATCAATTAATATGGAACGTTTATAATCAATATGAACGGGACATTTCAGTTGGTATCATAGCGTTGGTCTTAGTGAACCAGAAAATTTTCATTAGTGTGTCTTATCGAGTTTGTTAGGATGCATTAGTGAGTCTGGACTTCGACCGTGTTTTCTTTAAAAATGATTGCTTAACATTTTTGTTGGAAACTATATATTATTAACATGTAAATATTATGTGATATATTAATCTCTTAACATGTTTGACATTGTGTGATAGATATCTACATCTAGCATAAATCTCATTGACTCACCTAATAATAACGAAGAGTCGAATATATATTGGCAAGATTCACAAGTTCTCGAAGAACCGGAAGAAGAGGAAACGGAACCGGAAGAAGAGGAACCGGAAGAAGAGGAACCAGAAGAAGAGGAACCGGAAGAAGAAGAGGTCCCGGAGGGGGAATAGTAAGAACCACAGAAAACCGGTCAAATAAAAGAAAATCCTCAACCAATAGACCAAAGTTAATAATGGTCAATGGTGTTTCCGCTAAGGAAGCAAAATATTGGGAAAATTACCAATTTTCTGATGAATCCGATCCTGATGAGGATTCCGATGATGTTATAGAAATTACCCCGACCCAATTTAATGAGGCAAAAGAAAATAATAAGGGAAAAGGCATCAAAATAGAGAAATCTGATTCCAACCCCGATGAACTTTATATGTACCGTCAACACCCGTATTTTCAATATCGTGCCAATAACCCGGGAACCTCTAAACCACCAGGTTTTTCTAAACCAATGTGGAAAATGACGACTCGTATTAGAGGAACATCATATATCCCTAGAAGATTAGGAAAAAGAACCAAGTCCGAAGAAGAAGAAACTAGTGATTCAGATTAGAGGGGTGTGAGCATGTTGTGTTGTAACAACCCAAACCAAACCACGACAATTCCCGTTAAATTTCACAACAAAAAAAAAATTTCTGGTGCAGTTCATTTGCGCGGCGCGCCAGGTGGGTGCGCGGCGCGCCAAACCACCTGGACAGCCCGCTGTCCCCGGAAGTCAATTTAACGAAAATGTTTGACTAGTTCCCGACATTTTTAGCCAAAACGCTTTTAACCATAAATTCATATATATAAAACTAGCACGTTTAATTAATAAAATTGAGTTTACGAAGCGGGTCCCACAACGACCCATTTTACCACCTTAAGTACCGAAATACAATATTTGACCAAAAGACTTTTAATACAACAAAGCCGAGCATGGCGATTGGGAATACGCTACCCAATCCTAAATGATCCAAAAGTAGGTCACTAAAGCAACTATGCACGTCTTCTAGTCCTCGCGCTTACCCGAGCCACCAATCCGCATGCAATCTATAAAAAGAGTCAACAACGAGAGGGTAAGCTAACGCTTAGTGAATGATAATATACTACATACATATATATGCATAAAATGGACACGCCACATAAATAAACAAATACCGCATACCGGAGCGTCCAAGCCTAAAGGCAAGCTAATCTAAGTATACCATACGATCACTAAGCAACAAGCTAATAATACCATCAATAAGGTAAGTTCACCAACGTCAATGTGAACAATGCCGATAACTACCCCCGGAGGGTTAACTACATCACAACAACACAACATTAATCACGAATTAGCAATTCGACAATCATGCAACATATCGTGCATATACCAATAACCGCAAGTCCACAATAGCTAGCAATACCAAAAGCATATAGTTCATAATTAAATATGCCAATACATAACTCATACAACCATGGTTAACCAATTCGAACAAGGGAAACGGTACATACAAGACCGTTGGAGTTCATAACATCCGTTAGTGCTACTTAATCAACGCGTAGTCACTAATCCCCCGGGTGATGTCTTAAACAACGCGACTCACTCACCCTTTACAATGTGGCGTCTTAAACAACGCGACGATTCCACATGCCATTCAATACGATGGATGGTGTCTTAAACAACGCGACATCCCCTCCATTACATTGTGGTGTCTTAAACAACGCGACATCCACTTCTTTACCATGTGGTGTCTTAAACAACGCGACATCCACTTCTTTACAATGTGGTGTCTTAAGCAACGCGACAATGCCACATTCATACGACACAAATAAATACATTATATACACATACGCATAATTATTCCACTCACAACCACGTGTGATAACGTACACCCAAAATGTGTACTTTGCTAAAGGTAGTCAACCAAAACGCACAACCGTGCCAATTGGACCTATGCACAAGTCCATCAAATCCACCTATATGTGAAGTGAGCTCTATAGCCGAGAATCACTTCACCCGACCCGCACCCATCCTACACATACATATGCATATAGGATATTAACACTCACCTTGAAGTCTTGATGAAAGCTTCCAAATAATCTGCAACTCGCCAATGGAAAATACCTATTCCATTATCATAATTACAACAATACACTTAGAATGGATTCACAAATCAACCCAAATTGACACTTAGTGCAAATTTGACCCAAATGCACTTCCAAGTACCAAACGCACCCAAAATTAACCAATAATCACTAACACAAGTGAGAATGGTCTTAATACGCCAATTAAACCCGATCATAGGTGTTAAACACCTATCTTGCCCAAAATGACACTTAAACCCTAGTTTGACCCATAAGAAGTCAATATCACGCTATTAGCAAGTTTTGACATCAAAACATATTTAACTCGGTTTAACACTTCAACTTAATCCATTTTAAGTTTATAAACTTTGTTAAATCGCCAATTGGGTCATAATCACCACCAAACCCTAATTTGACCCAAAGTCAAAGTTAGTCAACCAAATAACCCTAAATAGGTTTCAATACTTCCACAATCACTAAACCTAGTGATTAAACCCAATTTCAAGTTCTAAACATAACCAATTTGTTCACCAAACCGAAATCCACCAACAATAACAATAAACCCGATTACTAGCATCACTAAACCCATTTCATCACCTAAAAGGGTATTACGACAAAATAACTCAAAACCCTAACTTGAATATCAAATTAAATAAATGAAATTCGGAGTTTGAGCTTACCAATACTATCACCGCGTAGCCGAGAACGAAAGGAACAACTTTAAAACCCGAGCTTTTGCGAGAAATCCACTCCTTCTTCCCCAAATCAAGCCCTCTCTCTCTAAACCCTTACTCTCTCTCTAAAAATGGTTGAGAGTGTTTTTGGTTGGTGAGAATTTGATCCAAACTGATCAAAGGATCAGTTTTGATGACCCTAAACCGACCCCAAGTGAAAAGACCAAAGTACCCTTCATTTAAAGCCTTTAAAAAGGCTGAAAATTGCTTCTGACCCATTCGGCGCGCCGCGCCACATTGTGGAGCGCCGCTCCACTCTGCAGGTCAGATTTCAGAAACTTGTTTTGGCCATAACTTTTTGACCGTAGCTCCGTTTTCGATGAATCAAATATCGTTGGAAACGTAATAAGATTTTCTTTCCAATGGTAAGGCTTTGAAACATTAACACCAACTTTATTTGGGGTTGAAAAGATACGTACACTCCTCGTCACTTCAGACAATGTCCAGTTTCCTCCAACGTTCGAGCAAGCAACACGTACATGCTTCGTACACTTCATACATGCATAGTACACCATAAATACATTATCTACAATAAATATTTGGGTCTTACAACTCTCCCCCACTTAAACTCGATCACGTCCTCGTGATCTTCTCCACTTAAACAATCCGGACCTGCTTAACGATCCTCACTCAAGTCCCAATACGAACTTTCCTAGACCATTCTTCCCAATGGATCACTTTCAACAACTAAAGTCGTCAACCGTGATTTATCAAAACCACAATCCGAGCACTGAAACCTGCTCAATTTCCCATATCGGGAAAAAACTCGACCCATCTCGTACCGAGATATCAATTCCTTAGCGTACCTTTACCAAGGACAACGCTAAAAGCAACCAAGTCTCAACTTAAAGTCAACAATCCGAAACGATGAAGACCGAACCAAACAAATCCTTACGGATAACATTAATCACTAACATCCCTTGTAGTGCGCAATACGACCTATACGCAACTACCATAGCATCAAAATCCAACGGCTAAAACCAAAAGCGCCCAAAACGACTATGGCAACGCTAAACCTAAGGTGTACAAAATCGACTATTGTCACACCCGTAACAACATGTGAGCGAAACACGGCTATCGCATCCCTAAACACACAACATGGTCCTCACAATCCCACCATAGGAGTATAAAACAACTGATAGATCACTCAACACCGGATGAAGTCAGCGGACCCGAAAGTCATGCTTCACCGATATAACAATACCTCATGATGAAGTCAGCGGACCCCGAAAGTCATGCTTCACCACTATAACAATACCTCACACAACAAGTAGTGCAACATCGCGCTCTGCTACACTATGGGGAACCCTAACGGATACCACTAACCACCCACAATCGAGCAAGAACCACCTATATCAAACATAGGAACCAAACAATAATTCTCTAAAAGAGAATCCGACACACACACACATCCCTTAACCGAGGGATTTCACCTTGCTCGCCAAACACATCCATTATCTCACAATGAGATTTACCACATTACCACCTCGGTGGTAATTTAAATCCAAACCAATAGTACAACTTGAACCAAAATTGTACTCCACCACAAATCGACCAAAAACTAGGTCCCAACACAAGTTTCGGATCTACCATAAGCACTATCCGAAATCTCACCCTAAAACTTCCTCGTGCGGGAGTGTAACTCCCCCACTTGGAACTACGTTTCATATCCATAACTCGTACTACCGTACAGTGCTACCAAATGTAGACTTTACCAACGATTGGGTACACACGACCCATCACCACATCTCGCTCTAACCTCGAGTTCACGAAGGATTTTAACCAATCCTTATACACTTTGAACGAAAGCGTACCGCAACACAATCGGAGTCGAACACCACGCTAGTAGGTATAAAAGAGGCACCTAATGTTGCATCATGTAGACTCCATTACCAACACACATCGAGATTAAAAACACTCGATCTCAAGGGTTCCAACCACCCGACGAACCTCATGGTTCATCACTTCAACATAAAAGCGAATACGCGCTTAACAATCGAACACCAAAACCATTTCCGTGGCTTGGTAGAGAAACATTTCTCAAATATCAAGGAATGCTTGGTTGCACCAAGTCTTATGCCCTTCGCCCTACAATCAAACGTCACCATAGGGTACTTCCATTAGGAACGTCACCCATAACAACAATATGCACAACACAAGGCATTAACAACTCAAACTCAAACGGCATCGAACATTCCCAAGACTTGTGACTCCTCATGCCACCATTGTAACATCTAGACGCGCTAGAATTCGATATACTCGTCCGTGTACCACCCGTGCTCACGCTCGGACCCTTAGTCCTCTTACTCGGAGCACCATAAGAAACAACCCTTATCTCCCTTGAAGGTTCACCCTTCTTCGATCGTGTATGCGACTCGAAACCCCTAGCCAAGTCGAATAATTCCGAAAACGATTTCGCTTGACCACGACTAATTTTTTTTTTTACTTTTCAAGTCGTCATTCAAAGTCCAATAGAAATCCCCCATTAACAAACGATCACTTCCCAAATACTCCGGACAAAAACGAGCCTTCGCCATAAAGGTCGTCTTGAGAGTACTCAAATCCATAGATCCTTGTCGCAAGTTTCGCAACTCATTACGCAATTCCCACAAATCGGCCGAAGTCCGGAACTCCTCGAAGAATTCCTCCTTAAACTCGTCCCACGATAAGACCATAAACGTTTCACCACCAACAAGATCAATCTTACCATCCAACCAATCCCTTGCCCTACCCCGCAACAAACTAGTTGCGAGCCTCGTCTTCTTCTCGGGAGGGCAATCAATCGTGCGAAAACGCCCTTCGACATCCGAAATCCAAGTTGTGCTTACCAATGGATCCGGTTTCCCGTCGTACATCGGTGGTTTAGTCCTCATGAAGCTCTTAAGATAACGCTTCATTTCGCCACTACTTTGAAGTTTGGAATACTTCCTATCCATTTCTTCTCGAAACGCTCTCATTTGCTCCGCAACGGCGGCCGCAACTCTAGCGTTAAACTCCACGTTATTCGCCTCGATCTCGTTTCGCGTCGTCAATCTCAAAATGCAAAACGATTAGATCACGAACGTATAAAATCGCACGCACAACTCCGTCCCATCTTGCTAAACACTCGTCGTACATCACTCGTTAGACACGATTTGTACCCGTAATAAGGTTTGCAAGTTCTTATTACGCACACACGCCGCATCGACTCGTTAGTACAACGACCGCCTCGCTCGATGATAAGAACAAACACAACCAAAATTCTACGCGATACAAACACACGCGAGAATTATTACCACAACACAAAAGCATATTAATAATATCCGCATTACTAATATATACGTTAGTCGACCTATAAACAAGGCACTAACTAAACCCATTCCGACCCGAAATCCTACAAGTCCCGCAACAATTTAAGCACACACAAAAGTCTAAGTCTAGGCACCTATCTCAAGTCACCTAAATCCCTTAGACCATGCTCTGATACCACTTGTAACAACCCAAACCAAACCACGACAATTCCCGTTAAATTTCACAACAAAAAAAAAATTTCTGGTGCAGTTCATTTGCGCGGCGCGCCAGGTGGGTGCGCGGCGCGCCAAACCACCTGGACAGCCCGCTGTCCCCGGAAGTCAATTTAACGAAAATGTTTGACTAGTTCCCGACATTTTTAGCCAAAACGCTTTTAACCATAAATTCATATATATAAAACTAGCACGTTTAATTAATAAAATTGAGTTTACGAAGCGGGTCCCACAACGACCCATTTTACCACCTTAAGTACCGAAATACAATATTTGACCAAAAGACTTTTAATACAACAAAGCCGAGCATGGCGATTGGGAATACGCTACCCAATCCTAAATGATCCAAAAGTAGGTCACTAAAGCAACTATGCACGTCTTCTAGTCCTCGCGCTTACCCGAGCCACCAATCCGCATGCAATCTATAAAAAGAGTCAACAACGAGAGGGTAAGCTAACGCTTAGTGAATGATAATATACTACATACATATATATGCATAAAATGGACACGCCACATAAATAAACAAATACCGCATACCGGAGCGTCCAAGCCTAAAGGCAAGCTAATCTAAGTATACCATACGATCACTAAGCAACAAGCTAATAATACCATCAATAAGGTAAGTTCACCAACGTCAATGTGAACAATGCCGATAACTACCCCCGGAGGGTTAACTACATCACAACAACACAACATTAATCACGAATTAGCAATTCGACAATCATGCAACATATCGTGCATATACCAATAACCGCAAGTCCACAATAGCTAGCAATACCAAAAGCATATAGTTCATAATTAAATATGCCAATACATAACTCATACAACCATGGTTAACCAATTCGAACAAGGGAAACGGTACATACAAGACCGTTGGAGTTCATAACATCCGTTAGTGCTACTTAATCAACGCGTAGTCACTAATCCCCCGGGTGATGTCTTAAACAACGCGACTCACTCACCCTTTACAATGTGGCGTCTTAAACAACGCGACGATTCCACATGCCATTCAATACGATGGATGGTGTCTTAAACAACGCGACATCCCCTCCATTACATTGTGGTGTCTTAAACAACGCGACATCCACTTCTTTACCATGTGGTGTCTTAAACAACGCGACATCCACTTCTTTACAATGTGGTGTCTTAAGCAACGCGACAATGCCACATTCATACGACACAAATAAATACATTATATACACATACGCATAATTATTCCACTCACAACCACGTGTGATAACGTACACCCAAAATGTGTACTTTGCTAAAGGTAGTCAACCAAAACGCACAACCGTGCCAATTGGACCTATGCACAAGTCCATCAAATCCACCTATATGTGAAGTGAGCTCTATAGCCGAGAATCACTTCACCCGACCCGCACCCATCCTACACATACATATGCATATAGGATATTAACACTCACCTTGAAGTCTTGATGAAAGCTTCCAAATAATCTGCAACTCGCCAATGGAAAATACCTATTCCATTATCATAATTACAACAATACACTTAGAATGGATTCACAAATCAACCCAAATTGACACTTAGTGCAAATTTGACCCAAATGCACTTCCAAGTACCAAACGCACCCAAAATTAACCAATAATCACTAACACAAGTGAGAATGGTCTTAATACGCCAATTAAACCCGATCATAGGTGTTAAACACCTATCTTGCCCAAAATGACACTTAAACCCTAGTTTGACCCATAAGAAGTCAATATCACGCTATTAGCAAGTTTTGACATCAAAACATATTTAACTCGGTTTAACACTTCAACTTAATCCATTTTAAGTTTATAAACTTTGTTAAATCGCCAATTGGGTCATAATCACCACCAAACCCTAATTTGACCCAAAGTCAAAGTTAGTCAACCAAATAACCCTAAATAGGTTTCAATACTTCCACAATCACTAAACCTAGTGATTAAACCCAATTTCAAGTTCTAAACATAACCAATTTGTTCACCAAACCGAAATCCACCAACAATAACAATAAACCCGATTACTAGCATCACTAAACCCATTTCATCACCTAAAAGGGTATTACGACAAAATAACTCAAAACCCTAACTTGAATATCAAATTAAATAAATGAAATTCGGAGTTTGAGCTTACCAATACTATCACCGCGTAGCCGAGAACGAAAGGAACAACTTTAAAACCCGAGCTTTTGCGAGAAATCCACTCCTTCTTCCCCAAATCAAGCCCTCTCTCTCTAAACCCTTACTCTCTCTCTAAAAATGGTTGAGAGTGTTTTTGGTTGGTGAGAATTTGATCCAAACTGATCAAAGGATCAGTTTTGATGACCCTAAACCGACCCCAAGTGAAAAGACCAAAGTACCCTTCATTTAAAGCCTTTAAAAAGGCTGAAAATTGCTTCTGACCCATTCGGCGCGCCGCGCCACATTGTGGAGCGCCGCTCCACTCTGCAGGTCAGATTTCAGAAACTTGTTTTGGCCATAACTTTTTGACCGTAGCTCCGTTTTCGATGAATCAAATATCGTTGGAAACGTAATAAGATTTTCTTTCCAATGGTAAGGCTTTGAAACATTAACACCAACTTTATTTGGGGTTGAAAAGATACGTACACTCCTCGTCACTTCAGACAATGTCCAGTTTCCTCCAACGTTCGAGCAAGCAACACGTACATGCTTCGTACACTTCATACATGCATAGTACACCATAAATACATTATCTACAATAAATATTTGGGTCTTACATGTGTAATAAATGTATTGTAGTGTGCTTGTACTTTTATGTTCTATGTAAAAATTGCTTGTATTGTTTGTTATTATGAATATAATCCTTGTCTATTTTACAGTATAAAAACAAAATGGACGTTAAGGGTAGACAACCAAATATTTTAGAAGACCTACCAGAGGATATGATTGAGGAAATCTTGTCTAGAGTCGGTCAGAATTCATCAGCACATTTAGTTATGGCGAAATTAACTTGTCAAACATTTGAAAGACTTTCCAGAAATGCCTTAGTTTATAAAAGGCTTTCCTTTGATAGGTGGGGTATATCACATTGTTTTCTTTAAAGCGTTAAATGCAGGGAACCCAAATGCAACTTTACATTACGGGCTAAGAACCTATTTTGACTCAACATATCCCAACATAGGATTTCGTGAATTTGAAAGAGCTTCTAACATGCAACATAAAGAAGCATGTTATGCTTACGGGTTAGTGATGTTCGCTTCTTACCAAAGTGAGAAAAAGAACATCGGATTGCAGCTTTTAAATAAAACTTTCCCACAAGTAACGGATTCAGTAGTTGGGGTGAGAAACAAGGTTTTTAGATTATTACGGGGCTGTTGGACATTACGAAACCCTCGTCCTTTTGACGACATTACAACATGATGCCTAGCCAATGGTCATAACGGTTATTTTCCACAAGACCAAGGATGGGAAGTCGTCTTAGTAAAACCAGAATGCATGACTTGTTTCTGGACTTATGAATTACGTGTCTTTATTTCCTTTGCTGAACAACTTGCGTATTAACTAGATTTATCTTCAAAACTGTCCTGTATCATAGTGTACTATATTTCATGTTATATGTAATATAGCGAAGTTGTAAGTTTGAAGAATATTTGTATGTGATATATTATTATAATCAGTTTTTCATATGGAATTGTAGTAGTTGAATTGTATATTAGCTACTAAGTATGAACTTAACGGGTAGGTAGTACCCGAATTTAAACTTATAAAACGCTAATATGAAGAAAAAGCTTTTATAAATGAGTTCATATTATGCTACGAGATACTATTGACTACTCTTAATATTTTGTATGATTAACTTGTTTCATTTGACTATTTTGAAGGAAATGGCACCGACTACTCGACACACCTTGAATATGAGCGAAGAGGAATTTCGTGCCTTTCTTGCTTCAAACATAGCCGCAGTACAGGCCGCACTACATACCAACAATAACTCTGAATCTAGCAATACAGCTAACGGCGCAAGAAATCGTGTAGGATGCTCCTACAAGGAATTCACTGCTTGCAAACCTTCAGATTTTGATGGGACTGAAGGACCGATCGGATTGAAATGGTAGATCGAGAAAGTTGAATCGGTGTTTGCCATAAGTAAGTGTGCTGAAGGAGACAAAGTGAAGTACGCTACGCATACCTTCACAGGTATTGCGTTAACATGGTGGAATACATATCTAGAGCAAGTGGGACAAGATGCTGCTTACACGCTACCGTGGTCAGCATTCAAGCACTTGATGAACGAGAAGTACCGTCCCAGAACCGAGGTCAATAAGCTCAATTCAGAACTTAGAGGGTTACAAACACAGGGATTCGATATTACTTCGTACGAAAGACGATTCACAGAATTGTGCCTATTGTGTCCGAGAGCGTTCGAAGATGAGGAAGAGAAGATCGACGCGTTTGTGAAAGGGTTACCGGAGAGAATCCAAGAAGATATAAGTTCACATGAGCCTGCCTCTATACAAAAGGCATGTAGAATGGCTCACAAACTAGTGAACCAGATTGAGGGAAGAATTAAAGAACAGGCGGCCGAAGAGGCCAACGTGAAGCTAGTCAAAAGAAAATGAGGGGAAAACGGTGATAAGAGTCACCAATATTACAACAACTATCCCAACAATCACAACATCAATCGCAACTACAACCAACGGCACAACAACAACAACAACTACAACAATCATCCTAACAACAATAACAATCGCAACAACAACAACAATCAGAAGCAGCTATGCCAAAGGTGTAAAAAGTATCACTCGGGGTTCTGTACCAAATCTTGCAACAAGTGTAAAAGAAATGGTCATAGCGCGGTGAAGTGTGAGGTCTACGGACTAGGTTTTAACAGAACGAAAGGAACAAATGGTGTCGGAACGAGTAATGGCGGAGCAAGTAGTGTCGGAGCAAGTTATGCCAATGTAGTTTGTTATAAATGTGGAAAACCAGGCCACATTATTAGAAATTTCCCGAACCAGGAGAACACGAATGGACAAGGCCGCGGAAGAGTTTTCAATATTAATGCGGCAGAGGCACAGGAAGACCCGGAGCTTGTTACGGGTACGTTTCTTATTGACAATAAATCTGCTTATGTTTTATTTGATTCGGGTGCGGATAGAAGCTATATGAGCAGAGATTTTTGTGCTAAATTAAGTTTTCCATTGATGCCGTTGGATAGTAAATTTTTACTCGAATTAGCAAACGGTAAATTAATTTCAGCAGATTATATATGCCGGAATCGAGAAATTAAACTGGGTAGCAAAATATTTAAGATTGATTTGAAGCCAATAGAGTTAGAGAGTTTTGATGTAATAGTTGGCATGGACTGGCTGAAGGAGATGAAAGCAGAGATCGTATGTTACAAAAATGCAATTCACATTATACGAGAAGAAGGAGAACCCTTAATGGTGTACGGAGAAAAGGGCAACACGAAGCTACATCTTATTATTAATTTGAAGGCACAAAAACTAATAAGAAAAGGTTGCTATGCTGTTCTAGCACACGTCGAGAAAGTACAAACTGAAGAAAAGAGCATCAATGATGTTCCCGTCGCAAAAGAATTTCCCGATGTATTTTCGAAAGAATTACCGGGACTACCTCCACATCGATCTGTTGAATTTCAAATAGATCTTGTACCAGCAGCTGCACCAATAGCTCATGCTCCTTACAGACTCGCACCCAGCGAGATGAAAGAACTGCAAAGCCAACTGCAAGAACTATTAGAATGTGGTTTCATTCGACCAAGCACATCACCATGGGGAGCTCCTGTTTTGTTTGTCAAAAAGAAGGATGGTACATTTAGGTTGTGTATTGACTACAGAGAGTTGAATAAACTTACCATCAAAAACCGTTATCCACTGCCGAGAATTGACGACTTATTTGATCAACTACAAGGCTCGTCGGTTTATTCAAAAATCGATTTACGTTCTGGATATCATCAAATGCGAGTAAAGGAGGATGATATTCCAAAAAATGCTTTTAGGACGCATTATGGTCATTACGAGTTTATGGTTATGCCGTTTGGATTGACTAACGCACAAGCTGTGTTCATGGACCTTATGAACCGAGTGTGTAGGCCATATCTTGACAAGTTTGTCATTGTTTTCATTGATGACATACTTATTTACTCAGAGAATGATCAAGAGCACGAAGAACATTTGAGAAAAGTGCTAGAAGTATTGAGGAAAGAAAAACTGTACACTAAGTTTTCAAAGTGTGCATTTTGGTTGGAAGAAGTTCAATTCCTCGGTCACATAGTGAACAAAGAAGGTATCCAGGTGGACCCGACAAAGATCGAAACCGTTGAAAAGTGGGAAACCCCAAAAACTCCGAAGCATATACGTCAATTTTTAGGATTGGCTGGTTACTACAGAAGATTCATCCAAGATTTCTCCAAAATAGCAAAACCCTTGACTGCATTAACGCATAAAGGGAAGAAATTTGAATGGAAGGATGAACAAGAGAAGGTGTTTCAGTTATTGAAGAAAAATCTAACTACGGCACCTATATTGTCATTACCTGAAGGGAATGATGATTTTGTGATTTATTGTAACACATCAAAGCAAGGTATCGGCTGTGTATTAATGCAATGAATAAAGGTGATTGCTTATGCGTCTAGACAATTGAAGATTCACGAGCAAAATTATACGACTCACGATTTGGAATTGGGTGCTGTTGTTTTTGCATTAAAGACTTGGAGGCATTATTTATATGGGGTCAAAAGTATTATATATACCGACCACAAAAGTCTCTAACATATATTTAATCAGAAGCAACTGAATATGAGACAACGCAGGTGGATTGAACTTTTGAATGATTATGATTTTGAGATTCGATATCACCCGGGGAAGGCGAATGTGGTAGCTGACGCTTTGAGTTGAAAGGACAGAGAACCTATACGGGTAAAAGCTATGAATATAATTATTCGTACTAACCTTACTACTCAAATAAAGGAGGCGCAACAGGGGGTTGTAAAAGACTGAAAGTTGAAGAATGAGATACCCAAAGGATCAGAGAAACATCTTAATATTCGGGAATACGGAACCCGATATAGGGCTGATAGAATTTGGGTACCAAGGTTTGGAGATGTGAGAGAAATGGTACTTAAAGAAGCACATAAAACCAGATATTCAATACATCCCGGAGCAGGGAAGATGTATAAAGATCTCAAGAAACACTTTTGGTGGCCGGGTATGAAAGCCGATATTGCTAAATATGTAGGAGAATGTTTGACGTGTTCTAAGGTCAAAGCTAAACATCAGAAATCATCAGGTCTACTACAACAACCTGAAATCCCGGAATGGAAATGGGAAAACATTACGATGGATTTCATTACTAAATTGCCAAGGACTGCAAGTGGTTATGATACTATTTGGGTAATAGTTGATCGTCTCACCAAGTCAGCACACTTCCTGCCAATGAGAGAAGATGACAAAATGGAGAAGTTGGCGCGATTGTATTTGAAGGAGGTTGTCTCCAGACATGGAATACCCATCTCTATTATCTCTGACAGGGATGGTAGATTTGTTTCAAGGTTCTGGCAGACGTTGCAACAAGCATTGAGGACTCGTCTAGACATGAGTACTGCCTATCATCCACAAACTGATGGGCAGAGCGAAAGGACGATACAAACGCTTGAAGATATGCTACGAGCATGTGTTATTGATTTCGGAAACAGTTGGGATCAACACCTACCGTTAGCAGAATTTTCCTACAACAACAGTTATCATTCTAGTATTGAGATGGCGCCATTTGAGGCACTTTATGGTAGAAAGTGTAGGTCTCCGATTTGTTGGAATGAAGTGGGGGATAGACAGATTACGAGTCCGGAGATAATACAAGAAACTACCGAAAAATTCATCCAAATTCAACAACGATTGAAAACCGCCCAGAGTCGACAAAAGAGCTACGCGTACAGTAAAAGAAAAGATATAGAGTTTGAAATTGGAGAAATGGTCATGCTTAAGGTTTCACCTTGGAAAGGCGTTGTTCGATTTGGTAAACGGGGGAAACTAAATTCAAGGTACATTGGACCATTCAAGATTATAGATCGTGTCGGACTAGTAGCTTACCAACTGGAGCTACCTCAACAACTCGCGGATGTACATAACACTTTCCACGTCTCGAATTTGAAGAAATGTTTTGCTAAAGAAGATCTCACTATTCCGTTGGATGAAATCCAAATCAATGAAAAACTTCAATTCATTGAAGAACCCGTCGAAATAATGGATCGTGAGGTTAAGAGACTTAAGCAAAACAAAATACCGATTGTTAAGGTTCGATGAAATGTTCGTAGAGGACCCGAGTTCACCTGGGAGCGTGAAGATCAGATGAAGAAGAAATACCCGCATCTATTTCCAGAAGATTCGTCAACACCTTTAACAACTTAAAATTTCGGGACGAAATTTATTTAACGGGTAGGTACTGTAGTGACCCAAATTTTTCTATGTTTATATATATTAATTGAGATTGATATTTACATGACTAAATGTTTCCAACGTGTTAAGCAATCAAACTTGTTAAGACTTGATTAAATGAAATAAGTTTCATATAGACAATTGATCACCCAAGTTGACCGGCGAATTCTCGAATGTTACAAATTTGTAAAAACTACATGTTGTGGTATATATAGACATATATATATTTTAGACATGAGATTATGATGAGTAAGTATCTCACTAAGTATATTAACAATGTGTGATATACATAAGAAATGAGATTACTAAGTTAAGAAACTCGAAATGATATATATAACGATTATCGTTATGATAACGTCTACTAAATACATATGTATCATATTAAGATATTGATACACTATATTTAATATGATAAAATGATATTTAAATATATCATTAAGTGTGTTAACAATGAACTACATATGTAAAAACAAGACTACTAACTCAAGAATTACGAAACGAGACTTATATGTAACGATTATCGTTGTAACGATATTTTAATGTATATATCATATTAAGAGATATTCATACATCATAATATCATGATAATATAATAATTTAACATCTCATTTGATATAATAAACATTGGGTTAACAACATTAATTGAGATCGTTAACTTAAAGGTTTCAAAACAACACTTACATGTAACGACTAACGAAGACTTAACGACTCCATTGGAATATATATACATGTTGTGTTTTGATATGTATTCTTACACTTTTGAAAGACTTCAAGACACATATCAAAGTACTTCTACTTAACAAAAATGCTTACAATTACATCCTCGTTCAGTTTCATCAACAATTCTACTCGTATGCACCTGTATTCGTACTCGTACAATACACAGCTTTTAGATGTATGTACTATTAGTATATACACTCCAATGATCAGCTCTTAGCAGCTCATGTGAGTCACCTAACACATTTGGAAACCATCATTTGGCAACTAGCATGAAATATCTCATAAAATTACAAAATTATTCATAACATCCCAAGTAAACTCGAGAAAAATGGATCCTTTAAAGCTAGATCCATTTTTCATAAACATCCATCTCATATCAGGCATTTCGCATAAACTTCATAGAGATAAAAATCATTCATATGGTGAACACCTGGTAACTGACATTAACAGAACGCGTCTAGAATATCCCCATCATTCCGGGACTCTCATCAGACATGATAAAATCGAAGTACTAAAGCATCCGTATCCCGGATGGGGTTTGTTAGGCCCAATAGATCTATCTTTAGGATTCGCATCAATTAGGGTTTCTGTTCCCTAATTCTTAGATTACCAGACTAAAAAGGGTGATATTCGGTAATAATAATTCAACCATAGAATGTAGTTTTGCATACTTGTGTCTATTTTGTAAAACATTTATAAAATTGCATGTATTCTCATCCCAAAATATTAGATTTTAAGAGTGGGACTATAACTCACTTTCACAGATTCTTAATTCGTTGAGAATTAGACTTGGCAACTGATCGATTCACGAACCTATAACAAATATATACATATAAAGCCATCCAAGGATCCAAACTAGGTCACAGATTCTTATGTCGGTTACCCAAAAAGGTTCATAAAATTACAAAAATATCTCATGAACTTTCAAGCCATCCAAGGATCCTTTAAAGCTAGATCCATTTTTCTCATTTCCAGTAGTTTTATCCAGAAAACTTGAGGTAGTAATGATGTTCATAACATCATTCGATTCATACATATAAAGCTATCTTATTCGAAGGTTTAAACTTGTAATCACTAGAACATAGTTTAGTTAATTCTAAACTTGTTCGTAAACAAAAGTTAACCCTTCTAACTTGACTTTTAAAATCAACTAAACACATGTTCTATATCTATATGATATGCTAACTTAATGATTTAAAACCTGGAAACACGATGAACAAAATAAAATCGGATATACGCCGTCGTAGTGAAACCGGGGGCTGTTTTGGTTTGGATAATTAAAAACTATGATAAAATTTGATTTCAAAGTTGTTCTTCTGGGAAAATGATTTTTCATATAAACATGAAACTATATCCAAAAATCTTGGTTAAACTCAAAGTGAAAGTATGTTTTTCAAAATGGTCATGAAGATGTCGTTCTTTCGACGGAAATGACTACCTCTTTAGTAATTGACATGTAACTTAAATTTCCAACTATAAACCTATACTTTTTCTATTTGGATTCTTAAATTAGAGTTCGATATGAAGCCATAGCAATTTGATTCACTCAAAACGGATTTAAAATGAAGAAGTTATGGGTAAAACAAGATTGGATATTTTTGATCTTTTTAGCTACGGGAAATGTTTAACAAATCTATACAAATCATATCCTAGCTAACTTATATTATATTATACATGTATTCTAATATATTATGTAATATTGGGATACCATAGACACGTATGCAAATGTTTTGACATATCATATCGACCCATGTATATATATTATTTGGAACAACCATAGACACTCTATATGCAGTAATGTTGGAGTTAGCTATACAGCGTTGAGGTTGATTCCAAAAATATATATACTTTGAGTTGTGATCTAGCCTGAGGCGTGTATACACTGGGTCGTGGATTGATTCAAGATAATATATATCGATTTATTTCTGTACATCTAACTGTGGACAACTAGTTGTAGGTTACTAACGAGGACAACTGAATTAATACACTCAAATCTTTAAAACATAATAAAAATGGTTGTAATTATATTTTGATCATACTTTGATATTATGTACATATTTGTATAGGTTCGTGAATCGATCCGTGGCCAAGTCTTATTTCCGAGGAAGGAAATATCTGTGAAAGTGAGTTATAGTTCCACTTTTAAAATCTAATATTTTTGGGATGAGAATATATGCAGGTTTTATAAATGATTTACAAAATAGACACAAGTACGTGAAACTACATTCTATGGTTGAATTATCAAAATCGAATATGCCCCTTTTTATTAAGTCTGGTAATCTAAGAATTAGGGAACAGACACCCTAATTGACGCGAATTCTAAAGATAGATCTATTGGGCCTAACAAACCCCATCCAAAGTACCGGATGCTTTAGTACTTCGAAATTTATATCATATCCGAAGGGTGTCCCGGAATGATGGGGATATTCTTATATATACATCTTGTTAATGTCGGTTACTAGGTGTTTACCATATGAATGATTTTTATCTCTATGTATGGGATGTGTATTGAAATATGAAATCTTGTGGTCTATTGTTACGATTTGATATATATAGGTTAAACCTATAACTCACCAACATTTTTGTTGACGTTTAAAGCATGTTTTTTCTCAGGTGAATACTAAGAGCTTCCGCTGTTGCATACTAAAATAAGGACAAGATTTGGAGTCCATGTTTGTATTGATATTGTGTAAAAACTGCATTCAAGAAACATATGTCGATGTAATATATTTCTATTGTAAACCATTATGTAATGGTCGTGTGTAAACAGTATATTTTAGATTATCATTATTTGATAATCTACGTAATGCTTTTGAAACCTTTATTGATAAAATAAAGGTTATGGTTGTTTTAAAAATGAATGCAGTCTTTGAAAAACGTCTCATATAGAGGTCAAAACCTCGCAACGAAATCAATTAATATGGAACGTTTATAATCAATATGAACGGGACATTTCAATTAATGTCTGGTCGAGTAATGGCATGACCTTGGCCAGTGCGTTTAGCCCTTATTCGGTCTTCCATACTTAGAGGTTCCAGATTTTCCATGATTGAATTTGTTGAATCTGAATCACTAGAGGATTCTGATTTAAAGTTTTCTTCCTCGACAATCTCTGGATGAGTGATTTGTGGTTCAGGAGGAATGATTAGTGGTTCAGGATCTCTGAATTGTCCCTGAATATCCTCCGGATTCTCAATTGTTAGGTCGGGTTCAAAAAATGGATTATCGGAAATTTGAATTGGAGTACTTGGTCGACTAGATGATGATTCTAAAGAAAAATCAACGGTGACAATATTTGCTAGATGTCTTAATCGAGTTATAGGTGGTGAACGTATGAAAGGTGGTGAATGTTTTGCTCGGTGCATTAACTGAATATCTTATTAGTTATAAAGATAAAAATTATATAAGTTATCAAATTAAGACTTTTCTGATTTTGCCCACGTTTCGAATAGCCAATAGATGCAGCAGGTAGCCAGGACCTTTAAATCGGAAGCCCACAACTCGCCACTAACAAATACAACTATTACTACGAACCAGAAAATTTTGGATGTCTATCAATTTAACCGCTTAAAATAATTTTTCGTCAAAATTTTTAGAAGATAAAATCTATGTCCTAAAAACTAAAGCGTCGAAATGAAAAAAGAAAAAGTGCGTCGAAAAAGAAGAAGTCGAAAAATAAGCGTCGAAAAATAAAGGTCGAAAAATAAGCGTCGAAACTAAAAAGTCTAAAAACTAAATATTAAAAGTTATGTCTAAAGGAATTAAAACTTAAAGGAATTCTATATCCAAAATGGCAATAACTTAAAAAGGCACTAAAACTTATTTAAAAATAAAGCGATAAACGACGTCGTAAAATTCTAAAGCATCTAAATCTTAATCTAAAGAAAAAGCACTTAAGGGATTTTACGGCAATGCCTAAGAATATAGAGATATAAAATAACTACGGCAAAATACTAAGTTACGAACTAATTACGAACGATAAAAATACAAATTACAAATTAAACTAATAAAAAGATACAAAAGTTAAAAATAAAATTTAAAGTTATAAAAATACAATTTTTATAAATATATTATTTTTATATTATTATTTTATAAAAGTATTAATTTTATAAATTTATAAAACTAATTAAAACTTAAAAATACAAAATTAAATAAACTAAAACTAATTAATATTAAACTAAAACCCTAATTATTATAAATTATAAATAATTATAACCCTACTGCGTAATTAATGCGTACCAGGTTTCAGTCTGTCAGACAGCTCAGTGCGGATTTTAGTTGCCCAAAACCTCCGCGAGTGCGGAGTATGCAGATTCAAACGAGCTGCAGGTTCAAATTCATGTAGGATCAACGTTTTTTATTTATTTTATTTTCTGTTTTTATTTTATAGAAAATGTAATTCAAATAAAACTTATATTAAAAATTACTTATTAGTTTTTTTATAACTTTTCACAATAAATATAAACTTTTTAATAAACTTAAAAATATAGATATAGATTATTTTTTTTATGTTTTTATATATTTTTTTTAAATATTTAAAACTTATATTTTTACAAAAATAGATTAAAACTTTAATAAAAATCTCTTCTTTTTTTCAAAATATAGCGTTTCGCTTTCGGCGTTAAGTGTTCCCCGGCAGCAGCGCCAAAAATACTTGATGTTATGCGAGGTGTATACGAAATAGTTATATTTTTATTGCGAAATACTATTAAATACGATACAATTTTACACAAGTTATTTATTTATTGAATGAGATATACCTAAACCTTGCTACAACACTTATAGGCAGTGTACCTAATCGTAGAGTAGTGTAGCTTTTAGTAAGTCCGGTTTATCCACAGGGAGCTAGCCAAGTTTAACGCTATATTTTTTAAACTATATTTGTATAAAAATATATATATACAAATGACTTAAGTCGCAATTAAAACCTAATGTAAAATATTAAATATACAAATGACTTAATTTAAAGCGTAAAGTAAATAACGATAATAAAAGTGCGATAATTGAAAGTACGATAATTAAAATGACAATAAATAAAATTGCGATAATTAAAAGTACGATAATTAAAGGTGCGATGAGATATAAAATAAAGGAATTATGCTTATTTAAACTTCCGTAATCATGATGTTTGACGTGTTGATTTTAATTTATTACCATGGGTTAATTGTCCTTTGTCCTGGATTATTCGATATGTCCATCTGGTTTTTGTCCATAATAGTCCATCAGTCCTAAATATAAAGTGCGAGTGTCCTCGTCAAATTATCCTTATACCCGAAGTCAAATATTCCAACTAATTGGGGACTTAAACTGTAATAAGGTTTTAATACATTGTTAATGATTACACCGGGTTATCGACTGTGTGCAATCCAAGGTTTTAATACTTTATTAACAATTACACCAAGTGTCCTTGTATGTAATCCACCCCTGTTTTAATGAGTCTATTGACTATTAATCCATTCACGTTTCCGGTTAAGTGAACGATTATTAGTATTTATAAATATCCCTCCCATCGTGTCCGATCGAGTGTATATGGTTATTTATAGATACGTCAAATTATAAATCTCTATATTAAATTAACGAACTATCATTCAGTTAAACAAATATAAAGCCCATTAATAGCCCATAGTCCAATTTCCACAAGTGTCGATCTTTTGTCCAAACCCCAATTATGGTCCAAAGCCCTTTTACCCCATTTTAATATTTAGTCCAACATCATGATTACTTCAATTTAAATAAGCATAATAATAACTTAGCTACGAGACATTTATTTAAAAAGGTTGAACATAACTTACAATGATTATTAATAGCGTAGCATTACACGGACAAAATTTCGACTTACAAACTTAAAACATTCGCCAACATAACCTTATTATTATTAAACTTAAATTAAAATTAAAATTAAAATTATATATATATATATATATATATATATATATATATATATATATATATATATATATTTTTACGTAGATAAAAAGAAGGAAAAGGAATGAATGAAATTGATCAGAATGCACGGCCTTTTATAGGCCCACTTTGAACTGTTGTGCTCCGCGACTACGGTGGTTTTGTGCTTCACAGCTCCGCGAGTGCGGAGCTTTGAATCCAGCTCACCATAGTGAGTTAAACGTGGGATGCTTATAATTATAATATATAATAATATATATAATTAATTATATATTATACTATATTCTTGTGCATAGTTGACTTGAGATTTTTGGTCCGTTGCGTCGCGTGCTGAAAGTTGGTTCATGTCTTGGTTCCGGATTTTCGAACGTCCTTTCGTACTATTTAATATCTTGTACTTTGCGTTTTGCGGCTCGTACTCTTGTAACTTTTAGACGTTTCTCATCAATAATTTGAACCACTTGGATTGTACTTTGTACTTTTTAGCTTTTTGGTCGTTTGCGTCTTCAAATCATCGAATCCGTCTTTTGTCTTCACCTTTTATTATTTAAACGAATATCACTCGTAAATAGAACAATTGCAACTAAAAGCTTGTCTTTCTTGAAGGATAATGCTATGAAATATGTGTTTGTTTTTAGCATTATCAGTTACCGAGAATAGATGATTTATTCGATCAGTTACAGGGTGCTTCTTATTTTTCAAAGATTGATTTACGTTCAGGGTATCATCAGGTACGTGTTGCAGAGACAGACATACTAAAAACAGCGTTTAGAACAAGATATGGTCATTATGAGTTTTTAGTTATGCCATTCGGGTTAACGAACGCGCCAGCAGTGTTTATGGATTTAATGAACAGGGTGTGTCGTCAGTATCTTGATAAGTTTGAGATTGTCTTCATAGATGATATCTTGATATATTCAAAAACTGAGAAAGATCATGCTACGCATCTGAGGTTGGTGTTAGAACTTCTGAAACTATAACAGTTGTATGCTAAATTCTCCAAGTGTGAATTTTGGTTACGGGAAGTACAGTTTCTGGGTCATGTGATTTGTGAACAGGGTATCAAAGTGGATCAGTCTAAGATAGAAGCTGTAATGAATTGGAACTCGCCGAAAACGCCGACAGAAATTAAGAGTTTTCTGGGTATAGCAGGTTACTATCGCAGATTTATTAAAGACTTTTCCAAAATAGCAGGCCCATTAAATAAGTTAACCAGAAAAGATATAGCCTTTCGATGGACTGATGAACAAGAAAAAGCTTTTCAGACTCTCAAACAGTTGTTATGTCAAGCGTCGGTTTTAGCTTTACCAGAGGGAACAGAAGATTTTGTAGTTTACTGCGATGTGTCACACGCAGGTCTAGGTTGTGTTTTGATGCAAAGAAATAAAGTTATAGCGTATGCTTCACGACAGTTAAAGAATCATGAACGAAATTACCCTACTCATGACTTAGAGTTAACTGCAGTTGTGTTTGCCTTGAAGCTTTGGAGACACTATTTGTATGGTACGCATTGTGAAATCTATACAGATCATAAAAGCCTTCAGTATATCTTTTCCCATAAAGAATTAAATATGCGTCAACGTCGATGTTTAGAATTGATTAAAGACTATGATTGTGAGATTAAGTACCATCCGGGTAAAGCAAATGTGGTCGCAGATGCTCTGAGTCGCAAGAAAATAGTCGAAAATATTAAATTTATTAGAATTGAGATAGTTTCAGACTTGATCGATCGATTGAAAACAGTTCAGTTAGTAGCATTGAATGATGAAAATCTAAAGACTGGGCAAATGACTAAAAGAAAATTTGACCTATGCAACGATTATAGAGGATTAAAGACCTATAAAGACCGAATTTGGGTGCCTAAGCTTGGAGATTGATGGGATTTAATCCTTACTGAAGCGCATAAATCGAGATTGACAGTGCATCCGGGTAGTACAAAGATGTATAGAGACTTGAAAACGTTGTATTGGTGGCCGACAATGAAGACAGATGTTGCAGGTTTCGTTGAGAAATGTCAGATTTGTGCGCAAGTTAAAGCAGAACATCAGAAACCATACGGATCTCTACGACAGTTAGAAATTCCTCAGTGAAAATGGGATCATATAACGATGGATTTTGTAACTAAGTTACCCCGAACCCAGAAAGGACATGACATGATCTGGGTGATAGTAGATCGTTTGACAAAGAGTGCTCACTTTTTAGCTAATCGTGAAACAGCCTCGTTGAGTGATTTGGCAGAGTTGTACTTGAAAGAAATCGTTAGTCGGCATGGCATACCGTTGTCTATAGTTTCCGACAGAGATACTATGTGATGACCCGAAAATTTCTGACCAAATTTAAACTTTATCTTTAAATGATTTAATGTTTTCGACACGATAAGCAAAGTCTGTAATGTTGAGTCTCAAAGTTTTGGAACTATATTCATGTAATCAATTATTCTTTGACTGTTCTCGAAGATTCACGAACAATATATATATAACTTAATGTGCACACACACACACACACACACACACACACATATATATATATATATATATATATATATATATATATATATATATATATATATATATATATATATATATATATATATAATTTCAAGTTATTTAGTAAACGATATTAACATTCGATTATTGTTTCGAATTGCTACAGTATTTTCGAATTGCTACAGTACCCGAAAAGCTATAGTGTTTTCGAAAATCACTATTTGCTACAGTAACTTTGCTGCAGTAAAACACTATTTCAAAATGAAAATGTATATATTATATATATATTAACAAATAGCGAGACGATAATTTATAGAAGTAAATGACCAAAACACTCGAAAGTTTAAAATATATTTTGAGTGGTATAGTTATGGATAATTTAAGTTTATATTTTGACAAAGGTACGAGTCACGAAACAAAAAGTACTAGCTTTCTCAGCGTACGAAAGGGCGTTCGAAAAAAACGGGAACCGGGACATAAGTCGAGTGACAACGTACGAATTATCGGAACAAAAATTACAAGTCAACTATGCACGTGAATTTAATATAATATATAATTAATTATATAAATTAAATATATTATATATATAATAAATTAATATGTCGACGAACTAGATTACAAATCAGATGTGAGCTGGAATCCTAGGCCATGCGATCGCATGGCCATAACACACAGAAACCATGCGATCGCATGGAGTTTTAAATCTGGCCACACTATAAAGCTCGAGCATTCTGGTCTCTGCCTTACACACACATATATCATACTCCGTATTTATATTATTATTATTATTATTATTATTATTATTATTATTATTATTATTATTATTATTATTATTATTATTATTATTATTATTATTATTATTATTATTATTATTAATCTTATTAATATTAATATTATTAATTAGTATTATACATAAAATACTACGACGAGGTTATGAGCGTGTCACTTTCAAAATGGTTTTCAAGCGGGATAGAGCTAAGGAAATTATGGGCTATTGCCAAGGAGGTTATGGGTAATGTTAGGGAGTATATTTGTGAATCAAACCTAGTGTTTATCATCTCCGTTGCGTTTACGTACTTTCCTACAATATTGAATCTCAATATTGATACGTAAGCACTCATATTTTATCTTTTATATATTAATTGTGTATCCATGTCTAGTGCTCGAGTATATATATTTATACATGCTTGTATTCTAAATTTCGTCGTTAAACAGTTTATGATAAAATCACAAATTAAATACATATATTACTGGTAAAAGGTATATGATATGCATGTTTTTGGAAAGCTGGCGAAAAATTAATGACTTTTCATTTAGATATCGAATAGTTTCGATGAACGGATTAAGAGATATGATCAACTGAATTATGATTAACGTTAATTAAAATTGCTTTTGAATCTGCACTTAAGATTTAAACAACTTATTTACAAGATTGATAAAATGGATTTTTAAATATTACCAGCCGAGTAAATGAAATCTTATATAAGGTACGTCTCGTTTTGTTAAACTATTGTCAAAATTGACTTTTTGAAACAACTTTGGATAACTTTTGTATATCGATCTCGAGCATTAGGATTGTGATACACTATGACCTGACCTAGCTTAATAGACATTTATTGACCAACATATGTTATCTAGGTTGAGATCTACGGTTATTTGGTAATCCGAGTTTCAGTCACATTTTGGTGAACGACTTTATATGCTGCTAAGGTGAGTTTATAGATCCCTTTTTAAATGCTTTAAATATTTTAGGCTGAGAATAAATGCAATTTATTTTAAACGCAATGGATACAAGTACATACTTAATTCTACACTGAGTTTGAACTGAAAATCCCTTAGCTTTGATAACTAGTAACTGCCACTTATAAGAACTGGTGGGCGCGAGTAGTAGTATATGGATCCATAGGGTTTGATATCCCCGTCCGAGCTAGAGCACTAGCCTTTTAATGAACGTATGCTTTTTGAGAAGCGTACACGTTGGTTTGCGTGTATTATTAAGATGATTATACAAAGGGTACAAATTATATATACGTTAAGTTTAGTTACCAGGGTGCTCAATCTTGTAGAATATTTTGATAAACGTTTCTGGATGAAACAACTGAAATCTTGTGGTCCACCTTTATATACAGATTATGCGAAACACTAAACTATGAACTTACCAACCTTTGTGTTGACACTTGTTAGCATGTTTATTCTCAGGTTCCTAGAAGTCTTTCGCTGTTTGCTTATATGTTAGACAAGCTAGGTGCATGGAGTCTTACATGGCATATTTATCAAGGAAACATTACATTCACCAAATCATCACCATGTATCTTATTTTGACTGCATTGTAAATGGAAGTACTATTGTAAACTATTATTTACGGTGATTGTCTATATGTAGGAATCATCAGATGTCGAAAACCTTTGATTTAAATATTCATTTATGGTGTGCCTTTCAAAAGAATGCAATGTTTACAAAACGTATCATATAGAGGTCAAATACTTCGTAATGAAATCGATGAATGACGTTTTCATCCATATGGATTTGGAGCGATCATCACAGTTGGTATCAGAGCGTTTTTCCTAGCGAACCAGGTCTTGCATGAGTGTGTCTAACTGATAGTTGTTAAGATGCATTAGTAAGTCTGGACTTCGACCGTGTCTGCATGTCAAAAGTTTTGCTTATCATTTCTTGTCCAAAATTACCTGCTTATCATTCCTAGTCTAAACATGTTTTACTGCATTGATTGCATGAATAGTGTATAGACAAAATTCATATCTTAGCGTATCTGTTATTGTAAACTTTTCCTGACATCTTCCGAAAATTTCTCCGTGATTTATGGAATTTGGTATTATATATACATATGTAAATTATGTATTGAAGAATACCAAACTAAATTCTATAATCTAATTCATATCAAAAATCATCTCCCTAATTATACAAGATGGATCCCGTATCTAGTTCAAATTCCTTAAACTCTGACAGCTATTCCGATATGGATATTCACCTGAATTCCGAAGACAGTGTAACCGGAATGGATCAACCAATTAGCCATCATCTATTCTGGATGAATTGGGGATGGGTTCGTAGCCTACTTAATTATTGGAGACAAGAAGAAGGCGATCCCTTCCATCCATCAGATTGCCCTCTTGGCGAAGAACCTGAACCGGCGAACCTGTTCGTAATACCATTTTCTCTCTCATCTTCAGAATATCTCGTCATGATCATATACTTTCTCAAATTCTGGATCTTATTCATCTGTTCGTCCGAACCGCCAATCATCCCGGTGTAGTAGAAGAAGTCAACGAGCTTCGCGCTCGGGTAGTGGCTTTGGAGAATATGGTGCAAAGGTGACAAGCACTAGCAGAATCATCGGCATCAACAGTGCCACCGACAACAACACCAAAAGTACCATTACCACCACCAACAACATCCGTACCGCAAGCCTCAACATCACAATATGTACCCTGAACATCAACGTCATACGCATCGTAGTTACCAAGAAATACCAGCAACAATAACCGATGAAGTATTAACTCATTTCCCCTGAAGAAATTTTATGTATATTTAATATATATGAATTTTGAAATCAAAATAAATCTTTTCATACTAAGCTATTACTTGTGAGTCTTAACTGGTAGGTACTACTCGGTTAGTTCATATTACCAATATGCAATGATGTACATCCTTCCTTAACAACTTAACCGTTGTTAACTACAATCTCTATTTCAACTTGATGAATTCTATTTCATAATAAACCAAGTGTATTATTCAATTACGTAATTGATTTTACATTTTCATTTTCGATGTACTCGAAACTTTCCAGAAAACATCATCTGTGCCTTGTAAGGTTCACAAAAATTCCACGAGCATCAACATCCTTCACTGAGGAATAAGAATAAATAATGAAGTATCGATTACATTAGCGAAATACTCCGCAAAGATTATGTAATCTTTAATGTTTTAGATATTAATCATTTATAAGTTAAGCTGAAAATTAAATGAGCTTAATATGATATTAACTCATTAAATCTGTGTTACATCTGAAGAAAATATACATACATATATTTTCATAAAGACGGTAATAAAAATTATTTTGTACAAAGTATTAATTGTGAAATCTTTAACGGGTAGGTAATACCCAGGAAATATATAAGTTCGCAATTAATATATTATACAGTACATTCTTCAACTTTGATTCAAAAATTATTAACTATGCTCACATCGATATACAATCGTTTCCATACAAATTCAATTACATATTCTGATATTGACGGATCAGAATCCAAGTCAAGATTTAACAAGTGATATCATTCTTAGATCTCTACATCTTTCAAAGCTATACTTTGACTTCAAAACTGTGAAAGATCCTTTAGCATTGTTATTACCGAAAATAATCTTGCAATTCCTTTTCAAAGTATTCAGTTTTACCACACTTTCAACCAGTCAACTTCGACTTTTCAGATTAACCTTATTATAACCTTGACATATACGTTCTTGTTACTGGGGAACCTTTCATGTTCCACCACATTAGCAGTAAATTTACCAACAACTTTATTAATCCTTGACCTTTCAAAAAATTCTTATACTCATTGAAACCCTATCATGTACTCATCCACATCTTGTAACAATAATTGCCATACCAACTACCGAGAATTAACAATCAGTATTTTAAATCTCGCAGCATTTTCTACAACAACAGTTATATATAGATAACATCTATCTTCTAGACTTACATACTTCGAATGTGAAGTTTCTGAAAAAATCCCAAACTATGAACTAGTTCTCTGAAATTGGAAAAATGCTGATGAAGCAGCAAAAATTGTAAACGACCTTAACAGTCAAAAGTTTGATGATAAAGAATAGTATGGTGGTAAAGCTGAGAAAAAGAGAAGGTTTGGAACTGAAAAATAGATGGAGTAAAGTATAAAAGAGGTTGTGGATAAATCACAAAGACTGAACCTACCTTCAAAGAATCCAAATGATTCAGTGACTACTGAAACCATTAGTAAGAACCTTACTTCTTATTCTAAACCTTCACAGACAGATCTTCTTCATCATCCTTCGATATTAGAAATTCTAAGATATCATCATATCTTTCATTATAAATATCCTCGATATTTCTGAAGATATTTTCGTAACTATTATTATCTGAAATTATTCATTTCTTCCCGCTATCTGTGTTATATCATAAAAGAAACTGTTTCAGTTTCTAAATTCTGAAAATTTCGAAAAATGGATGTTTTTGAAGTAGTGTTGGGAACTGAAGCATGAGTTAGTATAATATAATGACACTTGATCAACGTGATTATATTACAGTAAGTCATGCTGAGTTTCTAATGGAATGTGATAAAGGTTCACAGATCATACCCTCATCATGAACCATGTTACATAACTCTTTCATTCTATTTAACCTTTAAACTATCAAGAAAATATTTTCTTGATGA
This sequence comes from Rutidosis leptorrhynchoides, assembly GCF_046630445.1. Taxonomy (NCBI): domain Eukaryota; kingdom Viridiplantae; phylum Streptophyta; class Magnoliopsida; order Asterales; family Asteraceae; genus Rutidosis; species Rutidosis leptorrhynchoides. The sequence goes on along the minus strand of NC_092339.1, from coordinate 345,441,982 downwards.
TTCGGTCTTTTCCGGATATTCTGGTAATTTGACAAATCAAATCGTGCTATTACCTTTCCTTTCTGCTTTGTATATTATGATCATTCGAAACTTCATACCTATGAATTCTGGACCATTATTTGCTTGACTTGAAGTCGGGAAGGAAAAACGAAAGCATGGAGCTCCTAAATATAAGAAAAAATATAAAGCCTGACAACAACACATATATTACAAACCGTGTATATTAATGCGTATATCAATATAAAGACATCGGAGAATGAAAAATACTATAACCACAAGGTAGTGATAGAAGAAAATAACTTCCTCTGGTGGTAGATGAAAAAGAAGAATGACAGATATGAAAGTTAGGAGTATATCAAGAATCAGAACTGGATGAAGCATTTCACAATCTTTTGGAAGTATGAAATGAGGAAGAAGATGTAGGAGTAGTGAAAATAATGAAACGGAAGTGATTAATTTATAGCGAAATAACAGACAGAGCAATCGAGGCAGATGACCGAATTTAATTAAAGAAGATCTTAATCTCCTTAATTCCCGAAGAATCATATCTTATTTATATTATGAAGATTTTCTATTCCTTAAATTCCGAAAAATCAATCGTTACTACGTCAAAAGATAAGACAAATCCCTAGTTTCTCATTTAAATCTTTTACGATAACTTCCCTCATACGCTTCTAGTGAATGGATTGTTTTATCCATATTATTCAACGGTGATAAAACTCTAATTATCAACTCATATTCGTCATGAAAACATTTTTATTGTTAGCCATGACGACCTCACTCAAATTTCGGGACAAAATTTCTTTAACGGGTAGGTACTGTGACGACCCGAAAATTTCTGACCAAATTTAAACTTTATCTTTAAATGATTTAATGTTTTCGACACGATAAGCAAAGTCTGTAATGTTGAGTCTCAAAGTTTTGGAACTATATTCATGTAATCAATTATTCTTTAACTATTCTCGAAGATTCACGAACAATATATATATATATATATATATATATATATATATATATATATATATATATATATATATATATATATATATATATATATATATATATATATATATGATTTCAAGTTATTTAGTAAACGATAGTAACATTCAATTATTGATTCGATTGATATTTAGATAAGTTAACTAAAACGTTTAAGATGAACCAGTAAAACATTAATTTGATACAGTATTTTTGAATTGCTACAATACCCGAAAAGCTACAGTGTTTTCAAAAATCACAACTTTGCTACAGTAAAACACTATTTCAAAATGAAAATGTATATATGTATATGTATATACTACGAGACGATGATTTATAGAAGTAAATGACCAAAACATTCGAAAGTTTAAGATATACTTTGAGTGGTATAGTTTAGGGATAATTTAAGACTATATTTTGACAAAGGTACGTGACACGAAACATAAAATGCAAGTTTTCTAAGTTTACGAAAGGACATTCGAAAAACCAGAACTGGGACATAAGTCGAGTGACGACGTACGACTTATCGGAACAAAAATTTCAAGTCTACTATGCATGTGAATTTAATATAATATATAATTAATTATATAAATTAAATATATTATATTTATAATTAAATAATATGTCGATAAACTAGAAGTTAAACGTTCCTTAGCTGGATTAATAGGCCATGCGATCGCATGACCAATGCTCATCAAACCCATGCGATCGTATGGGGGAGCTGGTGACAAAATGTGCTATAAAAGTACTCGATCTGGTTCCAGTTTTATCAATCTATATCTCTCGATATCTCCCTATGTATTTATTTATATATTATTATTATTATTATTATTATTATTATTATTATTATTATTATTATTATTATTAATATTATTATTAAGATTAATATTATTATTAATCTTATCATTATTAGTTGTATTAGTATTATTATTATTTATACATAAAATACTATGACCTGACCTAGCTTGATAGACATTTATTGACCAACATATGTTCTCTAGGTTGAGATCTACGGTTATTTGGTATTCCAAGTTTCGGTCACATTTCGGTGAACGACTTTATGTGCTGCTAAGGTGAGTTTATAGTCTCCCTTTTTAAATACTTTAAATATTTTTGGGCTGAGAATACATGCAATTTATTTTAAACGCAATAAGACACAAGTACATACTAAATTCTACACCGAGTTTGAACCGAAAATCCCTTAGCTTTGGTAACTAGTAACTGCCGGTTATTAGAACTGGTGGGCGCGAGTAGTTATATATGGATCCATAGGGCTTGACATCCCCGTCTGTTCCAGGTATAGAAACCCTAGCCTGAACTATAAAACAGATGTATGCTATTTGAGTTTAGTACATGATAGTGCTCCAAATGAACATATATTTAGTAGCAATATCCTCCCAATATGTAAATTATTTAGTTGTAATTGTCCTATTTTAAGTTGTAATCGTTTATATTAAATAAGTGCGAAGACAAAAGGCGAAAACGACGATTTGAAGACGTAAATGACCAAAAAGCTCAAATGTACAAGATACAATCCAAGTGGTTCAATTTATTGATAAGAAACGTCTAAAAATGACAAAAGTACAAGTTGCGGAATGCAAAGTACAAGATATTAAATTATACGGAAGGACGTTCGAAAATCCGGAACCGAGACATGAGTCTACTCTCAACGCGCGACGCAACGGTGCAAAAATTACAAGTCAACTATGCACATAAATAAAATATAATATTTAAATAATTCTTAAAATTATTTATATATTATATTATTATTTAATTACGTCGACAAGCTAAGATCCAAAAAATTGTGAGCTGAAAAATCAAACTCCACGACTCGCGGAGTTTGAAGGCCAAAAACTCCACGACTCGCGGAGCAGCCAGATTCCAAAATGCCTATAAAAGGCCACGAGCTTCTGCAGTTTTAAATAAATAATAATAATAATAATACTCCCTCTGTAATATATATATATATATATATATATATATATATATATATATATATATATATATATATATATATATATATATTATATATAATATATATTAGTTTAGTTTTATATTAGATTAGTTTGAGTAACGTAAAAGGTTATTTTACGGGTTCTAAAGTCGGAGCTCTGTCCGTGTACCACTACGCGATAAATAATCAATGTAAGCTATGTTCTCCTTTTTAAATTAATGTCTCGTACTTAAGTTATTATTATGCTTATTTAAGACGAAGTAATCATGATGTTGGGCTAAAATACTAAAATTGGGTAATTGGGCTTTGTACCATAATTGGGGTTTGGACAAAAGAACGACACTTGTTGAAATTAGACTATGGGCTATTAATGGGCTTTATATTTGTTTAACTAAATGATAGTTTGTTAATTTTAATATAAAGATTTACAATTGGACGTCCCTATAAATAACCATATACACTCGATCGGACACGATGGGCGGGGTATTTATATGTACGAATAATCGTTCATTTAACTGGACACGGGAATGGATTAATAGTCTATGGAATTATTAAAACAGGGGTAAAATTATGTACAAGGACACTTGGCGTAATTGTTAACAAAGTATTAAAACCTTGGGTTACACGCAGTCGATATCCTGGTGTAATTATTAAACAAAGTATTAAAACCTTGTTACAGTTTAAGTCCCCAATTAGTTGGAATATTTAACTTCGGGTATAAGGATAATTTGACGAGGATACTGACACTTTATATTTATGACTGATGGACTGTTATGGACAAAAACCAGACGGACATATTAAATAATCCAGGACAAAGGACAATTAACCCATGGGCATAAAATTAAAATCAACACGTCAAATATCATGATTACGGAAGTTTAAATAAGCATAATTATTTTATTTTATATTTCATCGCACCTTTAATTATTCGTCATTTATATTTTTTGTTATTTATTTTATTTTGTTAATTAAATTTACTTTACGCTTCGCTTAAAATATAAAATCGACAAACCGGTCATTAAACGGTAAACCCCCCTTTTATATATTATTATATATATATATTTATATATTTTTGTACAAATATAGTTGTTTAAAAATATAGTGTAACCGTCTCCCTGTGGAACGAACCGGACTTACTAAAAACTATACTACTCTACGATTAGGTACACTGCCTATAGTGTTGTAGCAAGGTTTAGGTATATCCCATTTGTAAATAAATAATTAAAACTTGTGTAATTTGTAACGTATTTCGTAGTAAAATATAGTACTATCACGTACCCCCACGCTACGACATCAAGTTTTTGGCGCCGCTGCCGGGGAATCGGCGAAACGCTATATTTTTAACATATATTTGTATAAATATATTTATATATCATTTTTAGAAAAACAATATAAAATTAAAAAAAAACATTTTTCAAACTCCGCGACTCGCGGAGTTTGCAGGCTTAAAACTCCACGACTCGCGGAGCCACCCTGACAGGCGCACCCAGGAACCCTACTTCGCATTTATTACGGAATAATATTAATTATTATTATTTTAAAACCCTAATTAGGTTTAATTAATTTAATATTTAATTTTTAGTTTTAGGTAAATTTGTAATAATTACTTTTAATTAGTTTTATTATATATAAAAATTAATACTTTTATAAATTAAAAATATAAAAATAATATTTTTATAAAAATTGTACTTTTTACAACTTTAAGTTTATTTTTATATTTTGTATTTTTTTAGTGTAATATTTGTATCTTTATTGTTCGTAGCTAGTTTTAAGTTCTAGTATTTTGCCGTAGGTTATTTTTATTTTTAGATTTTTAGGCTTTGCCGTTAAATCCCTTAAGTGCTATTTCTTTAGACTAAGATTTAGGTGCTTTAGAATTTTGCGACGATTTTAAAATTTTAGTGCCTTTTAAGTCACGACTCGCTACTTTCTTATTTTTATTTTTCGACGTTTTTCGACGCGCATTCTTTTTCTTTCTTATTTCTCAACGCTTTAGTTTTTAGGACTTAGAAATTTTCTCTATTTCTTATCTAATATCTCAAACGGAAAGAAAAATTATTTAAGTGGTTAAATTAATGGAGGTTGACAATTTTCTGCTTCGTAGTAATAGTTGGATTTGTTAGTGGCTGAGTTGTGAGCTTCCGATTTAAAGGGTTCTGGCTCCCTGCTGCATCTTTTGGCTATTCGAAACGTGGGCAAAAGCAGTAAAGTCTATTAATTGGACAACTTATATAAGTTTTTCTATTTTTATAACTAATAGGATAATTAGTAAATGCACCACATTGTAGCTAAAATTTGGCCATCGCAATAAAATGAAATTTTTTGAAAACAACGCTATGGAAACTCTTTTTGATATCCAAAATTAATTAAATCAATACTCTCAAATGGGTGTTGATGACAATTCGTTCGGTCAATCTTGGATCACGAATGACAAAACAATAACTGGTTGTGAAATCTGTGGAGATTATCACTCAACATGGGAATGTTATTATTACGTTCCTATGGAAAATTACGCACCCATGGAACCTGAATGGAATGATTATGAGGAATACAATTCTAATTGGGATTATTCCCAAGAATATATCTAAACTTAACAACCAGTAGATGAGGAAAATTACGTGTCTGAAAATTTATTAGACAATATGAAAATCAAACTCGAAGAACTCAATGCTCAAAATGAACAAATGAGAGAGTTTGTAAACCGGCAAGCTGAAACTCTATCAGACTACACACCTGTTGATCTGAGGAGTATTGTGCAAGAAAATCTCATATCATCGAATTTTGATGAATTCGAGAGCTCCGAAATCACCAACTATCCCGATGATACTTTTTATTCAGCTTTACCAATTTCACAACATATCGACACATTAGCCTCTACCGATGAAATCATCGATCCATCTATGGATGAAGAAGAAGTAAGGAAGACAAATTTGTACTCTTGGGAAAACGATAACGTTGAAAATTTTACCCCCGAGACCAAAATGGTGGGACCGATAAGTACCATTAATGAAGAAGAATTTGCTTCGATCTCAAAATTCACCATTTCACAACCTTCCAACCCAATATTCTCAATAGACGAGTCATCTACCGAAGATGAACTACGAGCTTTAATAGATAATGACACCTCGAATTTCACCCAAATGGGTAATAGAGGTGAAAACTTTGATCCTGAGAATAAATGGAAGGAAATGTTAGGAATTGTCCACCCTATAATAAGTATGTCGGTGTATATCGATCCATTTTACCAAGAACCAGAAAAGAGACATATCCATTTACTAAAAGCTACACTTAAAAAAGAATTAAGTAGTGACGATCGGGTGAGTCTAAACTTTAAACCCATTGATATATTTTATACCACCCGAGATGTAAATAACTGGCTCACTATTTTAATTCGTGGAACTTATTCTACCGACTTCACATGTCGTCAGCTAAGTGTGGGGAAGTCTAACCCCACTTAACGTTAAATTAGGGGTTCGGGTTAGTGCATAACTCGTTAATAAAAATGCATGATAAGTTAGGGTAAAAGACGCTTTTTCAAATATTAGTAAACAGTTCAGAAAAGCAGCCGTTTTTGAAAAAAAGCATGTGTGATAAAACAAGAAGGAATGAACGATGAGGCGCGCCATCTATCATTCGACGAGCTTTGTAATTACAAACCGGGTATTTTTAATTATTTTTCTACACTAATCACCCTCATGAATTTATAATTATAGTCTGATTTCATGCAAATGAGGGCATTGCATGATCTCAAGTGTGGGGAAGGGTTATAAATTCTCTCGGGTTTGTACTTAGTTTATTTGCCAAATTTTGTGAAAATTTGAAAAATTTTCAACTAAATGAAGTCAAAATCATGTTTATACATATTTATGAACGATGAAAACTAGGTGTTAATACCGAAATTATCATTACCTCGAAAAGGACATAAATTGAGAAACACCCTAAAACGATTGAATTCATTTAAAATGGAATAAAGGAGAATAAAAAGGCAAAGAAAGAAACTAAGTGTGGGGAGAATGTACCAAGTTATTCAATTAAAAACTATCTATCACATGTTTCTGTAAAGTTATTGCAGGTACTTTTGTTTTGGACAATTTTAATCAGTTTTACCCGATTTACTGTAATATATTTGAAAGAAAAGATGGATCTACACGATGAATCAATTCCATCATTAAAAGGAAGTAAAGTCTTCCGAAAAAGACACGCGCTTCTTGATTTAGGTCAAGAAGTTGTCGTCCAGACCAGCTGTAGTTTGACGAAAAATCTAGAAAAGTCACCTCTAAAATCAGCAGGAAATCCACGGACCTCAGCATCAAACAGGGCCGCCATGTGGTCAGACTTATCCTAACCATGAGAGGATCTGTCTCGTAAAATGGGGAGGGCGCCGTGAAAATTAGCTTGATAAGACTAATGAATCAGATCCCCAGAAAGGATAATCTCCTTAAAAGATCAAAAATCAGCTTTTAAGCCTGATATTACTCAATCCTTGAGATTGACCTTAAAGATTGAGAATTCAAACTCATGGAATTCAATGATATCTAAACTCGAGCTTGAACGAGAAAATATTTTGATCAAATTATAAACCGATTTGTTTTCTGAAAACCCATTTTCAATGCGTTCATTACCATTGAACGTAAAATCCTAGGAATTCACCTGGAATTCATTAGGTCACCTGAACCAAATCGGGTGTCAACCATAAGAACGGTGGTTGCATAGCATGGTTGAAGACAGGACCTTGTGCTAGACCAAAAAATTATAAGGGTGAGCTTTACTATTGCTCTTACAAAGGATAGTATTTGCGTCCGACACATTATAGACCATAATCAAAAGCAAGTCACGGGACATTGCCTTAACAGTTGCTTGTTCAACGCTTTCCTTTACAACCGGACGGTAGTTTACCGAAAGATAATATACGGAACAAGTGAACTGGACGTGTTGCTTTCCTAATACAAGGTTAGCAAGTGGGTAACACAAAACCACAAGTGTTGATGCTAAAATTTTCAAATCTGAAACCCACACAGCCCACAAAAATATTTTGCAAACACCGGTGAAGGGTTATTCCGGAAAACTTATCTAGGGTAAAAGCTAGATTGAATTTTCAAAAGATCAAATGTTTTCATAAAGATTCAATTTCCTTAAGGATCTACATTTTCATAGTCATGTGGGACTGTAAACCACATCGTTACTATCATTGTTTATACCGCCGTATCAAAATCACTGATGTATAAAGTGTGAAGAATAAAGAAGTGATTCGTGTGATTTAATTTCAAGTTCTGTATTGCTTGAGGACAAGCAACGTTTAAGTGTGGAGATATTTGATAGTGCTCCAAATGAACATATATTTAGTAGCAATATCCTCCCAATATGTAAATTATTTAGTTGTAATTTTCCTATTTTAAGTTGTAATCGTTTATATTAAATAAGTGCGAAGACAAAAGGCGAAAACGACGATTTGAAGATGCAAATGACCAAAAAGCTCAAATATACAAGATACAATCCAAGTGGTTCAATTTATTGATAAGAAACGTCTAAAAAGACAAAAGTACAAGTTGCGGAATGCAAAGTACAAGATATTAAATTATACGAACGGACGTTCGAAAATCCGGAACCGGGACATGAGTCTACTCTCAACGCGCGATGCAACGGTGCAAAAATTACAAGTCAACTATGCACATAAATAAAATATAATATTTAAATAATTCTTAAAATTATTTATATATTATATTATTATTTAATTACGTCGACAAGCTAAGATCCAAAAAATTGTGAGCTGAAAAATCAAACTTCATGACTCGCGGAGTTTGAAGGCCAAAAACTCCACGACTCGCGGAGCAGCCAGATTCCCAAATGCCTATAAAAGGCCACGAGCTTCTGCAGTTTTAAATAAATAATAATAATAATAATACTCCCTCTGTAATATATATATATATATATATATATATATATATATATATATATATATATATATATATATATAATATATATTAGTTTAGTTTTATATTAGATTAGTTTGAGTAATGTAAAAGGTTATTTTACGGGTTTTAAAGTCAGAGCTCTGTCCGTGTACCACTACGCGATAAATAATCAATGTGAGCTATGTTCTCCTTTTTAAATTAATGTCTCGTACTTAAGTTATTATTATGCTTATTTAAGACGAAGTAATCATGATGTTGGGCTAAAATACTAAAATTGGGTAATTGGGCTTTGTACCATAATTGGGGTTTGGACAAAAGAATGACACTTGTGGAAATTAGACTATGGGCTATTAATGGGCTTTATATTTGTTTAACTAAATGATACTTTGTTAATTTTAATATAAAGATTTACAATTGGACGTCCCTATAAATAACCATATACACTCGATCGGACACGATGGGTGGGGTATTTATATGTACGAATAATCGTTCATTTAACCGGACACGGGAATGGATTAATAGTTTATGGAATTATTAAAACAGGGGTAAAATTATGTACAAGGACACTTGGCGTAATTGTTAACAAAGTATTAAAACCTTGGGTTACACGCAGTCGATATCCTGGTGTAATTATTAAACAAAGTATTAAAACCTTGTTACAGTTTAAGTCCCCAATTAGTTGGAATATTTAACTTCGGGTATAAGGATAATTTGACGAGGATACTCGCACTTTATATTTATGACTGATGGACTGTTATGGACAAAAACCAGACGGACATATTAAATAATCCAGGACAAAGGACAATTAACCCATGGGCATAAAATTAAAATCAACACGTCAAATATCACGATTACGGAAGTTTAAATAAGCATAATTATTTTATTTTATATTTCATCGCACCTTTAATTATTCGTCATTTATATTTTTTGTTATTTATTTTATTTTGTTAATTAAATTTACTTTACGCTTCGCTTAAAATATAAAATTGACAAACCGGTCATTAAACGGTAAACCCCCCTTTTATATATTATTATATATATATTTATATATTTTTGTACAAATATAGTTGTTTAAAAATATAGTGTAACCGTCTCCCTGTGGAACGAACTGGACTTACTAAAAACTATACTACTCTACGATTAGGTACACTGCCTATAGTGTTGTAGCAAGGTTTAGGTATATCCCATTTGTAAATAAATAATTAAAACTTGTGTAATTTGTAACGTATTTCGTAGTAAAATATAGTACTATCACGTACCCCCACGCTACGACATCAGTACACGTTGGTTTGCGTGTATTGTACATGTTGGTTGCATGTATGTTAAAACTGGGGTACTTATTATAACGTTAAAGCTTAGTTACTAGGGTGCTCAATCTTGTAGAATATTTTGATAAACGTTTCTGGATGAAACAACTGAAATCTTGTGATCCACCTTTATGTACAGATTATGCAAAACATTAAAACTATGAACTCACCAACCTTTGTGTTGACACTTGTTAGCATGTTTATTCTCAGGTTCCCTAGAAGTCTTCCGCTGTTTGCTTATTTGTTAGACAAGCTATGTGCATGGAGTCTTACATGGCATATTTTACAAGGAAACGTTGCATTCACCAAATCATCACCATGTATCTTATTTTGACTGCATTGTCAACAGAAGTACTATTGTAAATTATTATTTACGGTGATTGTCTATATTTTGACTGCATTGTCAACGAAAACCTTTGATTTAAATATTCATTTATGGTGTGCCTTTTCAAAAGAATGCAATGTTTACAAAACGTATCATATAGATGTCAAATACCTCGCAATGAAATCGATGAATGATGTGTTCGTCCATATGGATTTGGAGCGATCGTCACAATTCGTAAGTCTGGACTTCGACCGTAGCTGCATGTCAAAAGTTTTGCTTATCATTTTTTTTGTCGAAAATTACCTGTTTATCATTCTTAAGTCTAGACACGTTTTCCTGCATTTATTGCATAAATAGTGTATAGACAAAAATTCATATCTTAGCGTATCTGTTACTGTAAAACTTTTCCTGACATCTTCCGAAAATTTCTCCGTGATTTATGGAATTTGGTATTATATATACATATGTAAATTATGTATTGAAGAAAACTAAATTCTATAATCTAATTCATATAAAATAAAATAAAAAATCATCTCCCTAATTATACAAGATGGATCCCGTATCTAGTTCAAATTCCTTAAACTCTGACAGCTATTCCGTTATAGATATTCACCTGAATTTTGAAGACTGTGTAACCAAAATGGATCAACCAATTAGCCATCATCTATTCTAGATGAATTGGGGATGGGTTCGTAGCTTACTTAATTATTGGAGACAAGAAGAAGGCGATCCCTTCCATCCACCACATTGCCCACTTGGCGAAGAACCTGAAGCACTTACCGGAGAACCTGTTCGAGACACCATTTTCTCTCTCATTTCTAGAGTATCTCGTCATGATAATATACTATCTCAAATTCTGGATCTTATTCATCCGCTTGTCCGAACCGCCAATCATCTCGGTGTAGTAGAAGAAGTCAACGAGCTTCGCGCTCGGGTAGTGGCTTTGGAGAATATGGTGCAAAGGTTACAAGCACCAGCAGCATCACCGGCATCAACAGTACCACCACCAACAACACCAACAGTACCATTACCACCACCAACAACATCCGCATCGCAAACCTCAACTTCCCAATCTGTCCCACGAGCATCAACGTCATACGCACCGTAGTTACCAAGAAATACCAGCAACAATAACCGATGAAGTATTAACTCATTTCCCCTGAAGAAATTTTATGTATATTTAATATATATGAATTTTTAAATCAAAATAAATCTTTTCGTACTAAGCTATTACGTGTGAATCTTAACTGGTAGGTACTACTCGGTTAGTTCATATTACTAATATGCAATGATGTACATCATTCCTTACCAACTTAACCATTGTTAACTACAATCTCTGTTTCAGCTTAATGAATTCCATTTCATAATAAACCAAGTGTATTATTCAATTACATAATTGATTTTACATTTTCATTTTCGATGTACTCGAAACTTTCCAGAAAACATCATATGTGCCTTGTAAGGTTCACAAAAATTCCACGAACACCAACATCCTTCACCGAGGAATATTAATAAGAATAATTAATGAAGTATTGATTTCATTAGTGAAATACTCCACGAAGATTATGTAATCTCTAATGTTTTATAGATTATTCATTTCTAATTCAAGCCAAAAATCAAATGAGCTTAATATAATTTTAACTCAATTAATCTTAATTACATCTGAAGAAAATATACATACAGATATTTTCATAAAGACTGTAATGAAAAATTCTTTTGTACAAAATATTACTTGTGAAATCTTTAACGGGTAGGTAATACTCGGGAAATATATAAGTTCACAATTAATATGTTACACTGTACATTCTTCAACTTTAATTAAAAAAAAACAATCATTAACTATACTCACTACCTTAACTGCAATACACAATCATTTCATACAAATTCAATTACATATTCTGATATTGACGGATCAGAATCCAAGTCATAACTCTGAACCAGTGACATCATTCTTAGATCTCTATATCTTTCAAAGCTATACTTTGACTTCAAAACTGTGCAAGATCCTTTAGCGTTGTTTTTACCAAAAATAATCTTGCAATCATTTTTCAAAGTATCCAGTTTTACTATACTTCTAACAGTCAACTTCGACTTTTTAGATTAGCCTTATTATAATCTTAACATATACATTCTTGTTACCGGGGAACCTTTCATCTCCCACCACATTAGCAGTAAATTTACCAACAACTTCATTGATCCTTGACCTTCCGAAAAATCCTTATACTCATTGAAACCCCATCATGTACTCATCCACATCTTGTAACAATAATTGCCATACCAACTACCGGGAATTCACAATCAGTATTTTGAATTTCGCAACAATTCTACGCCAACGGTTATATATATACATATAATGTCCATCTCCTAGACTTACTTACTTCAAATGTGAAGTTTCTGAAAAACACCCCAAACTGCGAAACTAGTTCTCCTAATTTTGGAAAAATGCTGATAAAGCAGCAAAAACTGTAAACGACTTTAATAGTCGAAAGTTTGATGATAAAGAGTAGTGTGTTGGAAAAGCACAGAAAAAGAGAAAATTTGGTACTGGAAAACGAATTGAGCAAACTATGAAGGAGGCTGTGGAAAAATCACAAAGACTAAACCTGCCTTCAAAGAATACAAATGATTCAGTATCTGCTGAAGTCATTAACGAATACCTTGCTCCTAACTCTAAACCTTCACAGACAAATCTTCTTCACCATCCGTTAATATTAGAAATTCTAAGATATTATCATATCTTTCATTATAAATATCTTCGATATTTCTGAAGATATCTTCATAACTATTATCATCCGAAATTATTTATCTCTTCACGTTATCTGTGTTACATCATAAAAAAAACTATTTTAGTTTCTAAATTCTGAAACCTTCAAGTTTAAAATATGAATGTTTTGAAGTAGTGTTGGGAACTGAAGCATGAATTAGTATAATATAATGACACTTGATCAACGTGATTATATTACAGTAAGTCATGCTGAGTTCCTAATGGAACGTGATAAAGGTTCACAGATCACACCCTCATCATGAACCATGTTACATAACTCTTTCATTATATTTAACCTCTAAATATATCAAAAAAAATATTTTTATTGATGATTCGGTCTTTTCCAGATATTCTGGTAATTTGACAAGTCAGATTGTGCCATTACCGTTTCTTTCTTAGAACATTAATTATGTTCATTCCGAAATTCATACCTACGAATTCTGGACCATTATTCGCTTGACTTAAAGTCGGGAAGAGAAAACGAAAAGCATGAAGCTCTGAAATATAATGGAAAATATAAAGCCCGAAAACAACCCCTAAATTACAAACCGTGTATATCAATGCGTATAGCAATATAAAGACACGGGAGAATGAAAAACAATATAACCCCAAGGTAATAGTAGAAGAAAATAACCTCCTCTGGTGGCAGATGAAAAAGAAGAATGAATGATACGATAGCCAAGAAAATATCAAGAATCAGAACTGGATGAAGCATTTTCACAAATCTTTTGTAAGTATGAAATAAGAAAGAAGATAATAGGAGTGGTGAAAATAAATGAAACGGAAGAGGTCAATTTATAGCAAAATATCAGACATAGCAATCGAGGCAGATTACGCATTTAATCAAAGGAAATCCTAATTTCCGCAAATTCCGGAGAAACAAATCTTATTTAGATAATGAAGATTTTCTATTCCTTAAATTCCGAAAATCAATCGTTACTAAGTCAAGAGTTAAAAACGAATCTCTATTTCCTCATTTCACTCTATTACGATAACTTCCCTCATACGCTTCGAGTAGTTGGATTGTTTTATCCATATTATTCAACGGTGATAAAAATTCTATTTATCAACACATATTCGTCATGAAAACATTTTTATTGTTAGCCATGACGACCTCACTCAAATTTCGGGACGAAATTTATTTAACGGGGAGGTACTGTGATGACCCGAAAATTTCTGACCAAATTTAAACTTAATCTTTAACGTTTTTGACACGATAAGCAAAGTCTATGAAGTTGAATCTCAAAATTTTGAACTATTCAATTACCCTTCGGTTGTTCTCAATGATCGCGAACAATTATATGTAAATAGATACATATACTATAATTTAAAAACGTAAAAAAGTGTGGAGTATATGATACTGTCCATTAAACTTATTGGTTTGATTATCTGATTTTTATATTTAACTACGGAGTTAAAATCTCATCTATAATTTATATTGAGAAATACCAGTTAAAAGGATTACTACACACTAACGGGCAGTGTACCCAATCGTGCAATAGTATAAAGTTGGTAAATCCGAAATCGTTCCAAGGACAGTTTATAGTGAGAATTAAGATTGCAACTAATGAAATAAACTAAGGTAATCTATTAAAATGGAAATTACGTGATAATGGTTTTGGTGGCTATTTAACGATTAGCCAAATCAAGATTTGATTTGAAAACAGAAAAGAACAATATTTTTGGTATTTTAAGATTTAAGCTTTAAAGCAACAAACAAATAAAAACAAGATATTTGTAATCAAATAGGAGAACGAATGTTCGTCTAGACCTTTTACACCTAGTATTGGATGCATTTAGATTAAGCCCCAGTTATTATCTAACATATGTGAATTATCTAGTCAGTTCACCTGGAATTTCCCAGCGCAAACACTACAATTAAGATTACAAGACACGGAATTCCCCGTAGCCTAAGACCTCCTATATGTGACCAAATATTTCAACTGAGATGAAGACTCGAATCACAATCACACCAACTCTCGTTGTGTGTAATTCACCCCTATTTCGTCTAGCCTTTTGAATCCAATTTACTCTCGTCTCCGAGTAAGCAAACAATCAATTAAGACAAACCAATTGTAAATTTATGTATTAAATTAATGAACTCTCGTCCTATCAAACAAATACACAACCAATTGAATCGAAAAGTCTAGCTTCAATAAGAATCGTTCTTTAATTCAAACATCAAATCATCATAAATTAAAAGAATAACTGATAAGTAACATCCAATATATAGGTTTATAAGTCTAGACAAACATTAAATAACTTAGCCAATAACCATGGCAATAAAAGAAATCAAAATAACAAATAATAAAGAAAACATTGTTTGATAAATTAGAATCAACCTAACACGATGAATCTTAATGAGTGCTGAGATTGATCCTCGAAATTGGAATGATTGGAGCGTTAGAGTGACCTTGGAATTCCCCAAAAGTGACTGAAAATCGCCCCTAATGCTCTCAAATTCGGCTGCCAAAAAGATAACCCCTAGAATAAAAAACTGCACCATTTTTATAGGATTTAAAATCTGGCCGACTCGATTCACGCGGTGCGCGTTTAAATGCGTGGCGCGCATTCCTAAAGTAAAATAGCTGCTCAAAAATAAAGATTGACTGATGTGTTTCGAAGCATAAACGCGCGGTGCTCAAGTGTGTGCGCGGCGCGCAACTGGATCTCATCAATTCCTTCTCGTTTCTTCACATAACTTATCTTAATCACGACCCAATTAACCCCGACGACATAAAAAAACCCGCTGTAAATTCACCATAAGCTCCATAAATTAAACAAATAACACTTCTCGGCTCCCAAATCATAATCTTACAAATAATCGCAAATAATAACCCAAACCGTATCCGAATGGACTAAAACTGACGGATATTGCCATGATAAATATATGAGAAATGTGCAATATCAAATCACCCCACACTAGAGTCTTTCTTGTCCTCAAGCAAATTCGACTCAAAAATAATCTTCTACTAAATGATAACGTCTTCATAAGTGTAAGTAGAACCAACGGAAATAAACCAAAAGAGAATCTAGCATGGGTACGGTTATAAGAGAATCATATCAACAATGTGATTTCCACTTGTAATTCCAAATCTCCAACATCCCCAAATAAAGTATCGGCACAATAATAATAATTCGAACAAGTGTACCAAATATATAATCCAAATAAATGTAGAAGATCTCGAACCTGATAATGTCTTCAAATATATGAAACAAGGGATACAAATGGAAGTCATGAGCCGAGAAGATGAAACAAGCGAACCAAAGAACCGTACGGGCTACCCCGCGATTGGTCAAAGCCAATGCCTCCCACCGTACCTAACATCGCGAGATGTCGATAAGAAAATAATGTGCTTAGGAGGATACACATTACTTCCAGATATCATCGATAATTATGAGGTAATCATCTAATCCGTTAAGTCAATCATAAAGATTGAAGTTCATCAGGCTTAAAAGCTGATATCTTACCTTTCCAGATATTATCCACTGAGGATCTGATCAATCACAGAGTTGTGTATCTTGGTGCACTCCCCATTTGACGAGACAGATCTCCCTCATCGAGATAAGTCTGACTACCAGTTTCCCTGTTTGATGTTGAGGCCTGGTAGATTTCCAGTCGATGTTAGAAATGACTTTTCAAGATTTTTCGTCACCCTACAACTGGTCTGGACTACAAATTCTGAATTAAATCAGCAAGTGTGTCGATTTGGAGACTTTACTCCTAGGGTTATACAAAGTGTTCGGGTGCAACATTATCCTTGTTAGGAGAAACAATGAGGATCGCCCTATTAAAATGGTTTGTTCTAGCGTATGGCCCGGTTTTGACCATACGATCCAATCACCGTTCATACGGTTGACACCCGCCTTGGTGCAGGTGACCTACGTATGAATTTTTATGTTCATGTAGAATTTCACATTCAAAATAATGAACATGTTTTGAAAGTTCAAGACTTTCACCTCTAACAGTACCTTACCGTGATATGATGGGTAATGAAATGGTACAGCTTAAGAGGTATACGTACCAAGTGAAATGGTTGGAAGACTTTACTTCCTATTTGCGTTCTTCCCACATGACAAGCTTTTCTACTTGTTTTAAGAAAGGTAGGAAGTAGATACTACCCTTCCGATAAATCCCAAAAACCTTTGGGTGCCATAGCTTTTGGCTATGGGTTGTGTTGTCTAAGCAAACACAAGCACGTAGCTATTGTTCCTAAAAAGGACAACATTGGTGAAGTTCAAGGCTCCTCTTCCCACAGTATCACACCATTAGATGATGTAATAATAAAATGGTATAGTTTCGAAAGTCTGCTATACCAAGTAACCAAAAGTTTTTGATCTGGCACGTGATTCGGTCACAATCACGCTATGCAATCACCGCTCTCTCACGGTTTACACCCGTTTTGGTACAGGTGACCTACTATTGAGTTCTCCGAACTCGTAGGATTTCATGTCCAAGAAAATGAACATGTTGAACACTTTTGGCTTCTTTAAAATCACGAAATATGCCATACAATACCAAGCCATATCAAAACCAATTTTCATATACAAGGGTTTTGGCCGAATTTTCAATTGTTTTTTTTTTCTTTTTCTCTAACTTTTTTCATTTTTTTTTATATTTTCCCCTAATTTTTCCTTTTTTTTTCTTTCGACCAAAACCCGTGAAACGTCAAGACTTTTAGATTCAAAACATACATGTTGATAATTCCTTAAAAACCAACCCGAGAGATTTTACATCCCCACCCCACACTTGAGATCAAGTAATGTCCCCATTACTTGAAGTCAAAAATAGATTAAAATCGAAAGGGTTAGGTGAGAAAGAAAATAAAAACTTATCGAGTTTAACCACTGATTGCGGAATGCCAGTGACAGATGTCGCTGAACTGACTGCCAGCATAAGAACATCGTCTATTCCCGATCTTTACACCAATATCATCAATCATGCAGTTTTACTGAACTTAATGCCAGACTTGAAAATCGTTTCACCACCAAACCTAACAAACATAAAAGAAACTACATAAAACGGGACAAGGTGGCACCACCCGGTAACCGAAATGCCTTGTCCCTGAATAAGTCTACAGTACATAATCAAAGTAAATAATTATCTTAGTACAGAACCAAATAAAATGTCTAAAAACAAGATACAACATGATCAACAGGCACGCAGGCCCTCATCCCTGGTAGTCATCAAACGGCCATCCGGAAGTTCCCGAACCATGCATGTTAGGACGCCCGTTCGGATACTCCTGTTAGAACCTCAACTGTGCATCCCTCATAGCCGCTCTTTCATTAGACCTCGGTGGATGCTCGGGATGATTCTGATCGTAGTATTAAGCCGACTCCTGACTCGCAGTAGCATAATACTGGTCCGGATTAGAATAGTATAAACGCAAATTATGGCGTCCCCAATCAACACCATATACAATCATCCCAGTATCATAATGATTAGCTCTTGCGAGCTCCTCCATTTGCTGATGACTCTGCCACATCCGTTCATGATGTCGACTAACCTCCTCATTATGTCTCTCCACCGCCTCGGTATGCCTGCGAATGTCCCTTTGAAACTCCGCATTATCAGCTTGATCCATAGTATACTGAAACACATGATTCTCTACCTTACCCGCAACATCGCCATAATCTAGACCCATTCTGTTCACACTATTTATCAAACTGTCCCAACCTTCCTGACTCGGGAACCAAGATCCTACAAAATGTGTACTAGCTGATGCACCAGCTCCCGTGCTAGGTCCCAAAGACAAACCAACTGCAGCCCCAGCTGCACTCGTACCTGCCGCACGAGAACCCACAGGTTCCCGATACATAACCAACCGATTCTCAAAAACATGCATCAAAATCTTTCCATTAGTATAGAACATCGAACCAAAAACTGGCATACTCTGATCTGTAGTACGCAACATGCTCAAATCAACATCCAACTTTTTCGCGAATTTAGTAATATAATGGCAACCCAAAAGCTTCTTTCCCGGAGCCGTATCGCTTGCACATTTGCTCAAGTAAGTAGCGATAGAACCAACAATATCAGTATGCTTCCCCCTCTTAATTTGATCCATGTACCATAAATCCTTATTATTCGGTTTCTCATTCCCATTCACCCGCGCATTAAAAGTACAAGCCACCAACCTTTGCAACAACCTATCCAATGGCAATTTAATTTTCTCATACCCTACTCTTCCTGCATGAAAAATTTCACATCCAGTTAATCTACCCCAAAAAGCAACATTGTTAAAAGGTTCCTGCTTGTAAAATTCAGTCCTAATCAAATAATTCGAAAGTCGGATATCATCTAATTCCAGATATAAATCTAAAGCTTGAGCAATTTGGGACCGACTCAATGATTGATTTTGACTACCTAAACGAAACCGCATAAAATTACGCTCACTCGGATCCCGGGTATTAGTAACTACCAACGAAGAAAAAAACTCCTTGCACAACAATGGATAAATATCATCATGAAGCGAAAACACCCTCTCCCACGGGCGGAGAACCGTGTTGATATAAGACAACATCAACATAGTATCAACCTCACGGCGAACTTAAGCTTCCTCAAGAAAGCTCCAATCAAAATACCAAGTGAGACCAATAACCCGATCATTTATCCTTGCAAACTCAGTCGGATACTCATTCCTTATGTACTCAATCCAATCCCTCGGATCCTCTTGTTGTGCTTGTGCTTGTGATTGTGCACCTGAAGTAGTTCTAGTACGCTTTGCTTGACCTTGCATGCACAATTTTAACCACAAAACAACCACAAAAACTTAAAAGTTAGTGTTAGCTAAATTTAAACTCGCAAACTTCCTCTTATTTATTAATTTTCCTTTTTCCAATTGAACATCACATAAGAGCATGTCTCAAAATTAACACTATCATTTCTTTACAAACAAAACCAACTAAATCCACAACTCATATCATGCCATGTTACATGAACAGCTAGTATAATAGTATCAATAAAATTCAATTTCCAAACAAACTAGGCTTAGCAATTCCTGAACATAAACTTTAACTAACTCAAAAATCATCTTTTAAACAACCATAACACATGAAAAACTCTTAACATACTCAACATACTCCAAATTATCAACTTCAATAACAATCTAGCTCAAATCATAAAAAACCAAGTAACTTAACACCTGACCCGCCCATTTTACCCCACACTATCATAAACTACCTCTATTATAGCAATTAACCATCTCACACACAAAAACCCCAAATTAAAATTTCAAATTCGGATTTAATCTCATAGCAAACCCTAGCATCAATAATATGCACTAATCACATGTAACCATCATACAAGTAAAGCATATTAGGCATTATTAACACTAATCATGTGAATAATCAAGCATTAAACGAATTAGGGTTAACCCCACACTTGAACTTCAATTAATCATCAATTTAAGCATAACTAGCAACAATAAAGATGAAATTAAGTGTAAGAGTAAAAGAAACGGACCCTAGGAGGCATGATTCACAATCAATTTGAGAGAAAATCACAAACAATTTGAAAAATTGAAGAAACCCTAGCTTAGGCGTCGATCGTATGTGTTGGTGTGTGTTGAAGTGGGTGTAAAATGGTATATAATAGCCTTAAAACCCCCTAAAAGTAGACTTGACCCGATTGGGTTTTGGGTTATAACATTAGGGTTCGGGTCACTTAAAACAGCGACGAGGCACGATCTCTGGTATACGCGGTGCGCATTTGTTTGCGGTGCGCAGATGAACTGAAAACTTTGCGTGACGTGTGTAAGAGTGCGCGGTGCGAACTATAACATGAAACAAAACCAGAAATTAAGCAAAAACGCCCAGTCATTTTCCTTCACATGTGCGCGGCTCGCAATCGCCCAGGTTCGAATTTTCACTCTTTTTTTCCACAAAAAATTCATTTTTAAACACACAATCCATATTCCCTTGAACCAAAACACTAGCGTTGATCATAATGCACCTGTTTCAAGCATGAAATATACAAACTACAAAAATATTATACAAACTCTACAACAAAGATCATAACCAAGATTATCAGGCGTCGTTAGAGGTAAAGATGAGTTTAATTTCGTCGTCCACCTCTTACAGTCCATCGACATAATGTTTGATCCGATGACCGTTCACCTTAAACTCTTCCCCTTTTGAATTAACAAAATCAACCGCCCCATGGGAATAAACCTTACGAACAATAAACGGTCCCGACCACTTAGACTTTAACTTTCCGGGAAACAAACGGAAACGTGAATTGAAAAGGAGCACACGATCCCCTTCCTTAAACTCTTTAGGATCTTTTAAACGACTATCGTGCCACTTCTTTGTCCTCTCCTTACTAATCAACGAATTTTCATAAGCATCGAGCCTTAACTCTTCCAACTCATTTAATTGGCTCAAACAAAGGCGACCCGCCTCCTTAAGATTGAGATTACTCGTCTTGAGAGCCCAAAAAGCTTTATGCTCTATCTCCACGGGGAGATGGCATGCTTTACCATAGAGTAAACGGAAAGGAGTAGTTTCGGTTGGCATTTTGTACGCCGTTCTAAATGCCCATAAGGCATCATCAAGTTGTAATTACCATTCCTTTGTATTAGATCCAACCATTTTTTAAGAATCCTCTTTAATGCTCGGTTGGTGTTTTCGACTTGCCCATTCGTTTGAGGATGGTAGGATGTAGAAACTTTATGGGTTACCCCATATCGTTTCAACACCTTTTCAAGTTGGGCATTACAAAAGTGAGTTCCCCGATCACTAATTAAAGCTTTCGGGGCACCAAACTGAGAAAAGAGTTGTTTAAGAAATGAAACAACAACTCGTGCATCATTAGTGGGCAAAGCTTGCGCTTCGACCCATTTTGAGACATAATCGATGGCAACGAGAATGTAAAGCTTATTATTAGATTTCGGGAACGGGCCCATGAAGTCAATCCCCCAAATATCAAAAACCTCACAAACTTGGATGACATTTTGTGGCATCTCATCTCGTTGGGTGATTTGACCCGCCCGTTGGCATGAATCGCACGATTGACATATTTGGTGGGCATCCTTGAAGATAGTAGGCCAATAGAAACCAACCTCATAGACCTTTTGCCCCGTAACTTGGGGACCATAATGCCCACCCGTAGGTCCATGATGACATTGAATCAGAATGCGTGTGCACTCATCTCCGGAAACGCATCGGTGAATCATCCCATCGGGACATCACCTAAAAAGATAAGGGTCCTCCTAGAAATAGTACTTGAGGTCACAAAAGAATTTCTTCCTTATGTAATGTGACCAACCTTTCTCCAAGAATCTCCCAACAAGGTAGTTAGCAATATCCACTTACCATGGCTCGTCCACTTTGTCCACATTCATGAGATACTCGTCTGGAAAATCATCATGAAGGACTTCGAGATTTGAATTCTCGAGTCTAGACAAATGGTCGGCCGCAAGATTCTCAGAACCTTTCTTATCCTGGATCTCGATGTCGAATACTTGGAAAAGCAAGATCCATCTAAGCAGTCGAGGTTTGGCATCTGGTTTTGAGAATAGGTACTTTAAATCTGAATGGTCCGTAAAAACAATAGTCTTAGACATGACTAAATAGGTCCGGAACTTATCGAACGAAAAGACCACCGTAAGGAGCTCCTTTTCAGTGGTAGTGTAATTCAACTATGCTCCTTGCAAGGTCTTGCTTGCATAATAGATGGGCTGGAAATTTTTCTCGACCCTTTGGCCCAAAATAGAGCCAACAGCAAAATCGGATGCATCACACATAAGCTCGAACGAAAAGGACCAATTCGGAGCTATTATGATAGGTGCATTGATGAGTTTCTCCTTAAGAAGTTCGAATGCCTTATGGCACTCTTCAGAGAAGTTCCAAGGCATGTCCTTTTCGAGGAGTTTGTTCATCAGGTTAGTGATTTTGGAAAAATCCTTAATGAACCGCCGATAAAAATCGGCGTGCCCGAGAAAACTCCGAACACCCTTAACATCGGTGGGAGGTGGAAGGTTCTTAATAGCAGTTACCTTTGCGGGATCCACCTCAATACCGTTCTTAGAAATCTTGTGCCCGAGGACGATGCCCCCTTGTGCCATGAAATGGCACTTTTCCCAGTTGAGCACAAGATTTGATTTCTCACACCTTGCCAACATCCGTTCTAAATTTAGAAGGCATGAATCAAAAGTGTCACCGAAGACTGAAAAGTCATCCATGAACACCTCTATGCAATCTTCTATCATATCATGGAATATGGCCATCATGCACCGTCGAAAAGTGGCCGGAGAGTTACAAAGGCCAAAGGGCATGCGACGGTATGAGAATGTGCCATACGGGCACGTAAAAGTGGTTTACTCCGGGTCCTCGGGCGAGATAGGAATTTGGAAATAGCCCGAAAAACCATCAAGAAAAAAATAAAAGTTGTTTCCCGCTAACCTCTCTAGCATTTGATCCATGAAAGGTAACGGGAAGTGGTCTTTGCGTGTGGCGTCGTTCAACTTACGATAGTCAATACAAACACGCCACCCCATTGACAGTCCGAGTGGAAATTAACTCATTTTTATCATTGGTGGTAACAGTCATACCACCTTTCTTAGGTGCACAGTGTACTGGGCTAATCCACGGACTATTAGAAATCGGGTAAATCAGACCTGCATCGAGGAGCTTCACGATCTCTTTCTTCAAGACATCTTGCATGTGAGGGTTCAACCTCCTTTAACGTTGCACCACAGGTTTGGAGTTATCCTCCATTAGGATTTTGTGGGTGCAATAGGAGGGACTAATACCCTTGATGTCGTGAATTTTCCACGCAATGGCCGGTTTATGGGCCTTTAGCATGGTTACAAGCTCAGCTTTCTGACCTGTAGTAAAAGAAGAAGAAATAATTACCGGGAGCTGAGATTCCTCCTGCAAATAAGTGTATTCCAAATGATCTGGAAGTGGCTTCAATTCTAACTCGGGAGGTTCTTCAATTGAAGACTTGCTTCGGTAATCAGCCTCACAATCGAGTTCCTTAAACTCCTCCTCAATCGGCTCATAGCCATTTTCCATCAAGGCAGTTAAAATGTCCACCTCCTCAACCTGCAACTCTTCATCAAATTCAACCAATGAGCATTCTCCTGAACCCTGAAACTCTGGGAATTCCTGCAAAAACTCAGACTGAACATCCACAGTGTTAAGAAAATAACATGTATCATCAGTGTAGGCAAGGTATTTTAAAGCATGGTCGATTGAGAATGTTGCACTCAAGTCATCTATCCTAAGGGTCAACTTTTGGCCATAAACATCGATGATACACCTAGCAGTATTCAAAAATGGCTGACCCAAAATAAGTGGAATCCTTTCATCCACTTCCATATCCAACACCACAAAATCGGCCGAGAAAACCAACGACCCGGACTTAACTAGCATATTCTCTATAATTCCACGAGGAAATTTAATAGAGCGGTCAGCTATCTGAATAGCCATACGCATGGGTTTTAACTCCCCGGGGTCTAGCTGTAAATAAATAGAATAAGGCATTAAATTTATGCTAGCCCCCTAAATCCGCCAATGCCATCACACAGTCCAAATTACCAAGTAAACAAGGAATGGTGAAACTTGTGTGCAACTACCAGGAAGCTTGTGTGCAACTACCGCTGAGCATGCGGCATTCAACCTGACTGAAGAAACATTCTCCAGCTTCTTCCTGTTAGTTAGCAAATAATTAAGAAACCTTGCATACTTTGGCATACCTGCAATCACATCAATAAAAGGCATATTTATGTTAACTTTTTTAATCAAGTCCATGAACTTGGACATTTCTGCCTCAATCTTCTCCAATCTCTGCTTCATCGGGAATGGGAGCGGTGGTTGATACTCTTTAACTACCGGTTTCACAGCAACGGTTTTTGGTACCCTCACAACCTTCTCAATCACCTGTTCTGGCTCCTTTTCCCCCTCCAGTTCACTAACAACAACCGGTTCACTATCCTTAGCTAACGGCACTCGCAAATCATACTCATCGGACTTCGTTGGTGAATCATATACTAAACCACTTCGGGTGGTGATAGCATTAACGTGCCCATTTTTCGGGTTAGTATCTATTTTACTCAGTAACTCCCCCGGTTTCCTCTTGTTACTCTGATTAGCTAGTTGACCAATTTGTTTCTCCAGATTCTGAATAGCTACTTGTTAATTTTTAAACATTTGATCATTCTTCTCATTGTTTTGGGTAACAGTAGTAACAAGCTGATTTTGAGATATCACAAGCTTTTCGATCATAGCTTCAAGGTTGGACTTTTTCTCTTCGGCTTGAGGCTTCTGAAAATATTCGAGAGCTTGCTGTTGATAACCTCCACTTTATCCTGGCTGGAACCTCGAACCTTGATTCCCTTGAGGATTATAAGGATTGTTGAAATTCCTATTAAACTGAGCACGTCCCTGAAACTGATTGTTGTTCTGTTGACTAATAAAAGCGATCTCTTCTTTCTGATTCATAGTCAAACCCGCATCACAATCTTTTGCTAAATGTAATCCCCCACAATATTCACAACCAACCTTAACACCATGAATATCCTTATCTAACTTCTTTAAATGCCTACCAAATTTATCTAACTTAGCATTTATAGACCCATAATCATCATAAGCACCAGTGGTTTTGGTCCTCTTTACTGAAGCTGAACGGGGTAACTCATGATCTTGATGCCACTCATGGGTGTAGGCAACTTGCTTTTCAATAATCTCTAACGCTTCTTCTTCTGTATTATCCATCAAAGTACCTCCTGCTGCTTGATCAATACTCTGACGAGTTGGTATGTCACAACCTTTGTAGAAAATCTGGACCTTTTGTAAATCATTCAACCCATGTTGCGGACACGAGCGTAACATATTAGAATAGCGGTCTCAAGCATCAAATAATGTCTCACTGCTCTTTTGCCTGAATTGTGAAATTTCTGCTTGAAGTCTAGCAGCTCGAGACGCAGGGAAAAACTTTGATAAAAACTTATCCACCAACCCATCCCAAGAGGTAATCGCTCCCTCAGGTTACTTATCTAACCATCTCTTAGCTTCTCCCTTAAGAGTCCAGGGAAAAAGCCTTGTCTTGATCGAAGTATCATCAACCTTATTCAGCTTGAATAAGTTGCAAACATCATTGAAAACACGAAGATGCTCATTAGCATCCTCACTATCCTTGCCATGAAATTGGCAATCAGAAGAAATCAAACTCAAAAATGGACCTCTGATTTGGAAAGGCTGAGTGATGTTTGGTTGAGTAATTGAATTTCCTTGGCCAGCTATGGTGGCCTTCAACTTTTCTGCCATAGTCTGAGGATGAGGTGGTTGATCAGTAATCTCTTCAGTCTAGAAAACATCTAATTAAAAGTAAGTGTCTTCCCCTTCGTTGATTTCAGGTGGTGTATCGGGCACCACAGTCTCAGAACTACTACCCAAATGAATTATATTATCACTCAAAGAAACGGGTGAATCCACTGTAGACTGTTGCTCTTGACTTAACGCTCTAAATAACTCTCTTTTGGGTTCGTTAAATGGTTGAAGACTCGGAGAATCTGAAGAACGCGTATGTGGCATACACTATCTGCTATCTTGCAAAACACAAACGATAAAACAATTAAACGCACCGACTTAAGAAATAACTAAAATGTAAGAAAAATAATAATAACTACAATTAAAACTAAACTAAGAACAATTAGATAACAATCTTAATTTTCGACACAACTGTCCCCGGCAGCGGCGCCAAAAACTTGATGTGTAAAATCGCATCTATAATTTATATTGAGAAATACCGGTTAAAAGGATTACTACACACTAACGGGCAGTGTACCCAATCGTGCAATAGTATAAAGTTGGTAAATCCGAAATCGTTCCAAGGACAGTTTAAAGTGAGAATTAAGATTGCAACTAATGAAATAAACTAAGTTAATCTATTAAAATGGAAATTACGTGATAATGGTTTTGGTGGCTATTTAACGATTAGCCAAATCAAGATTTGATTTGAAAACAGAAAAGAACAATATTTTTGGTATTTTAAGATTTAAGCTTTAAAGCAACAAACAAATAAAAACAAGATATTTGTAATCAAATAGGAGAACGAATGTTCGTCTAGACCTTTTACACCTAGTATTGGATGCATTTAGATTAAGCCCCAGTTATTATCTAACATATGTGAATTATCTAGTCGGTTCACCTGGAATTTCCCAGCGCAAACACTACAATTAAGATTACAAGACACGGAATTCTCCGTAGCCTAAGACCTCCTATATGTGACCAAATATTTCAACTGAGATGAAGACTCGAATCACAATCACACCAACTCTCGTTGTGTGTAATTCACCCCTATTTCGTCTAGCCTTTTGAATCCAATTTACTCTCGTCTCCGAGTAAGCAAACAATCAATTAAGACAAACCAATTGTAAATTTATGTATTAAATTAATGAACTCTCGTCCTATCAAACAAATACACAACCAATTGAATCGAAAAGTCTAACTTCAATAAGAATCGTTCTTTAATTCAAACATCAAATCATCATAAATTAAAAGAATAACTGATAAGTAACATCCAATACATAGGTTTATAAGTCTAGACAAACATTAAATAACTTAGCCAATAACCATGGCAATAAAAGAAATCAAAATAACAAATAATAAAGAAAACATTGTTTGATAAATTAGAATCAACCTAACACGATGAATCTTGATGAGTGCTGAGATTGATCCTCGAAATTGGAATGATTGGAGCGTTAGAGTGACCTTGGAATTCCCCAAAAGTGACTGAAAATCGCCCCTAATGCTCTCAAATTCGACTGCCAAAAAGATAACCCCTAGAATAAAAAAACTGCACCATTTTTATAGGATTTAAAATCTGGCCGACTCGATTCACGCGGTGCGCGTTTAAATGTGCGGCGCGCAATCCTAAAGTAAAATAGCTGCTCAAAAATAAAGATTGACTGATGTGTTTCGAAGCATAAACGCGCAGTGCGCAAGTGTGTGTGCGGCGCGCAATTGGGATCTCATCAATTCCTTCTCGTTTCTTTACATAACTTGTCTTAATCACGACCCGATTAACCCCGACGACATAAAAAAAAACCGCTGTAAATTCGCCATAAGCTCCATAAATCAAACAAATAACACTTCTCGGCTCCCAAATCATAATCTTACAAATAATCACAAATAATAACCCAAACCGTATCCGAATGGACTAAAACTGACGGATATTGTCATGATAAATATATGAGAAATGTGCAATATCAAGGATCAACTTGTATTCCCTGTTTACTAACAAAATGTCCAAGGAATTGAACTTCTCTTAACCAGAAAGTAAACTTAGAGAACTCAGCGTACGGCTCTTCTTTCCTCAACAAATCAAGCACCAACTTCAAATGTTCTTCGTGCTCTTCATCACTCTTGGAATAAATAAGGATGTCGTCGATGAAAACGATAACGAATTTATCCAGATATGGTCTACACACACGGTACATGAGGTTGATGAACACAGCAGGTGCGTTTGTCAATCCGAACGGCATAACAAGAAAATCGTAAAGACCATAACGGGTGCAGAATGCGGTTTTCGGAACATCAGATTCTTTAACCCGCAGTTGATGATAACCGGAACGAAGATCGATCTTAGAATAAATAGACGAACCCTGAAGCTGATCGAACAGATCATCAATTCTAGGAAGAGGGTAACGGTTTTTAACTGTAAGCTTGTTCAAATCGCGATAATCAATACACAAACGAAACGAACCATCTTTCTTTTTAATAAATAGAACATGAGCTCCCCAAGGGGGTGAACTGGGACGAATGAAACCTTTGTCTAACAACTCACGAAGTTGACTCGACAATTCTTGAAGTTCGAAAGGCACAAGTCGATAAGGAACACGTGCTACAGGAGCAGCACCAGGAACAAGATCGATTTGAAATTCTACCACGCGTTGCGGTGGAAGGCCAGGTAAATCTTCGGGAAATACATCGGGAAAATCTCTAACAATAGGAACATTACCCATGTTCTTCTCTTCTTTATCAGAATCAACAACATGAGCTAGAATAGCATGACAGCCTTTGCGAAAGATATTTATGAACTTTCAAACAGCTAATAAGATTTAACTGTCTGCATTTTTTATCCCCAAAAACCATCAGCGGCTCTCTAACAACATTAGTAATACGAATAGCTTTCTCATAACACACGATTTCAGCACGATTCGCTGACAACCAATCCATACCAATAATAACGTCAAAACTGCCTAGGTCAATCGGTATTAAATCTACCTCAAAATCTTTACCAGAAAGATTAATGTTACATTTACGATACACGGTATTAGCAGTAAGCACTTTACTATTAGCTATCTCTACAACATAAGTTCTGTCTAGAGGAGTTAACGGAGTTTTGATTTTTGGACTAAATTTACTTGACACAAAACTTAAATCAGCCCCTGAATCAAATTGTACATAAACCGATAAGTCATTGACTGAGTACGTACCAGTAACAAGTTTTGAATCTTCCTCAGCATTCCTAGCATTAATGTTGAACGCCCTTCCACGTGCGTTCTCAGTAGTCTTCTTATTAGGGCAGGTATCACGAAAATGCCCCAGTTTACCACATTCATAACACACCTTCTGAGTATCCCCATTCTTCAGTTTCCCATTACCATTACCACCATTATTACCACCACTTGCAGCAGGAGGAGCAGTATCCGGCATGATCACCTTAAAATCTTTAGCAATGTGTCCCTGCTTGGAACACCTTTACAAGTAACCGTACAATAACCATCGTGAGCCTTATAACATCGCGGACAAACACGCTGATTACGGTTATTCAAACCTATCACACCCCCAGTTAGGGCCTGGGTGAATGTGACATTAATATCAAAAATACCAACATATTATATAAATGAGAACGACACTATATGATAAAAACAAACTTTATTGAGTACGCAGCGGAAAATAGAATGTTGTTACAAGAATTGAAATTACAAGAATGTAAATAAATGCATAAAAATAAATGTGACTCTTTCTTCAAATCCTAGAGTCTAAGTAGCATCACATAGATAAGAGAGCAAGCTGATCAACCTGAGACAAAACATGCTAAAGTGTCAACCAAAAAGGTTGAGTGAAGTTCATAGGTTTAACAAAATAGTTGACCGTTTGTTTAGACCACAAGATTTTTATTTATAAAGGTAGATCTAGCAGGGATCTAAAAGTAGTGCCAAGTTTGTGATATTTAGACTAAACAGTTTCAAAGTTTGCCCCATGAGAAGTTGTACTGTCCTTGTCGGTTTGAATCATTATTAAGTAATACAATGACTTGGTCAAATGTATCGGGGACGTTACTCCCGATAGGCCTACCCCCAATAACTAAGAATGCATTATGTAAAAGCAATTAAAAATATCACAGTGGGGACTTGCAGGACATAGCCAGGTATATCACAGTTTAATAGTTGGTACTTGTGTCTAAATTGTAAATATTAAAAGTAGCATGTGTCTCACCCCAATAAGTTAAATAAGTTGTGCACAATATAAAGTGGGGCTATGAAGTTCACCTTAGTAAGTAGGAGAAGAGTATGTTATTCCTCGGAATAGAAGAGTTGAATGAATGTGAGCAGAGAGTCAACCTAATGACATTTAAGAGTAGTTAAATGTTTGCCCACGTTTAAGTTTAAGTATGCAAGTGTTTAAGTGTAGTTCATTTTACGAAGTTCCCATTTTTAGTAAGTTTCTACTTTTAGTAAGTTTCCATGTTTAGTAAGTTTTCATGTTTAGTAAGTTAGTGTTGAACACTAGTGAGTTGTACTTAATAAATCCACCACTTATTAAGTGTGCAAGTGATCAAGTGTTGTTCACTTAGTGAGTGTATGATTACTATAGTCGGGTTTGATATTGTGCACCATACCCAAACATCTATGCCACTGCCGAGTCACTTGAATGATCAATTGTTACCGGTTGGCCTAGGATTTCTTGACCAAAATCTAAGTTTGGCATTCGAGATCCACAAGCGTCCCATAATGGTACCAAGGATCACCCTAGGCCTTAAGTAGCGTTGATGTTCAAGTAATCACACATTATCGTGTATGTTATAATCTTATAATATAAGTATTATAATATAAGTAGTACATTATAAGTGTTAGTAGTAGTATAAGTGTGTAAGTGTTAAGTAGTATAAGTATTATAGTATAACTAGTATTAAGTATGTGATTAGTAATATTAGGGTTTAGTAGTTAAGTAGTATTAGTAGTTACGGTTAAGTAGTAAGTAGTAATATTAATTAATTAGGTTTAATTAATTAAAGTAGTATTAATGATTAGGGTTTAGTAAATTAATGATTAGATTTAATGATTAAATGATTAGGTAATGATTATTATATAATTAGGGTTATATAATTAATGTTTAGGTTTAGGTAGTAAATTAGGATTTAATAAATTAGGGTTAGGTTAATTAGGGTTTAAGTATTTAATATGTATATATGTATGTATCGTGTATATGTATAATGTGTGTGTGTATATATATATATATATATATTATATATTATATATATGTGTGTCGATATATGTATATATTAAGTATATATATATATATATATGTATATATATGTGTGTGTGTGTGTGTGTATATATATATATATATATATATATATATATATATGTGTTGATATATGTATATATTAAGTATATATATATATATATATATATATATATATATATATATATATATATATATATATATATATATATATATATATATATATATATATATATATATATATATATATATATATGTGTGTGTATGTGTGTGTGTGTGTACATATATATATATATATATATATATATATATATATTCTACATATATGTATACATGTACTTATATATAGTATGTATATATTTTGTTACCATTTTAAACATTAACATAATCTTGGTTAATCATTAGGGTTTTTAAGATCTAGATTATTTTATATGTATATATATGTTAGATTTATTTTTTTTGCCACATAAACATGAATGATTAAGATCAAGAACACACATTTGAATTAAACGAATGAATTGAATAAATGATTAAAAGTTAAGATGTTGGATCATACCTTGATAATTTAAGATGAAGATTAACAAGAAAACAAGAAAACTTGAAGACGAAGATCCAAGCACTCGAAAACTCAAGAACACTTTGAAGATCACGAAGAACACGATGAAGATTACTTGAAGATCACTTGAAGATTAGAAGCAATCAATCAAATATCCTAGTGGTGGTGGTGTTTGGTTTCTTAGCAGAAAATCACAAGAGGGAGAGGATTTTTGAGAGAAGATTATAAGAATGTTTTGGTACAAGAAATGCATTAGCCTAGGTCTCTATTTATAGGTGAGGTTAGAAGGTTCTAGGTTTAGGGTTTAGTTTGGAGTACTTAGGGAAAAAGTTAGGGTTTAAGGAGGTGGTGATGGTGGCCGAATTCTAGAGGGGTAAGATGGTCATTTCACCCCTTTTTTTTGAAAAATTCGGCTAGAGCAATCAAGGGATGGGTTTGGAACTTTTTCATTTTAAACCTTGTACTTTAGATTAGTTTAAATGATTCCAAACTTGTTTAAGATTAATTAGTTACATACATTAAGTTTTAGTTTATTACATTTTGTTCATGGAAGTTAATAGACTTTTATTTTCATCTTTTATTAACTTGACAATTATTGCACAAAGTTAATTAGTATGTTTTATAACTCTTAATACTTATCAATTGTTGATTAAAGTTTAATCATTAAGTTTTAATTATATTGTTTGGGCATTTAATATTGGAAAAATATAGAATGGAAAAATGAGGGTCGTTATAGTACCTCCCCGTTATTAGAAACTTCGTCCCGAAGTTTTAGGTAGACTTCTCAGATGCATCAGCATTTGAGAAGAGATGGGGATATTTCCATATCATTTGGACTTTGCGTTCCCATGTATATTCGGGGCCTCTACGCGAATTTCAACGGACTTTAACGATAGGTTTGTTGCTCTTACGCGTTTGTTTGACCTCTCCTTCCATGATTTCTATAGGTTCTTCAACGAAGTGCATTTGCTCATCAATGCGGATATCATCCAAAGGAATAACAATTGTGTCATTAGCAAGACACCTTTTAAGATTCGAGACATGAAACACATCATGTACTTGGCTAAGTTCAGTTGGTAGTTCTAATCGGTACGCCACGGGACCGACTCTTTGAGTGATTGTGAAAGGTCCAACATATCGTGGACTGAGTTTACTTCGTTTATCGAAGCGGACGACACCTTTTCAAGGGGATACTTTCAACATGACCTTATCTCCAACTTGGAATTCTATATCCTTCCGATGCTTATCGGCATAGCTCTTTTGTCGGCTGCGGGCAATTTCTAATCGTTTCTTAATCTGAACGATCTTTTCGGTAGTTTCATGAATAATTTCAAGACCAGTTAAATGTCTGTCCTCGAGTTCATCCCAACACAAAGGGGATCTACATTTACGGCCGTATAAAGCTTCTAAAGGTGCAGCTTTAATGCTAGAGTGATAATTGTTGTTGTAGGAAAATTCAGCTAAAGGCAAGTGTCTATCCCAACCTTTGGCGAAATCGATTGCACAAGCACGTAGCATATCTTCCATGGTTTGAATGGTTCGTTCACTTTGACCATCAGTTTGCGGATGATAGGCTGTACTCATGTCGAGTTGAGTTCCAAGAGCAGATTGCAGAGTTTTTCAGAATCTAGAAATGAATCGACTGTCGCGATCAGAAATAATTGAGATAGGAACTCCATGACGTGAGACAATTTCTTTAATATAGAATTGTGATAATTTCTCCATCTTGTCGGTTTCCTTGATCGGTAAGAAATGTGCAGATTTAGTAAGACGATCAACTATGACCCAAATAGTATCGTTACCGTTTGAAGTCTTAGGCAACTTAGTAACGAAATCCATAGTGATACATTTCCACTTCCACTGTGGATATTGGGTTATGTCAACAGGCCAGAAGGCTTTTGATGTTCATCTTTGACTTTCAAACAAGTGAGGCTAACATAAGTAGCAATATCGTCTTTCATGTTAGGCCACCAGTAGAATTCCTTCACATCGTGTTACATCTTACTAGAACCGGGATGAATAGAGTACCTAGTCTTATGTGCTTCATCCAAGACTAGATCATAGAGATTACTGAAGCGAGGAACCCAAATTCTATTACCAAAGTATCGTATAACATTAGCTTTCACTTGGAGTTGGTTCTCGAACCCGATAGGTCCTTCACCTTCGATAAGTGTTGGATTAATAGTTCAAGTTGAGCTTCACAGATTCGTGATATAAGATTTGATTTGATTTTCAGGTTTAAAGCACGAACATGTCTAACATTGTCTTTTTGACTATGGGCATCGGCAACTACATTCGCCTTGCTAGGATGATATCGAAGTTCACAATCGTAGTCATTCAATAACTCAATCCAACGCCTTTGCCTCATGTTTAATTGCTTTTGGTCAAAGATATGCTGAAGACTTTTATGACCAGTATACACCGTGATTCTAACCCTATAGAGGTAATGTCTCCACATCTTTAGTGCAAATACCACGGCTCCTAATTCCAGGTCATGTGTGGTATAGTTCTTCTCATGTTTCTTCAACTGTCTAGATGCATAGGCAAAAACCTTTTCACGTTGCATTAAAACACAACCAAAGCCTTGCTTTGAGGCATCGCAGTAAACAACAAAATCGTCAGTACCTTCAGGCAAAGATAAAATCAGGGCTGTGGTCAATTTCTCCTTCAGAACCTTAAATGCAGATTCCTATTCTTCGGACCACTCAAACTTCTTCCCTTTGTGAGTTAACTTTGTAAGGGTTTAGCAAGGAGGGAAAAATCTTTTATGAATCTTCGATAATAACCGGCAAGTCCCAAAAATTGACGAATATGCTTCGCAGTCTTTGGAATCTCCTAGTTCTGAGTAGCGGTAATCTTAGCTGGATCGACATGTACTCCATTACTATCAATAACATGTCCGAGGAATTGTACGATTTTGAGCCAAAACTCGCACTTTAAAAACTTAGCATAGAGTTGTTCCTTTCGTAAGAGTTCAAGAATCATACGCAAATGATGTTCATGTTCTTTCTCACTTTTTAAGTAGATTAAGATGTCGTCAATGAAAACAATGACAAATTTGTCGAGATATGGTTTACAGACATGATTCATAAGATCCATGAACACGGCAGGAGCATTAGTTAAACCAAAAGGCATAACACAAAATTCATAGTTTCCATAACGAGTACGAAAAGCACTCTTAGGAATATCAGATTCCTTGACCCTAAGTTGGTGATAACCGGACCTCAGATCAATTTTTGAATAAACACTTGACCCTTGAAGTTGGTCAAATAGATCGTCAATACGCGGTAATGGATAGTGGTTCTTTATAGTAAGCTTGTTGAGTTCACGGTAATCAATACACATCCTCAACGTACCATCTTTCTTTTTAACAAATAGAATAGGAGCTCCCCATGGGGACGAGGTTGGACGAATGAAACCTTTATCCAATAGTTCTTGGAGTTGGTTGGAAAGTTCCTTCATTTTGGAAGGTGCTAAACGATATGGTGCTTTAGCAACAGGAGCAGTACCAGGAGATAAATCAATCTGAAATTCGACTTGTCGAGATGGTGGAAGACCAGGAAGATCTTCAGGAAATACCTCGGGATAATCTCTAACCACCGGCACGTCATCAATAAGCTTTTCCTTCGGTTAGACTATCTTAACATGGGCCAATATCGCGGGATAACCTTTCATAAGGTATTTACGGGTTTTGATGCAACAAATAATGTTGAGCTTGGAACCACTCTTGTCGCCTTGAATGACAAGAGTCTCTCCATTTCCCAATGGAATGTTAACGATCTTATCGAAACACAAGATTGAAACATGTAATGGACGTAACCAGTCCATTCCAACTACGACATCGAAACTTGCTAACTCGACCGACAAGAGGTCAATCTTAAATTCTTGGTCGGCTAGTTTTAGATTACAGTTTTTATAGATGTGATCAACTTTCATAACTTTTTCGTTTGCTACCTCTACTAGTCGTTTAGTTTCTAGGGGTTGTGGTCTCTCGGTGAATAAGGAACAAAATTCACTAGACACGTAACTCTTATCGGCACCGGTATCGAATAAAATGTTTGCGTGGAAATTATTGACAAGAAACGTACCCGTAATGACTTCATCTTCCTCACGGGCTTCCTCAGCCGTTATGACAAATGCACGGCTCTTCGCATTGGTGGTATTGGCTCCAGTGGCAGCGGTATCTTTCTTCTTTGGGCTGTGAGGACTAATATACCCCTTCTCTCCGCAGGTGTAACAAGTAGGAGGAGCTTTAGCAGGAACAATAGCTTTATCTTTCCGAGGAGTCTTACAAGTCTTAGCTACATGTCCCACTTTCTTACACAAAGAACAAGTAGTTGTGCACCGCCCTGGGTGGTGCCTTTCACAATGAGCACAATAGGGCTTAGTCCCTATATAACCGGTCCTAGTACCATCAGCAGGCTTCTTAGCAATATTCTATTTTAAACCCTGAGACGGCTTAAATTTCCTTTTATCATCACTACTCTTGGTATCAACTTGCTTACTAGCCAAAACTCTTCTTCTTTTGGCCAACATCAGATTTTAAGCCATGAGAATCACGGCATCAAGGGTAACTTTCTCAGCAGCGATAACATTTCCCTGAACATCCTCAGGGAGACCTTCAATGTACCTTTTGATCCTTCTCGGCTCAGTAGGAAACATCTCGGGACACAAGGTAGAAAGCTCAAGAAAACGATTAGTGTAGTTTTCAATGTCGGTACCCTTAACATTGAGTTCCCAGAACTCGGGTTCAAGCTTTTGGACTTGACTTCTAGGACAAAACTTATTAACCATCATGCTTTTAAGTTCATCCCATGGGGTTGCATTAGCATTATCGATTCCTACAGACTTAGCATGAGCGGTCCACCAAGTCATAGCATTGCCAGCTAATGAACTAGTGGCATATTTAACTCGATCATTGACCCCGCAGTTGCAGACACGGAAGATGAACTCTCTTTTTTCGAACCATCGGACTAGTTCAACGGCCTCTTCACTTCCCTTGAAAGCGGGAGTGTAACGACCCGACTTTTTCGACTTGCTTTTGTGCCTTGTATTTTACCGAAACTGCGTATTTGTGCATACTGTGTTTTTTTATACTCTGGAACCTTTAGATACATGGTTTACTTTAATTTATATGTTAAAACATGCCTTAGAGTATGTAGGATACTTAACTTGATCACCGGATGCTTTATGACCGTTAGTGTCGCTTAACGTTTCGATTGAACCGCGAACTGCGCGCACGTTTGACTTTTGTCGTAACCGGAATATTATGACTACGAAATATTAATTATTATTTTATAATAATAATTACTTGGGCTTTTGGATGCTTAATTTCATTTAATTATTTACTAGATCACACTAGTTAGTCTTGTTGGACTTTCTACCTTGTTGGGCTTAAGCCCACCCTACTCTAGCTAGTGGCCCAATTAATTAGCCCACTTATTAATTACTAGTGGCCCATTAATATATAAGACAATTACCCATTTAATTAGAGGGAACATGCTAGCAAAAATGTCAAGTATTATCCATAATGTTACATGGGATCCTAGCATAAGTACCTACTTTAGACAACCATTAACCAAAAAGCAACTTTGTGTCCCCCCTTCCCCCCTACAATACCTACGGCCTCAAGGCCATTCCCACACCCCAATTGTAGCGACCCGACAAAATCGTCATTGACGGCGCCGCTAACTTAGGTCCCGTTACGTGGTCGTAGTCCCTATATGAGACTCGTTTGACCAAAATTATGTCGCGTTCATTTGAAACGTACCATGCTTACAAGGTTTAGTTTACAAAACCGTTCGACGACAAGTTTAAGTTTACAAGAGTATAAAGTATAAATGAAATAACTTGCGACATAATTAGTTGAAAATCACGGTTTGCTATAAATAGCGAAAGTATCTAGACAAAAGTTTGAATCCAAAGGTGCTATCACTAGCGTATGTATGTATGTATGCTTGACTCCAAGCAAGTAATCAAAGTGTGCGGAAGCATGTATCAAGTAGCCAAGTATGAACCTGAGAAACATATAGAAAACTGTCAACGAAAAACGTTGGTGAAATCATAGGTGTTTGTAAACTTTGTTTTTGAACCACAAGATTTAGTATAAGATGATTATCAAAATCATTTGCATTCCAAAGTTGTTGTTTGTATCCCGGGCACCCAATTATCAAACTTAACTGTTTTGCACCTTTTGCGTAGTGTTAGAACATACACTAGACTCGAAAATATATTTCATCCGCTAACGGTAGCGAACCGTCCGAATGAGGCTCGTCAAGCCCATGTGATCACATAATATAAGTTCACGTTTACACCCTGCAAGTGTAACTAATGATAATTGAATTGAGGCATTTTGTTCAAACCCGTACGTGGAATGTTCGTTTTCGTACTTGTGTTTAAAGTGTAAAAGTATGATACGTATATGTTTCTCATCCCATAGTTTAAAGCATAAAAGTTGTTTGAAAGATGGGACTATGATCTCACCTCGAGTGCACGAGTATAAAAGTACTTCACAAAGTAAACGTGTGCATGATTGTTGCTTAGCCTTGACCTAAACAAGTAAGTTGTATCAATTAACCGGTTACGACACAAGGTCGGGCAAAATGTGTTCAATTAGTCCTATGGCTCGTTACGACTCGAATAGTATAGCATGTGAATCACGTTGTCAAGTTTCATGCAAGAATCAAGTATAAAAGAAGATTAGAACGATTGCATAAACATTTGGTTAAGTTTAACTAAAAGTCAAACTCGGTCAAGTCAAAGTCAACGAAAAAAGTCAACACGTTCGGGTCGGGTCCCGAACTATTTTTCTGAGGTTTTTATTCATATATAAGCATGTTAGAACAAGTTACATGTGAATCAGAGGTGCGTAGCATAGTAAACATTTTTCGAAATTTGACAAAGTAGGTCAGAACCCAAACACGGCTATTGCCGCGCCGCGTCCAGAGGTGTCGCGCCGCGACATTAGGCGTGGCCTGGTACCTGGTCAGTTTCAAAAGTTCAAGTCTTGATCCAAAATTCAATTTAGCACAAAACGCAAACCGTAAACACTTAGAATACGCATCTTATATCATTGGAAAGCTCTTTTGACAAGGAATACAATTAACTACCTTTCACAAGCAAAAACATCAATTACAATAACCGAAAACTCGTCAATTGATCAAGAAAGGTTTATTTTCAAAGTTTCAAGTTCGTAAAACGTATTTTATGATTCGGGAATCCAATTTACACATACGATATGCCGTTTCGAAGGTAATTAAGCATACAATGCATCTAAACACTTACTATCAACATTAACAAGCATTCAACGCATCAAAAGTTCATTTCAAAGTCTATCAAACCCTAACCAAAATTCACAAAAATCAATAATCATGTGTTTGAAGTTTTCTTAATCAACCTACGCATCAAAACGAAGCTAGTGATACTAGTAACACAATTAAAACATGAACTTTAACAATCAAACAACATTTAATCTTCCAAAATGCAAGATTAAGCAAACCCATTTCAAATGTTCAAACTAGTTACTTAAAACAACAAATCGAGCAAACAAAATATATATTCATGTTACACACGAGCCATAGACACTAACTAACACCATTTCAAGTATAAAAACACGAATTTAGAGAAAATCTAGAGTTTTAGAAATGTTACCCAAACTTGATGAAATTGGTACCAAAATGTAGAGGATGAAGAGAGGATCATGAATATGTAATTTGTTTTGATGTTTGCCTCTTGATCCGGATTTAGATGATGATTTTTGTGAGTTGGGTGTTTAAGTTCAAAAATGGAAGATGAAGAGAGAAAGAGGAGGAAGAGGTGAGAAGGTGGGTGGAGATGAATGGGTGGATGAGGTGGGTTGACTAGTTACCAAAATTTGGCCAAGTGCCAAGATTAGTCCCTCAAGTTTCAAAGCGGGTGCGGGAATTAACCAAATGAATATTTTAAAAACGCTCGAGTAAACGAGTGATGTTATAATTAAATGATGGAATTATTATGAACGTTAGTCAACGGAAACTACGAATTTAAATAACGAAAGGTATTATTTAAAAAAAGACGGTGTTAAAAATAAATTTAACGGAAAAAGGCGGGATGTTACATTACCTACACCTTAAAAGAAATTTCGTCCCGAAATTTAGTTGGAAGTAGTAGTCGTTGTTTCTTCCTCGAGATCTTGTGTTGCCAATTCTACGAATAAGTGAAGGTACTTCCTTGGGCATTTGATGCGAAGCGAGGTGTATATAAAATAGTTATTATTTTACTAGGAAATACTATTAAATATGATACAATTTTACACAAGATATTTATTTATTTATAGAATGGATATACTTAAACCTTGCTACAACACTTATAGGCAGTGTACCTAATCGTACAGTAGTGTAGTTTTTAGTAAGTCCGGTTCGTTCCACAGGGAAATCTTTAAACAAAGCTCAACGCTATATTAGTTTACTTTTATAAAAATACAAATATATATATAAGTAATATTATTATTATAAAGGGGGGTTTTTACCGTTTAATGACCGGTTTGTCGATTTTAAAACTTTTAGTCGCAGTTAAAACCTAATGTAAAATATAAAATAAATACAAGACTTTAAATTAAAGCGTAAAGTAAATAACGATAATGAAATTGTGAATAATAAAAATGCGATAA
Source organism: Rutidosis leptorrhynchoides (assembly GCF_046630445.1). Classification (NCBI taxonomy): domain Eukaryota; kingdom Viridiplantae; phylum Streptophyta; class Magnoliopsida; order Asterales; family Asteraceae; genus Rutidosis; species Rutidosis leptorrhynchoides. Next base: position 345,401,056 of record NC_092339.1, on the reverse strand, counting down.
AATTAAATTGCGATAATTAAAAGTACGATAATTAAAAGTGCAATTAAATATAAAATAAAGGAAATTAAATATGAAATAAAAGAATTATGCTTATTTAAACTTCCGTAATCATGATGTTTGACGTGTTGATTTTAGTTTTATGCCCATGGGTTAATTGTCCTTTGTCCTGGATTATTCAATATGTCCGTCTGGTTTTTGTCCATAACAGTCCATCAGTCATAAATATAAATTGCAAGTGTCCTTGTCAAATTATTATTATACCCGAAGTTAAATATTCCAACTAATTGGGGATTCGAATTGTAACAAGGTTTTAATACTTTGTTTAATGAATACACCAGGTTATCGACTGCGTGTAAACCAATGTTTTACTACTTTGTTAACAATTACACCAATTACCCTTGAATGTAATTTCACCCCTGTTTTAATTATTCTAGTGGCTATTAATCCATTCCCGTGTCCGGTTAAATGAACGATTATTCGTACATATAAATACCCCGCCCATCGTGTCCGATCGAGTGTATATGGTAATTTATAGGGACGCCCAATTGTAAATCTTTATATTAACATTAACAAACTTTCATTTAGTTAAACAAATATAAAGCCCATTAATAGCCCATAGTCTGATTTCCACAAGTGTCGTTCTTTTATCCAAACCCTAATTATGGTACAAAGCCCAATTACCCAATTTTAGTAATTAGCCCAACTTCATGATTACTTCGTTTTAAATAAGCATAATAATAACTTAGCTACGAGACATTAATATAAAAAGGTTGAACATAACTTACAATGATTAAAAATAGCGTAGCGTTACACGGACAGAATTTCGACTTACACCCTTACAACATTCGCTAACATACCCTTATTATTAGAATTATAATTAAAATTAAAATTAAAATATAAATTATATATATATTACGTATATATTGAGAGAGAGATTGAAAAATAAAATATGAAATTTGATCAGAATTCGGTTGGCTTTATAGCCAGAAGTGAAATTTGGGGCTCCGCGACTCGCGGCAAAATGGCCTTAAAACTCCGCGAGTCGCGGAGAGGTATTTACAGCTCACACCCTTGGAGTTTCTGGCTGCCGACGGTTTTTAATATATATATATAATATATATATAATTAATATAATTAATTATATATTATATTATATTTATATACATAGTTAACTTGTAATTTTTAGTCCGTTGCGTCGAGCGTTAAGAGTTGACTCTGGTCCCGGTTCCGGATTTTCGAACGTCCTTGCGTACAATTTAATATCTTGTACTTTGCGTTTTGAATCTTGTACTCTTGTGATTTCGAGACGTTTCTTATCAATAATTGGAACCTTTTTGATTGTCTTTTGTACTTTTGAGCTTTTTGGTCGTTTGCGTCTTCAATTCGTCGAATCTGTCTTTTGTCTTCACCTTTTATTATTTAAACGAATATCACTTGTAAATAGAACAATTGCAACTAAAAGCTTGTCCTTCTTGAGGAATAATGCTATGAAATATATGTTCGTTTTTAGCATTATCAAATATTCCCACACTTGAGCGTTGCTTGTCCTCAAGCAATATTGTCTTGAAATACTAGAATCACTTCTTTATTCTTCACACTTTGTACATCAGTGATTTCTATACGGCGGTATAAACAATGGTAGTAACGATATGGTTTACAGTCCCACATGACTATAAAAATTTAGATCCATTAAAGAAATTGGATCTTTATGAAAACATTTGATCTTTTGAAAATTAAATCTAGTTTTTACCCTAGATAAGTTTTCCGGGATAACCCTTTACCGGTGTTTGCAAAATATTTTTGTGGGTTTTGTGGGTTTCAGATTTGAAAATTTTAGCTCAAAACTTGCGGTTTTGTGTCACCCACTTGCTAACCTTGTATTTGGAAAGCAACACGTCCAGTTTACTTGTTCCGTATATTACCTTTCGGCAAACTACCGTCCGGTTGAAAGGAAAGCGTTGAACAAGCAACTGTTAAGGCAATGTCCCGTGACATGCTTTTGATTATGGTCTATAACGTGTCGGACGCAATTACTATCCTTGGTAGGAGCAATAGTAAAGCTCACCCTTATAATTTGTCGGTTTGGCACAAAGTCCTGTCTTTGACCATGCTATGCAACCACCGTTCTTACGGTTGACACCCGATTTAGTTCAGGTGACCTAATGAATTCCAGGTGAATTCCTAGGATTTTACGTTCAATGGTAATGAACGCATTGAAAATAGGGTTTTCAGAAAACAAATCGGTTTGTAATTTTGATCAAAATATTTTCTCGTTTAAGCTCGAGTTTAGATATCATCGAATTCCATGAGTTTGAATTCTTAATCTTTAAGGTCAATCTCAAGGATTGAGTAATATCAGGCTTAAAAGCTGATTTTTGATCTTTAAGGAGATTATCCTTTCTGGGGATCTGATTCATTAGTCTTATCAAGCTAATTTGCACGGTGCCCCCCATTGTACAAGATAAATCCTTCTCATGGTTAGGATAAATCTGACCACTTGGCGACCCTGTTTGATGCTGAGGTCCGTGGATTTCCTGCTGATTTTAGTGATGACTTTTCTAGATTTTTCGTCAACCTACAGCTGGTCTGGACGACAACTTCATGACCTAAATCAAGAAGCGCGTTTCTTTTTCGGAAGACTTTACTTCCTTTTAATGATGGAATTGATTCATCGTGTAGATTCATCTCTTCTTTTCTTTCATTGGGTAAAACAGTTTAGTTTAGTCCAAAGCAAAAGTATTTTCAGTTATTTGTTACAAATATATGTGACATATGTTTAAAATAACTTGGTAAATTTTCCCACACTTGGCTTTTTATTTTTCTTTTTATCGTCCTCTATTCCATTTTAAATGAATTTTAACATTTTAGTTTGTTTCTCAATTTATGTCCTTTCCGAGGTAACAATAATTTCGGTGTTAAAACCTAGTTTTATCGTTCATAAATATGTATAAACATGATTTGAATTCATTTAATTGAAAAATTTTACTAGAATTGGGTAGTCAGTATATAAGACTAGGGCTGTTCTTTTTTATCAGAGAGCACTAGATTCTAATACAACTACTGCTTTACTAGTATTTTTAATGGTAACCAAGTGTATAAAGTAAAAAATTTTAAAATCCGAAAGAATTTAATCTCTTCCCACACTTAAGATCTTGCAATGCCCTCATTTGCAAGAAATCAGTAACAATTTAAATTATTGAGGGTGATTTGTGTGAAAATGATTAAATTTTTACCAAAATTTCCAAATATATTGGCGTTTGTTTGCTGAATGATAAATGGTGCACATCATTTGTTCATCCCGTCTTGTTGTTATTTCACAAATATTTTGCATCTTGTCGTCAAAATTAGTTGCTTTTGCTGAACTTAATGCCAGTCTTTGAAAATGCGTTGTTTTACCCTGTTGTGTACATAAGATAAACTGCAAACATATATACATATTTTTGAAGTTTGGTTTATTACCCCACATTCAAAAATTATCAAAATCTAAGAATAAAAGTTAGAAATTATAAAAATGATTACAATATTAACAAAAATATTAAATGTATCAATAATTACAAATTACAAAATAATAAAAAATAATAAGTAAACTAAGGATGATATTGGTACCAATAGGGGTTCCACGCATAACCATAAGTGCTATAGAATGCTTCGGCAGGGTCATACGTAGGATATGGTGGCTGCATCTCTATCGACCAAGGAGGGAAGACGGGTTTCGGTGTAGGAATATAGTTTCTACCTATATGTTGGCAATGCGCTATGATCTGGTTCTGATGAACTTGCCAATCTTCAAATGCTCTCTGTCTAGCATTTTCGTATTCCTGAGAAGCTATAAACCTATGCATTTCTTGCATCTCATTCCCCCCTCCTACATTACCTTGTTCCTGGTTTCTCTCTACCTGTGGATGTCTACCATTGTATCGTACTGCGGCGTTATTTCGCCGCTTCAAAACTTTTGCACCATGGTATACATTTAAACCTATAGTGTCGCGAGGTTCCGGCTCTTCTACTAATAATCCCCCCCGACTTATATCCACACCGAGATATTCACCAATCAAAGTAATAAAAATACCACCTCCTATTATGCTATGTGTGCGCATCCCCCGAACCATAGCTGATAAATAATAACCCACACAATATGGTATACTTACAGCGCTGTGTGGGTCTCGAATACACATATGGTAAAACAAATCTTGTTCATTTACCTTTTCTTTGTTTTTACCCCTTTGTGTAATCGAATTAGCTAAAAACCTATGTATTACTCTTAATTCGGCTCTATCTATATCCAAATAAGAGTAGTTTCCCCCTTTGAAACGGTGATGGCTTGTCATTTGACTCCACACACCGTGTGTATCAAAATTTTCATCTATTTTCCTACCGTTTAGTATCAATCCTCTACAATCGGCAGACGCTAATTCCTCAGGCGTATATATACGTAAAGCCTGAGCCATGTCCAGTAAAGACATGTGGCGCATCGAACCGCCTAACAAAAATCTAATAAAAGAACGATCGGTTAAACTAGCTACCCGATCATTCAACTCTATACTACATAACAACTCTTCACACCATACTTTATATACAGGTCTGCGTATGGTGAATAAACATATCCAGTCATTAAAAGAAGAATTACCATACCTCTGTACCAGTAATTCCCTAATTGGCCCGGCCAATTCTACAGCTTCCAAGGGTCCCCATTCTATGACCCTCGGTACCTCAACAACCTTGGAATGAAGAGTATGCAAACCCCGTTGATATTTTGGATAATCTATCCAAAGTCTGTCAAATCGCAGGTTCGGGTGCAACTGTTCCAAGTGCATATCTGAAAAGGTCATGACTGGATGAGGTACATCCTGCTTGTAGTAGTTATCTACCTCCTGTTGTTCCAAGTTCTCAGCAGGAGCATGGCGGGCTTGGGATGAAGATTCACCCCTTTCATTCTGCAAAACACATCAAACACAAATTTTGTGCATCCAAATATGCATTAGTGTCAGCAAAATCATCAATCAAAATAATTACAATGACATTATCAATTTATATCAAACTTAAGCTCATTTTCACATTTTTATCAAATCTACACTTTTTCAAATAATCATATATGAAAATTTTCGCCAAGTTCATAAGCATTCAACTCAAATAACATGTCAAAATAATCATTACTAGCAAATAAACAAGTCTCAAATGGCATTATCTTTCAAAAATCAAGTTCATGAATTTTGGACTTGAAAAAGTCCACTTTAATTCTCAAAATCATGTTTAGGCTCAAAGTTTGGATCATTTAACTACCTAGACATGTTACACTACTCAATTTAGCAACAATTCATGACAAAAATCGGCCATAACCTGTTTATATCAAAAAGCCCCAAATTGCTCAAGAACACAAACCCTAGATTATTCAAAATTTGAAGTTTAAGGCTTCTAATCATGTTAAACAGCATCAATCTAGGTTATACAAGCATAATACATAAACAATTTAAGTCTAATTACACTAAAAAGCATCAAAATCAAATTGGGGAAAAATAGCTCAAGAACACTAAAATTCGAATTAAATGGTGTTTAGGTGTAGAAATTTACCGTTTTTCTTGAGTAGTTCTTAGATATCATCCTTCTCAACATGATTTTAGCTAAAAATTTGGTGATTAACGGTTAAAAATTGAGATTTTTGGGGGTGATTTTCGTGGGTTTTCGGGGTTTTTTTTTCGCTGTTAAAATTGCAGTGTTTTTGTGTGGGAGTGAACTGATCGTTCAGCTCCTTATATTTTTTTTCTGATTTTCGGTCCCTCCGCGAGTCGCGGAGGTTTGCACTGCAAACTCCGCGAGTCGCGGAGTTTACCCTTTTTTTTTTTTTTTTTTTTTTTTTTATAATTTTTAACTTATAAAACAATTAAGAAATTAATTTTAAAATTTTGTTTCCCTTGTTATTTAGGACGAGGTCGTTTCGGATCGATGTCCTAGTCCGTCCTTCGACAAAATTTTAAAATTTGTCTTTTTGTAGCGATTGTTTTTAAAAGCTAAGATTTTTGGGTTTTTTCAATGTTTTTGGCATACTTTAAATCAATAAGATTAAAAATAATGATAATAAAAGTTCTCGTCCCTCCCTCGGGTAAAGCAATTTCGGTTCAAAGACCTAGTCTTCAACTTACGACGAATTTTAAAAATCGTATTCTTAACTTAATGAGATAAAGTAAATTTTCGTTTTTAAATTCACACAACTTAAATATAAAATTCAGAATTAATATTAAAAATTCACACCAAACTCAAAATTTAAAATGCATAAAATTAAAAATTAATATTTTAAAAATTCACACCAAACTTAATTTAAAAATTTATAAATTCATACCAAACTTATATAAATTTTTCAAATATTTACAATTTTAAATATATTGTTTTTACAAAGTTTACAATATTAATTTAAGATTTAAATATTAATTTTAAAAACATGGTAAAAAATAAATTAAAAATCTTTTTGTCTTTTTATCCCACTTTAATCAATCAAATATTATCAAAAATATGCGCCCCTCTTTTCGGTAAAGTAATTTCGGTTCCAAGACCTAATTTAACTCATGACGAATTTTTGAAATATTTTGGGTTGATTGATTAAAGATATTTATACCTTAAGAATAAACGTTAAATTTCGCAGTGATGTAATAAATTTTTGAAGGACATCAATAATTTCGGTCGCCAAACCTAATTTTATTTAATACCAATTTAATACTTTTTAGCGAACAAATTAGCGTTTATTATCAAAAGGTTAAAAATAAAAATAAAAATAAAAACTGTACAGACATACCTGTGAAATAGATTTCTTAGTTATATGATCTATTATATTCATAAGATAGTCGGTTTAATTGGTTTTCCATGGCTGCATAGGCGTAACCTCGAGCATTCATTGTCTTTTCTTCTAAACATATGAACGGTCCGTCTCTGCATAAAGTAACAAATTCGGTATTTGAATAGGTTTGATTATTTGAACATTTACCTCCATGTGACCATTTTCCGCATTTGTGACATCGTTCTAGGTGTCGTGCTCTTCTTTTCGCTGCGGATTTTGATTTTCCTTTACCAAATTGTAACTTATTATCTTCGCATCTGGATCCTTTTCTAACTCCGTCCATTCTTTCTCTGATTACTGATACTAATTCACTCGGTAGTATGTCATTATTACGTTTAGTGATCAAAGCGTGTAGCATTAGACCATGGTTTAGTTCACAGGCAGTCTTCATTTCGTAAAAACCTAAAAAAAATAAAAATTCAGAATGGGGGGAGAAGACTAGTTCTTTAGGGTCTGCTAGGGAAAGACCATACGTGTTCCATTTTCGAGAACTACACGAAAACAGACAATCTAACTCTAACAGAAATATATATTATCCTTTAAAGACTTGATTCTCCCCACACTTAGTTAGCTGTGGTGTCGAAATTGTGATTAACTTCGTTGTCGACTTCCATCGGACCATGTATGTAATGTTTAACTCTGTGATCATTAACTTTAAATTCAATCCCATTTGAATTTATTAATTCTATCGTTCCGTATGGAAAAACTCTTTTGACTATGAATGGTCCAGACCATCTTGATTTCAATTTTCCAGGAAATAGCTTGAATCGTGAATTGAAAAGAAGAACTCTGTCTCCTTCTTTGAATTCTTTTGAACTTCTGATTCTTTTATCATGCCATTTCTTCGTTCTTTCTTTATAGATTAACGAATTTTCGTATGCTTCATGTCTTAATTCTTCTAATTCGTTTAGTTGACTTAATCGTAGACGTCCGGCTTCATGTAAATCAAGATTACATGTCTTCAAAGCCCAAAATGCTTTGTGTTCAATTTCTACTGGAAGATGACATGCTTTTCCATAAACAAGTCTAAAAGGTGTGGTTCCAATTGGAGTTTTGTATGCTGTTCTAAAAGCCCAGAGTGCATCCTCCAATTTAATGGACCATTCCTTCGGATTTGATCCTAAGGTTTTCTCTAGAATACGTTTTAAAGCTCGGTTGGTATTTTCAACTTGTCCACTTGTTTGTGGATGATATGCGGTGGAGATTTTATGAGTTACTCCATATCGTTTAAGAACTTTCTCAAGTTGATTATTACAGAAATGAGTACCCCGATCACTTATTAAAGCTTTCGGTGTTCCAAACCTTGCAAAAAGACGTTTTAAAAAGTTGACTACAACTCGTGCATCGTTAGTTGGGAGAGCTTGTGCTTCCGCCCATTTAGATACATAATCAATGGCTACGAGTATATATAGATTATTATGAGATTTTGGAAATGGACCCATAAAGTCAATACCCCAAATGTCAAATACTTCACATACTTGGATGACATTTTGTGGCATTTCATCACGTTGACTTATTTTTCCGGCCCTTTGACATGCATCACAGGATTTGCAAAGAAGGTGTGCGTCTTTGTAAATTGTAGGCCAATAGAATCCAGCTTCATAAACTTTTCTTGCTGTTAGTTGAGGCCCATAATGCCCTCCTGTTGGTCCTGTGTGACAATGGTTTAAAATTTTACTAGCTTCATCTCCAAATACACATCGGCGTATTATTCCATCGGGACAACTTTTAAACAGATGTGGATCTTCCCAGAAATAGTGTTTTATATCACTGAAGAATTTCTTTCGTCTTTGGTACGATAATCCTTTTTCAAGGAATCCACAAACTAAGTAGTTTGCATAGTCTGCAAACCATGGGATTTCTTTATAATCTATCTTCAATAGATATTCATCAGGAAAGTTGTCTTGTATGGCCGATTCATTCAGAACTTCTAATTCTGGATTTTCAAGACGAGAAAGATGATCAGCGGCGAGATTTTCTGCTCCCTTTTTATCTCGGATTTCAATATCAAACTCTTGTAAGAGTAAGATCCAACGGATTAATCTTGGTTTAGCATCTTGTTTTGAAAATAGGTATCTAAGAGCAGAATGGTCGGTATAGACCACCGTTTTTGCTAGAACGAGATATGATCGAAATTTGTCAAAAGCAAAGACAATAGCAAGGAGTTCTTTTTCAGTAGTTGTATAGTTCGTTTGTGCTCCTTGTAATGTCTTACTAGCATAATATATAGGTTGAAATCGTTTTTCAATCCTTTGTCCTAAAACGGCTCCCATTGCAAAATCACTTGCATCGCACATTAGTTCAAATGGTAGACTCCAATTTGGTGTTATCATGATCGGCGCATTAGTGAGTTTTTCTTTAAGAATATTAAAAGATTTGATACATTCATCTGAAAAGATGAATGGCGCATCCTTTTCTAGGAGTTTATTCATAGGAGTGGCAATTTTAGAAAAATCTTTTATGAAACGTCGGTAAAAACCGGCATGCCCTAGAAAACTCCTAACTCCTCTAACATTGGTGGGATGTGGAAGTTTAGCAATTACATCTACTTTAGCTCTATCCACTTCGATTCCTTCTTTTGAAATTTTATGTCCAAGAACGATGCCTTCTTTAACCATGAAATGGCATTTCTCCCAATTAAGTACTAGATTTGATTTTTCGCATCTAATTAGCATTCGTTCCAGATTAACTAGACATGATTTAAATGTATCACCGAAGACTGAAAAGTCATCCATGAATACTTCCATGCATTCTTCTATCATGTCGTGAAAAATCGCCATCATACACCTTTGAAAGGTTGCAGGGGCGTTACAAAGTCCAAATGGCATGCGTTTGTAAGCAAAAGTACCATAAGGGCACGTGAATGTGGTTTTCTCTTGATCTTCGGGTGCTATTGGAATTTGAAAATATCCGGAAAATCCATCTAGGAAACAATAGTAACTATTTCCGGCTAATCTTTCCAACATTTGATCTATGAAAGGTAAGGGAAAGTGATCTTTTCTGGTGGCGTCATTTAATTTTCTATAATCAATACATACACGCCATCCTGTTACAGTCCTAGTAGGAATAAGCTCATTTTTCTCATTTGTGATGACAGTCATGCCACCCTTCTTAGGCACGCATTGAACTGGGCTTACCCATGGACTATCAGAAATTGGATATATCAAACCTGCATCTAGCAGTTTAATAATCTCTTTCTTAACTACATCTTGCATATTAGGATTTAGTCTTCGTTGGCGTTGCACATACGTTTTATGACCTTCTTCCATAAGGATTTTATGTGTGCAATACGAAGGACTTATTCCTTTAATATCATGAATCTTCCATGCAATGGCTGGTTTATGAGCTTTCAACACAGAAATGAGTTGTGATTTCTCATTTTCAGTAAGAGAAGACGATATTATTACAGGTAATTCAGATTCACCATGTAAATAAGCGTATTCCAAATGGTTTGGAAGTGGCTTTAACTCTAATTTCGGAGGTTCTTCTATCGATGATTTATATCGATATCTGTCTTCTTCTTTTAGCATTTGAATTTCTTCTGTTGTTGGTTCATATCCATTAGCTATAAGTGTAGCTAACATTTCAGCTTCATCAATTGGTTCATTTCCTTCTCCTAAAGAACATTCTCCTGTTCCTTGTAATTCTGGAAATTCTTTTAATAATTCTGCATGTGCATCTATAGTTTGAATATAATAACATGTATCATCTGCAGATTGTGGTTGTTGCATTGCTCTATCAACTGAAAAGGTAACACTCTCATCCTCTATACTTAGGGTCAGTTTCTTACCGAACACGTCTATCATTGCTTTAGCCGTGTTTAAGAATGGTCTTCCTAATATGAGAGGAACTTGAGAATCTTCTTCCATGTCCAAAACAACAAAATCTACTGGAAATACTAAAGTACCAACTTTAACTAGCATGTTCTCCATTATCCCTCTAGGATATTTTATTGATCTATCGGCTAGTTGTATGCGTATTCTTGTTGGTTTCAATTCTCCAAGGTCTAGTTTAGCGTATAGTGAATACGGCATTAGATTTATACTAGCACCTAAGTCTGCCAATGCTTCTATTGAACTAAGACTACCCAGAAAACATGGAATTGTGAAACTTCCTGGATCAGATAGTTTTTCTGGTATCTTATTCAACAGCACTGCTGAACAATTAGCATTCATAGTAACAGCCGAGAGTTCTTCCATTTTCTTTCTATTCGTGATTAGATCTTTCAGGAATTTAGCATATCTAGGCATTCCTGAAATCACATCAATGAAAGGAAGATTTACATTTATCTGTTTAAACATATCCAAGAATTTGGATTGCTCGGCTTCAAGTTTTTCCTTCTTCATTTTACTCGGGTAAGGAAGTGGTGGTTGGTATGGTTTAACATAAGGTTTATCCTTAACTGTGTTATCTTCATTAACCTTTTCAACTACCGGTTCTTTTTCCTTATCTTGATCAGGTTGTGGTTCTTGTGGAGTAGGAATAGTTTCATCAGAAGTTACAGGTATTTCAGGTGGTTTAAGTGTTGTACCACTTCTTGTGGTAATAGCTTTAGCTGTTTCATTCCGGGGGTTAGCATTTGTATCGCTTGGTAAACTTCCCGGTTTTCTTTCACCTATTAACCTTGCTAGGTTACTTACTTCTTGTTCCAGATTTTGAATAGAAGCTTGTTGATTTCTAAATGCTTGAGCATTTTGTTCATTGGTTTGTTTTTGAGATGTGAAAAACTGCGTTTGAGTTTCAACTAGCTTCGTCATCATATCTTCTAAATTCGGCTTTTTATCATCGGTTTGTTGTGGTGGTTTGTTTTGAAAATTAGGTCTTTGCTGATTATAAGTATTATTGGATACTTGTTGATTGCTAGGACCTTGTTGGTTGTTGTATGGAATATTTCGGTTATAATTCTGGTTTTGATTGTAAATCGGTCTTGGCGGTTGATAATTATTCTGATAATTATTTCCAGGCCTTTGGTTTATGTATGAAATATTCTCTCTTTGTTCCATTGTTAATTCAATACTGAGACAATCTTTTGTCAAATGTGGTCCTCCACACTGCTCACAACTAATTCGTATAGCATGAATATCCTTAGTCATCTTTTCCATTCGTCTCTCGAAAGCATCTATCTTTGCCGAAATGGAATCTAAGTCATGGCTAGAATCGGCTCTAGCTGCTTTAGATGATCTAATGATATCTTTTTCTTGGTGCCACTCATGTGAGTGGGAAGCAGTATTATCAATAATTTTGTAAGCATCAGTTTCGGTTTTCTTCATAATAGAACCACCAGCTGCTATATCTATGTCTTTTCTTGTAGTGATGTCGCATCCTCGGTAAAATATTTGTACTATTTGACAGGTGTCTAAACCATGTTGCGGACATCCTCTTAACAATTTTCCATATCTTGTCCACGCCTCATATAGAGTTTCATTTGGCTTCTGTGTGAACGTAACAATTTCTGCTTGAAGTCTTACGGCTTTAGATGCAGGAAAAAATTGTTTAAGAAATTTGTCAATTAAAACGTCCCATGTATCGATCGCCCCTTCAGGTAACGATTCCAACCAATCTTTGGCTTCTCCCTTTAAAGTCCAGGGAAATAACATGAGATATATCTGTTCATCCTCCACTTCTCGGATTTTAAATAGTGTGCAGATCCTATTAAAGGTACGTAGATGTTCATTTGGATCTTCCTTCGGCGCACCACTAAATTGGCATTGATTAGTCACCATGTGTAGAATTTGTCCTTTGATTTCATAATCTGGCGCATTAATGTCTGGATGAGTAATTGCGTGACCTTGGCCAGTGCGTTTAGCTCTCATTCGGTCTTCCATACTTAAAGGTTCCAGATTTTCCATAATTGAATTTGTTGACTCGGTATCACTAGATGATTCTGATTTAATAGTTCGTTCCTCAACAATCTCTGTTTGAATGATTGGTGGTTCCGGAGGAAAGTTTAATGGTTCAGGATCTACGAACCGTTCCTGAATATTTTCTGGATTCTCAATTGTGAGGTTGGTTTCAAAAACTGGATTATCGGAAATTTGAACTGAAATACTTGGTCGACTGGATGACGATTCTAAAGAAAAATCAACGGCGGTTATATTTGTTAAACGATGTCTTGATCGAGTTACAGGTGGTGAACGTACAAAAGGTGATGAACGTCTTGCTCGGTGCATTCACAGAATATCCTATTAGTTTTTAAGAGGAAAGAAAAATTATAATAAGTTATCCAATCAATAGACTTTTCTGATTTTGCCCACGTTTCGAATAGCCAAAAGATGCAGCAGAGGGGCAGGATTCGTTTGGTCTCAATATAATTGAGGACTGTTTGGCTCCAATAACCCGGTCCACGTACAAATCCAACTATTACTACGAACCAGAAAATTTTGATGTCTATTAATTTAACCACTCAAAATAAATTTTCGTAATTTTAAGAAATTTAGATAAGAAGTATAATAAAATTCTAAGTCCTAAAAACTAGAATGGCGAGAAATAAGAGAGAAAAAGATTGCGCGTCGAAAAAGAAAAAATGGTTGAAAAATAAAAGGTGACGGAAAAATAAAAGAAACTTATAAAAACTTAAAAATACTTAACTAATTTAACCTTATTACTACAACTAACTTAAAATTATAATCGCAAATTGAAATTACTAATTGGAATGATAATTGATACATAGTAAAAGGTCTAAAAATATTAAAGCTTACAGGAAAAACTAAATCTCAAATGAAAATAACTTAAAAAGAAACTAAAATTTAAAAAGGCGTCGCAAAATTCTAAAGCACCTAAATCTTAGTCTAAAGAAAAAGCACTTAAGGAATTCTACGGCAAAGCCTAAAAATCTAGGAGTAAAAATAACTATAGCAAAAACTTAAGTTTAAAATTAAATATGAGCTAAAAAATACAAATATTACGCTACAACGATTAAAAAGGTACAAAATAACAAAATATATAAAAAGTTGTAAAAAGTACAATTTTTATAAAAATATTATTTTTATATTATTTATTTAATAAAACTACTAATTTTACAATTTAATAAAACTAATTAAACTAAAATATATAAATAAATAAAAAGTAAAATAAAACTAATAATAATAATAATAATATTTAGGTTTTAATAATAATAATAATTAAAAATACCCGTAATCAATGCTTGATTAGGGTTTTTGTCCGTGTGTCAGAGGGCCTCCGCGAGTCGCGGCAAATAAAGAATAAAACCCCGCGAGTCGCGGGGTTCAGGAATTCAGTTGACAGTTTTATCTTTTTACGCGTTTTTCTTTTTATTTTTTTTTTATTATTTTCTGTTTTCTGTTTTTTAATTAAATAAAAGATATTAAAATTAAAACTTATATTTTTATAAACTAAAATAAAAATAAAGAAACTTATAAAACTTAAATATTTAACAAAATCCTAAAAATACTTATATTTTTTTTTTGTTTTTCTTTTTATATTTTTGAATATTTAAAACGTATTTTTACAAAAGCGAATTTTTAATAAAAGTAACTAAATTTTTTTTTTTTTTTATATTAGCGTTGCGCTTCCGGTTTTTATGTTATTTCCCCGGCAGCGGCGCCAAAAATACTTGATGCGAAGCGAGGTGTATATAAAATAGTTATTATTTTACTAGGAAATACTATTAAATATGATACAATTTTACACAAGATATTTATTTATTTATAGAATGGATATACTTAAACCTTGCTACAACACTTATAGGCAGTGTACCTAATCGTACAGTAGTGTAGTTTTTAGTAAGTCCGGTTCGTTCCACAGGGAAATCTTTAAACAAAGCTCAACGCTATATTAGTTTACTTTTATAAAAATACAAATATATATATAAGTAATATTATTATTATAAAGGGGGGTTTTTACCGTTTAATGACCGGTTTGTCGATTTTAAAACTTTTAGTCGCAGTTAAAACCTAATGTAAAATATAAAATAAATACAAGACTTTAAATTAAAGCGTAAAGTAAATAACGATAATGAAATTGTGAATAATAAAAATGCGATAAAATTAAATTGCGATAATTAAAAGTACGATAATTAAAAGTGCAATTAAATATAAAATAAAGGAAATTAAATATGAAATAAAAGAATTATGCTTATTTAAACTTCCGTAATCATGATGTTTGACGTGTTGATTTTAGTTTTATGCCCATGGGTTAATTGTCCTTTGTCCTGGATTATTCAATATGTCCGTCTGGTTTTTGTCCATAACAGTCCATCAGTCATAAATATAAATTGCAAGTGTCCTTGTCAAATTATTATTATACCCGAAGTTAAATATTCCAACTAATTGGGGATTCGAATTGTAACAAGGTTTTAATACTTTGTTTAATGAATACACCAGGTTATCGACTGCGTGTAAACCAATGTTTTACTACTTTGTTAACAATTACACCAATTACCCTTGAATGTAATTTCACCCCTGTTTTAATTATTCTAGTGGCTATTAATCCATTCCCGTGTCCGGTTAAATGAACGATTATTCGTACATATAAATACCCCGCCCATCGTGTCCGATCGAGTGTATATGGTAATTTATAGGGACGCCCAATTGTAAATCTTTATATTAACATTAACAAACTTTCATTTAGTTAAACAAATATAAAGCCCATTAATAGCCCATAGTCTGATTTCCACAAGTGTCGTTCTTTTATCCAAACCCTAATTATGGTACAAAGCCCAATTACCCAATTTTAGTAATTAGCCCAACATCATGATTACTTCGTTTTAAATAAGCATAATAATAACTTAGCTACGAGACATTAATATAAAAAGGTTGAACATAACTTACAATGATTAAAAATAGCGTAGCGTTACACGGACAGAATTTCGACTTACACCCTTACAACATTCGCTAACATACCCTTATTATTAGAATTATAATTAAAATTAAAATTAAAATATAAATTATATATATATTACGTATATATTGAGAGAGAGATTGAAAAATAAAATATGAAATTTGATCAGAATTCGGTTGGCTTTATAGCCAGAAGTGAAATTTGGGGCTCCGCGACTCGCGGCAAAATGGCCTTAAAACTCCGCGAGTCGCGGAGAGGTATTTACAGCTCACACCCTTGGAGTTTCTGGCTGCCGACGGTTTTTAATATATATATATATAATATATATATAATTAATATAATTAATTATATATTATATTATATTTATATACATAGTTAACTTGTAATTTTTAGTCCGTTGCGTCGAGCGTTAAGAGTTGACTCTGGTCCCGGTTCCGGATTTTCGAACGTCCTTGCGTACAATTTAATATCTTGTACTTTGCGTTTTGAATCTTGTACTCTTGTGATTTCGAGACGTTTCTTATCAATAATTGGAACCTTTTTGATTGTCTTTTGTACTTTTGAGCTTTTTGGTCGTTTGCGTCTTCAATTCGTCGAATCTGTCTTTTGTCTTCACCTTTTATTATTTAAACGAATATCACTTGTAAATAGAACAATTGCAACTAAAAGCTTGTCCTTCTTGAGGAATAATGCTATGAAATATATGTTCGTTTTTAGCATTATCAGCATTTCAACGAACTTTGACAGTCGGGGTTTTTACGTTGGTTTAAAGTTTGGTTTCACGATTTATAGTTTCAACCGGTCCTCCTAGGAAGTGAAGTTTATCGTTGATAGTAAGTTCATAGAAGAGGATAACAAGTTCTTGTTTCGCAAGACATGCCTTTAAGGTTGATACACAGAATGTAGGATGAACGGTATTTGTTTGAGTCGGAAGTTTGAAGCGGTAAGCAACGGGCACAACACGCCCCAAGATTTCAAAAGGACTAAAAATATCGCGGATTTAGCTTTCTACGTTTCCGAACGGACTACACCTTTTCAAGGTGAGACTTTAACGTTACGCGGTTTCCCACATGGAATTCGAAAGGTTTACGTCTAACATTGGCATAGCTCCTTTGGTGACTACGGGCCGTCTCGATCCTTTCTCGGATTTGAAACGATTTTAACGGTTACTCCATGAATGAGTCCGGGTTCGGTGACTTGATTATCATTTACTTGGTTCAACAAAAGGAGAATTACGTTTCCGGTCATATAAGATTTCAAAAGGTGTGACGTTAAGACTTGAATGATAACCATCGTTGTAAGAGAATTTGGTTAAAGGCAAAAACTTTTCTCAAGTAAATTTGAAGTTGATAATGCAAACTCGTATTATGGTTTCCAAGGTTTGAATCATGTGTTTGCTTGGTACGTCGGTTTGTAGATGATACACGGTACTCATGTTTAAACGTGGTCCCGAGGCTTTTTTTGTAAGGCACTCCGAAATCTAGAAGTGAAATGAGAATCTCGATCCGAAACGAGGTACATTTCCTTAAGGTATATTTGAAAAAGTTTGTTAGGACATGAAAACATTTGTTGGAACAAGTTTCTGTTTCTCAAGAATTTCGCACCGCGGAAAATTTATCGGTTTTCGAAGACGTTTATTAGAGCAAGTTTCGTATCGGGTTCTGAAAAACGTTCATTAGGACTATTCACCCTCGTGGTGAATACTTGTATAACGTGAAGAGTCTATCCCTCCATTGAGAATTTAAAATAAATATTTCCTTATACGAAAGTGTGAGTGTAAGGCGAGAGAGGTTTCCGCCTCGATGTGAGCATACCAAGCATTTGTAGTTCGTCGATAAAATTATGCAAAAACGAGATAGTATACACGTGTAACATATGTTTGAAGTCGAAAGAATTTGTCATTCATTCGGAAGCATAAATATGGTTCGACAGTAATCGAAGGTGTGTCCTTGGTATGATTGTTATCAATATTCTCGGAGTTTTCGGATACCTAACAAGAAAGATGAAGTCATGTACATGGCACATGGTGGTGATTAGGTTGATCGAGTCCAACCACCATCACGTGTCATTAGAACTTTGGTATGAATTACCATAATATAACCACGTTGATCGAGTGTCGTTATATTACGCTAACTCATACCTCCATCCCCACATCACTCCATAGATTCAGGTTCGTGTAATCGTGAAGTTTTAAAATGAACAAAGCATAGCGACGTCACCAACGTGACTCGTATTTAATCGCAAGAATTTGTGCAACTCTAAAGAAGCGTTCCCCGAGGGAAGTGTATAAATGATTGTTCAAGTCAATGCGGTTCAAGTCAAACAATAATGTATTTCGGTGCGAGAAGTGTAACGAATCATGATAACGAATAGTACACAACCGTAGTGTTAAGTATTGATGACGATACTCACCTGGAGTAGTGATGGTAGTAGCACGATATGGTAGATAGTAAGGAACACCGGTGTGACACCTATAGTAAGTTTAAACGGTGGCGAATAACAATCTAGGAGACAGAGTTCCCGAACAAGTGTGACTAATGAAGTCGTCGTCATCCTTACGCGTATGAATCTTGAATTTACGTGTGTTACCAGAAAGTGGCAGAATACGGATTCGTATGATGAAAGTTTGGTACCATTATGGAGTTCACCTAAGAAAGATTCAAGTATATATGCACAAATAGTCAAGTAAGTGCTATCTATAGCAAATGCAAGTCAGGATGCAATGATTAACTATCCGGTTATAGTCTAGATTCACTAATGCGTCCTAACGACTCTGTCAGACACACTAATGCACATCCTAGTTCCCTACAACCAACGCTCTGATACCATCTGTAGCGACCCGACAAAATCGTCATTGACGGCGCCGCTAACTTAGGTCCCGTTACGTGGTCGTAGTCCCTATATGAGACTCGTTTGACCAAAATTATGTCGCGTTCATTTGAAACGTACCATGCTTACAAGGTTTAGTTTACAAAACCGTTCGACGACAAGTTTAAGTTTACAAGAGTATAAAGTATAAATGAAATAACTTGCGACATAATTAGTTGAAAATCACGGTTTGCTATAAATAGCGAAAGTATGTAGACAAAAGTTTGAATCCAAAGGTGCTATCACTAGCGTATGTATGTATGTATGCTTGACTCCAAGCAAGTAATCAAAGTGTACGGAAGCATGTATCAAGTAGCCAAGTATGAACCTGAGAAACATATAGAAAACTGTCAACGAAAAACGTTGGTGAAATCATAGGTGTTTGTAAACGTTGTTTTTGAACCACAAGATTTAGTATAAGATGATTATCAAAATCATTTGCATTCCAAAGTTTTTGTTTGTATCCCGGGCACCCAATTATCAAACTTAACTGTTTTGCACCCTTTGCGTAGTGTTAGAACATACACTAGACTCGAAAATATATTTCATTCGCTAACAGTAGCGAACCGTCCGAATGAGGCTCGTCAAGCCCATCTGATCACATAATATAAGTTCACGTTTACACCCTGCAAGTGTAACTAATGATAATTGAATTGAGGCTTTTTATTCAAACCCGTACGTGGAATGTTCGTTTTCGTACTTGTGTTCAAAGTGTAAAAGTATGATACGTATATGTTTCTCATCCCATAGTTTAAAGCATAAAAGTTGTTTGAAAGATGGGACTATGATCTCACCTCGAGTGCACGAGTATAAAAGTACTTCACAAAGTAAACGTGTGCATGATTGTTGCTTAGCCTTGACCTAAACAAGTAAGTTGTATCAATTAACTGGTTACGACACAAGGTCGGGCAAAATGTGTTCAATTAGTCCTATGGCTCGTTACGACTCGAATAGTATAGCATGTGAATCACGTTGTCAAGTTTCATGCAAGAATCAAGTATAAAAGAAGATTAGAACGATTGCATAAACGTTTGGTTAAGTTTAACTAAAAGTCAAACTCGGTCAAGTCAAAGTCAACGAAAAAAGTCAACACGTTCGGGTCGGGTCCCGAACTATTTTTCTGAGGTTTTTATTCATATATAAGCATGTTAGAACAAGTTACATGTGAATCAGAGGTGCGTAGCATAGTAAACATTTTTCAAAATTTGACAAAGTAGGTCAGAACCCAAACACGGCTATTGCCGCGCCGCGGCCAGAGGTGTCGCGCCGCGACATTAGGCGTGGCCTGGTACCTGGTCAGTTTCAAAAGTTCAAGTCTTGATCCAAAATTCAATTTAGCACAAAACGCAAACCGTAAACACTTAGAATACGCATCTTATATCATTGGAAAGCTCTTTTGACAAGGAATACAATTAACTACCTTTCACAAGCAAAAACATCAATTACAATAACCGAAAACTTGTCAATTGATCAAGAAAGGTTTATTTTCAAAGTTTCAAGTTCGTAAAACGTATTTTATGATTCGGGAATCCAATTTACACATACGATATGCCGTTTCGAAGGTAATTAAGCATACAATGCATCTAAACACTTACTATCAACATTAACAAGCATTCAACGCATCAAAAGTTCATTTCAAAGTCTATCAAACCCTAACCAAAATTCACAAAAATCAATAATCATGTGTTTGAAGTTTTCTTAATCAACCTACGCATCAAAACGAAGCTAGTGATACTAGTAACACAATTAAAACATGAACTTTAACAATCAAACAACATTTAATCTTCCAAAATGCAAGATTAAGCAAACCCATTTCAAATGTTCAAACTAGTTACTTAAAACAACAAATCGAGCAAACAAAATATATATTCATGTTACACACGAGCCATAGACACTAACTAACACCATTTCAAGTATAAAAACACGAATTTAGAGAAAATCTAGAGTTTTAGAAATGTTACCCAAACTTGATGAAATTGGTACCAAAATGTAGAGGATGAAGAGAGGATCACGAATATGTAATTTGTTTTGATGTTTGCCTCTTGATCCGGATTTAGATGATGATTTTTGTGAGTTGGGTGTTTAAGTTCAAAAATGGAAGATGAAGAGAGAAAGAGGAGGAAGAGGTGAGAAGGTGGGTGGAGATGAATGGGTGGATGAGGTGGGTTGACTAGTTACCAAAATTTGGCCAAGTGCCAAGATTAGTCCCTCAAGTTTCAAAGCGGGTGCGGGAATTAACCAAACGAATATTTTAAAAACGCTCGAGTAAACGAGTGATGTTATAATTAAATGATGGAATTATTATGAACGTTAGTCAACGGAAACTACGAATTTAAATAACGAAAGGTATTATTAAAAAAAAGACGGTGTTAAAAATAAATTTAACGAAAAAAGGCTGGATGTTACACCAATTGCCTATAAATAGCACCCTTACTCCATTCATTTAACATTTGCTCTCATTTGAAATTCACACACACTTGCTCTCTTATTTCCTTTCTAGTCTTTCTCACTCTAGAAACTTGTAAGTTTTGCTTTTTCTTCTTCTCCTTCTCCTTTCTATTTCGTAGTCATCATCATCATTAAAGATCAAGCCTTTTAGCTTTGATCTTGATTAGATCTTGTAGATTCAAGCATGAATCCTTCACGAACATGGAAGATTCAAGCTTTCTAGCTTTGAATCTTCACCAACTATGTAGATCTAGATTATTTTAGCTTTAATCATGTTATTTTGTTAAAAAGATTCAAACTTGTATTTGTAATCTTCATGTAACTTAAAGATCCAAGCTTTATGCTTCAAGATCTTCAAGAACAATCAAGATTCAAGCTTTCTAGCTTGAATCTCCATATCTTTTTGTTAGATCTAAGTTTTCTAACTTACGATCTTGTTATTTTGTTAAAAAGATTCAAACTTGTGTTTGTTATCTTCATGTAACTTAAAGATCCAAGCTTTATGCTTCAAGATCTTCAAGAACAATAAAGGTTCAAGCTTTCTAGCTTTGCAACCTTGTAACTTGTGTGTATAGGATCCAAGCTCTCTAGCTTAGGGTTCCATCACCTTATTTGACTTAGATTGTATTCATACTTATTTGATTGATGTAAAGTTTGTAGCTTTAGTTGTAAATGTGACTTGAAATTGTGTTAATACTAAGGATATGATGTAACCTTGGTTCATCATCCATCTAAGACTCATAAATGAGTTGTGTTCTTACTTGGTCTTAACATATTGTGTATTGATGGTGGAATCTTAGGCAAGGTGATGCTAACCCATCAACGAGTTGTACACTTGAAGCTACAAGCATCAAGGATGAGAACCATGATGAGCATCAAGCATTAAGAACCCCACCGGAGCACTTACCTACTGTTTTTCGTATCTGATCAGACCACATGGGCTACTGGAAAGTTTATTTTCTGTTAGTTCGGTTCGAGCAGTTGATTTTCCATTTAGGCCTCGTCTTAATCCGAGTTACGGTTTAGGATTTATGGCCATCCGAGAGTCACTACAACCTATTAATGTTGTGCTGAAATTTCTGACCTACTCGCACTTAAACCATCGCCACTGACTACGTATCTTTTCGATTTACGTAGAGGTCGTAGCAGGTGACCAAAATCAGCCTATTGTTTCAGTCTCTATTCTTGTCAAACTTACTTAGCTTTTATGATGATGAATGATGATGATGATGATGACACTTAAACTTATTTTATGCACTATTAGAATTTATAAAGACAACCTACTGACCTAGTAACCTTTGATTTAGGTTGACGACCTTTCGGACCGACTTACTACTTGCGTACTTTCATTATCGACTTTACCGCTTTTATCACTGTGAGTTATAGCATCCCTTTTTACTTATACTATTTTTGGGACTGAGAATACATGCGCTTTTTATGTTTTACATACTAGGCACAAGTACTTAAACTTTATATGTGTGTGGGTTATACAACGGCATAAACATTCCCCTTAGCACGGTAACGTTTAGTCATTGGTTTTTGAACCAGTGAACGCGAAATCTTAGATATGGATCCATAGGGTTTGACATCCTCACTCGGGCTAGTCGCGCTAGTATTTAACGGGTGTTTAATACTTCGTGAACATACGCACTCGCCAAGTGTACTTCCAGGGGGTGATAAACGTTAAGTCTAGTTACCGGGTGCCCACGGTTATACATATACTTTTCATACTGTTTTGTTATACTGAAATCTCGTGGCCTATCTTACATTACTGTTACAACTTAAACTATAGATCACCAACATTCGTGTTGACTTTTAAGCGTGTATTTCTCAGGTGCCTAGAGGTTTTTTGCTTCCGCTGTTAGATTTGCTGTCTTGCTGTTAAGGACCTGCTGTATTAGTTATCCGCTGCATTACTAGAGATGTCTCATTCATGGAACTTTTCTTTTGCATTCGTAGTTTATGTTAATTTCAAACAATGGATTTGTAACGACCTTAGGGTCAAATACTTATGTTTATGCTCCTATTCGTAGGATGCTCGTTATCTTTTGTAAAACACTATGTTTTTATGAATGCAAACTGGTTTTCAAACAGCATGTAGTATTCAACCGTGTAAAGATCCTGTTATTGACGAATCGTACACAATGGTTTTGTACGGGGCGTCACATTTGGTATCAGAGCATTGGTTGTAGGGAATTAGGTTGCATTAGTGAGTATAGACCGGACCTAAGTAGGATTCACTAATAGGACTAATCTACAACTTGCTAGTTTACTTGTTTCTGCGAAACTTACTGCATGCTTTTGTCTACTTTTTCAGCTGTATGATCTTACTGCATGCTATTGCTTATCTTCACTGCCATGCGAACTTGTTGTATGCTTATTTCCGCTATTGCATGATTACTATCTGCTTTCACATGTTATTTTTGTTTAGCACTGTTATTATTACTGCCATGCTAGGTTGCTGTAGTGCCTAATACGTGCTTGCTTTATGACTTACTGACATGGAAAAGTTATTTTTCCTTGTTCAGATGTCGGATATTCCACCTGTGATCATTTTAGGCAGCGATTCAGACTCGTCAGCCACCTCACCTACTGCTGTTGCCAACACACAAATCCCATTAACCAGTGACCCCTACACTTCATCCTCCGGAACCAGCAGCCATACGCCTGCCCCTGTGGTTACCTCATACGGAGCCCAGGACCCCCCGGAGATTCCAGCTCTACTTGCCCCAGGACCCTCGGAGCCACAACCCCGCTCCGGTGGTGTTGTGATTCCCACAGAATTTGGGGAAGGTCCGTTCCATAATCAGTATCGCCATTGGTGCCGACACGCTCCTGATGGACATCTCGTGCCGATCGGACCCGTCAGATACCAACAGATGATGGCCGCCCGAGGAGAGCCAGTACAGCCACCCTTGCAGCCACCTCCACATGATTAGGACGACCCATCATCCGCTGATTCATCATCTGACGACTCATCCACCGACGACTCTAGTGACGATGACACCGATGAGGAGAACCCTGATGATGCACCTGTACAGCCACCCTCCACCCCGCCGAAGAAGCGGTACCGTTTCAATGTCATCGTTATTCTGGGGATCAATGGAGGTCGAGCGTTTACTGACGCACATGGTCAGCGTCGTAGGGTTACCGCCCATAAGCGGGTTGTGCCTTACCCTGCTGATCCTTTCGTGCGTAAGCCTTACCGCTATGCATCATCTACTTCTGGCACTGGACCATCTGCACCACCTGCACCACTTGTACTGACTGCACCACCTTCCCCACCATCTCCCTCAGTCGAGGAACTGGCGAGGGAAGTGGAGATCCTCCGTGCTCTGGTAACTGAGCTCGAGGACCAGATGTCCCACGTAATGGACATCCTTTACCCATCGTCACCATAGGGCGATTGTAGTAGATTTCATTATGTAATCTCGTTTGTAGTTTCATGTTTTACTCATGTATTGTGCGAACTTATGCGGATGTATGCAACTTATTATTAATGAATGGAACTTAGTGTTGTTTACTTTTGTACGGTGTTCTATATTACATTACTGTATGGTGTTTTTGTGGTATCTGTATCTGGTTGCATTGTTTAGTTAACATGTGTTGCGTTGATTCCATGTTGGTTGCTATATACTATATTACTAGTTATTGAATGCCGGATTTTGACTTAAGTCAAAATTTCTGTTTAGAAGAGCAATGGCAAACGGACGAGCAGCACCCACAGCAGCACAAATTGAGGAAATGATCGCCGAGAGAGTAGCAGCAGCTATTGTGGAAATCAACCCCCAAGCTCCACCAGTTAACCAGCCCATTCGTAGCGAGTGCACATACATGGAGTTTCAAAGCTGCAAACCCCACAACTTTAGCGGTACTGAGGGGCCAGTTGGTTTGACTAGGTGGTTTGAGAAATTAGAGGCTGTGTTCCGTGTAAGCAACTGCGCAGAGGAGAACAAAACCAAGTATGCCTCATGTACGCTGTCAGACGGCGCCCTAACCTGGTGGAACACACTGGCTCAAGCTAAGGGTATTGATGAGGATTATGCCATTCCGTGGGAAGAATTCAAGGGGGCCATGATCGAAGAGTACTGCCCCTGGACAGAGATACAGAAAATGGAGGCTGAGTTCTGAGAGTTAAAGGTTGTGGGCAATGATCTTGATGGTTACAACCGTAGGTATCTGGAATTAGCGCTGATGTGTCCCACGATGGTCACCTCGGAATTTAAGAGAATGGAACGCTACTTGTGGGGATTTCCCAAGTCCATTCAGGGGAATGTCACCTCTTCTAATCCACCCAACATCCTGGCAGCTATGTGCATGGCGCATACCCTTATGAACCAAATTATCAGCAAAGAACTGGAAAAGGCTAAATCCGAATCGGGAGCCAGTGGTGAGAAGCGTAAGTGGGACTACAATAACAAGGGGAGAACCTATGATCAAACCCCCTCTAAGAGGCCTAACGATGGAAGGAACCCCAACCCGAACACTAGCTCGAACCCCAACTACAAGGGTAGTCTACCACAGTGCAAGAGGTGCTACAAGCACCATACCGGGTACTGTAATACGGTCTGTGAAAAGTGCAACAGGATCGGGTACATTGGTAAGAACTGCAAGATTCCCATCCCAGCTGTGAGGACAAACCCAAACGGACTAAGGAAATGCTATGAGTGTGGACAGAAGGGCCACCTTAGGAATGAGTGTCCCAACAAGCGAAAGGATGGAGGACCACCTCGTGGAAGAGCTTTCAATGTGAACGCAAGGGATGCCCGTGAGAACCCCAACTTGGTTACAAGTATATTTACTATCAACAATCTATTAGCCTCTGTCCTATTTGATACTGGTGCCGATAGAAGCTATGTCTATAGAAACTTTTGCTCTAAGATAGATTGGTCATTAGTCCCTTTAGAGGAGAATATGCTAGTTGAGGTAGCCAATTGGAAACTTGAGAAAGTTGATCAAATTGGCCGAGGAGCTATTATTAACATAGCAGGTGTGGATTTCGAAATTGACTTGATACCCCTAAAATTGGGAAGTTTTGACGTGATTGTCGGCATGGACTGGTTGACTAAAGTAAGGGCCGATATTATCTGTGGAAATAAAGCTCTTCGTATACCACAAGGAGATGGTGAGCCATTGACTATTTACGGAGAGAGATGTAACTCGAAGCTGAACCTCATTAGTTGTATGAAAGCACAAAAGATCATGAAGAAAGGACATCTTGCTCTTTTAGCACATGTGAAGGCTTTAGAAACAGAAGAGAAGAGCATGAATGATGTGCGAACCGTGAATGAATTCCCCGACGTCTTTTCGGAAGAACTGCCTGGATTACTGCCACCGAGAGCCGTGGAGTTCCAGATCGATCTAGTGCCGGGAGATGCACCCGTAGCTCGCGCACCTTATCGACTAGCACCTTTCGAACTGCAAGAGTTGCAGAGTCAACTTCAGGAATTGCTCGACCGAGGGTTTATCCAACCAAGCTCGTCGCCTTGGGGTGCGCCTGTTTTATTCTTAAAGAAGAAGGACGGATCCTTCCGCATGTGTATCGACTACCGCGAACTTAATAAATTGACGATCAAGAATCGATATCCTCTTCCCCATATTAACGATCTTTTTGATCAACTACAAGGATCGAGCGTGTACTCTAAGATCGATTTGCGATCCGGTTACCACCAGTTGAGGGTGAAAGAGAGTGATGTGATGAAGACTGCGTTTAGAACCCGCTATGGTCATTACAAGTTTCTCGTGATGCCGTTCGGATTAACCAACGCACCAGCCATGTTCATGGACCTCATGAATCGTGTCTGCAAGCCTTATCTGGATAAATTCATTATCGTCTTCATAGATGATATCCTCATCTACTCCAAGAGCGAAGAAGAACATGAGCAACATCTTCAGTTAGTACTTGAACTCTTGAGACGAGAGCAGCTTTATGCCAAATTCTCCAAGTGTGAATTTTGGCTGAAGGAAGTCCAATTTCTGGGTCATATTGTGAGTGATCAAGGTATCAAAGTTGACCCTGCCAAGATTGAAGCTATCAGCAAGTGGGAGACACCCACTACTCCAACTCACATCCGCCAATTTCTAGGTCTTGCCGGTTACTACAGAAGGTTTATTGAAGGTTTTTCGTTGATTGCGCGTCCTTTGACCGCACTGACTCACAAAGGAAAGAAGTTCGTTTGGGAAACAGAACAAGAAGTAGCATTTCAAACCCTGAAGCAGAAGTTAACCACCGCACCTATCTTGTCGCTTCTTGAAGGCAGTGACGACTTCGTTGTGTACTGCGATGCTTCGAAAAATGGTTTTGGTTGCGTATTGATGCAAAGAACGAAGGTCATTGCTTATGATTCTTGTCAACTTAAGATACACGACCAAAACTACACTACCCATGATCTCGAACTTGGAGCCGTTGTCTTCACTTTGAAGTTGTGAAGACACTATCTTTATGGGACAAAGAGTACCATAGTCACCGATCACAAAAGTCTCCAGTACATCTTTGATCAGAAACAGCTGAATATGAGACAACTTCGATGGATCGAGACACTGAACGACTATGATTGTGAACTCTGTTACCATCCTGGCAAAGCCAATGTTGTAGCCGACGCCCTGAGCCGGAAGGAGAGGATGGTACCTATTCGTGTTCGGGTCTTAACATCACCATTCATTCGAATCTCAACAGCAAGATCCGAGTAGCCCAAGAAGAGGCTCTCAAAGAGGAGAACATATCCCGTGAATACTTGAACATTCTCGTTTCACGATTCGAAGTTAAGGAGACTAGACTCCGATGTTATGCCAGAAGAATTTGGGTACCTCGTTATGGAGATTTACGAAGCCTTATACTTGATGAATCCCACAAGTCGAGATATTCGATTCATCCAGGAGTCAGAAAAATGTACCACGATCTTAAGGAACAGTATTGGTGGCCAAATCTTAAGAAGGATGTTGCAGCTTATGTTGGGAGGTGTTTGACTTGTTCGAAGATTAAGGCTGAACATCAAAGACCATCTGGATTACTTCAATAACTGGAAATCCCACAATGGAAATGGGAAGCAATTACGATGGATTTCATCATGAAGCTACCAAAGACGGTGGGCGGATACGATACAATCTGGGTTATCGTTGACCGTCTTACCAAATCTGCTCATTTCCTAGCGATGAAGGAAACAGATACAATGGAGAGACTTGCTCAACTGTACATCAAAGAAGTTGTGTCTCGTCATGGTGTATCCCTATCAATTATCACAGATCACGATCCCCATTTTGCTTCCAGATTCTGGCGTTCTTTATAAGAAGCCTTGGGAACTCGTCTCGACATGAGCACCGCATATCACCCGCAGACCGACGGTCAGAGCGAACGAACGATTCAGACTTTGGAGGACATGTTGCGTGCCTGTGTTTTTGACTTCGGAAAGTCTTGGGAAAGGCATTTGCCATTAGCCAAATTCTCTTACAACAACAGTTATCACTCGAGTATTAATGCCGCACCTTTTGAAGCGTTGTATGGCCGCAAGTGCCGTTTTCCTCTTTGTTGGGCCGAGTTAGGCGAAGTGCAAATCACCGGACCCGAGATAGTCCATGAAACGACGGAGAAGATTTCTCAGATTTAGGCGAGACTTAAGACGGCTCGTGATCTCCAAAAGAGTTATGCTGATCTTAAACGTAAAGACTTCGAATTCAACGTGGGTGACCGAGTAATGTTGAAGGTCGCACCTTGGAAAGGTGTAATTCGTTTTGGAAAGTGCGGAAAGTTAAACCCGCGATATATTGGTCCTTTTGAAATCTTGGAACGTGTTGGACCCGTAGCTTACCGTCTGGATCTTCCAACTCAGTTGAGTGTTGTTCATCC